>NC_064924.1:584777229-585088340 GCF_023897955.1 Schistocerca gregaria | reverse complement strand
ACATATGTTTATTTTTCAGACGACCTTTTATGTATAATAACTGTATTGTAAACACAAACTGCTCATTTGCGGTTGAACAAGTAGTTTACATACACTAGGCTAAAGTAATAACCCATCGACAATTATATATAAAAAAATTCGAAGTTCTTGAAAAATGGCAAAAAATGATCTAAGTGCACATATGTCCTCCGGGTTTCAAGCCTTGATTTAACAGACATACTTTTCCCCTAGATAAAATGATCAGTTTACCGTCAACCTTACACTATAAGGAAGCTTACCTGTACATTACCCTTACGCTGATAGGTTTCATTAGTTATTAAGTTACCGAACATAATGGCCGCTACCATTCATAACTGGACAAGGATTCTCCCCGCACATATTACTAAATATTACCATCTCAACAAATAAGGAATCGTGATATCACAAACTAAAGAAAAAATTAAAAGTGTTACTGAACGAAGTGGCGCGGTTGTCAGGCATTGCGTTATTGTTCGGAAGGGTGGTGGCTCAAACCACCGTCTTTTATGGTTTTCCCTGGTTTGTCAAAATCGCTTGTGGCGAATTTCAGGAAGGTACTCGGGAAAGGTGATCACTGATTTCCTTCCCCTTTCGAGCTTGTTCTCCGCCTGTAATTTGACCCTGATGGCAACACGGCCTCAGTTCTTTTCCGTCTTCTCTTTCCCTTACGTCTATAGAAATCTATCTTAAAATGCCTATAGTAACTTCTAGCACACATTTGACAAGTGGTTACAAGTTACAAGAACGCAGTTAACTAACAACAACAACTTTACCTTTAATAGGGTGCTGTAGTACAGTGGTTCACCGCGAGACAATATGATACAATCTTACTTACACTCGCTAGTATGAACTACCCACTTGTCATATGACATGAAATCTATTCATAAACTGGTGCACCCTGGTTGCAAATACATGTTTCCACTTTTGTCGTACATGTAAAATTCATTCCTGTCATACAACTGTTTGAAGATATGTACGTTGCTGTGAAATGTAAAACGAATCAATCTTATCCGAGCAACTGATTATCCTTAAGAAGGAAAATTTTCTTTAAAGAGATCTACATAGTGAAACGAAAATGTTTATCGGAAATTTCAGGACACAAAACAGGAAGATATATAAAGGATGACAGATTTTAATATATATATATATATATATATATATATATATATATATATATATATATATTTGTGGAAATTTCAGGACACAAAACAGGAAGATATATAAAGGATGACAGATTTTAATTGTTACAAACCACGCCGAGCACACACTTTACATTATATATATATATATATATATATATATATATATATATATATATATATATATATATATATATATATAAAATTGTGGAAATTTCAGGACACAAAACAGGAAGATATATAAAGGATGACAGATTTTAATTGTTACAAACCACGCCGAGCACACAGTTTACTCGACCGCGACTTGTAAACGTCACTACAGATATTCGGATTCAGTTTATGACATGTTCGATATGCCTGCCATCATTGGCGATGATATAGCGCAGACGAATAGCGAAATTCTCCATGACCCGCTGAAAAGTCGGAAAATCGATGCGGTCGATGACCTGTCGAATGACTGTTTTCAGCTCAACAGTGGTTTAGAGTTGATGCTGTACACCTCGTCTTTAACATAGGGGAGTCACAATGTTCTCAGACTCGGAAAATATGGTGGTCAGAGGCCTCTGGGTACCCTAGAGCCAGAATGCGATCCCCAAAAGCTCCTTCAGGACATCCTGCTTCGATGCGATCGAGCTCCGTCTTGCATGAACCACATCTTGTCGAAATCAAGGTCACATTAGACAATGGGGATGAAAACATCTTCGGAAGCCTTCACATACCGTTCGGTAGCCAACGTGCCCTCAAGGAATACGGCACCGATTATTCCGTATCTGAGCATCGCACCATACAGTCCGCGTTGAGGGTGAAAGGACTTCTCCATCGCGAATTGCGGATTCTCAGTCCCCCCAAATGCCCCGATTTTTCTTTTTGACGAACCCATCCAAAGGAAAGTGGGCTTCGTCGCTAAACCAAACAATAAGGCCTACACTAATCAGCATCATGGCCCGCGGCCAGCCTTGCAGTTTGGACGTCCTGACGCGAACCCTTCAGAACTTGTGACGATTTTATTTCATATAGTCAATAATTGCCACCCTGTATCTGTCTCTTTGGTAGGTGTCTCACGTCTATTTTATCTCCATTACATGACAACCCATCAATCTGAACAACAACTGAAAGTAACAGAGGGGAAAAGATCGTGGGGAACACTGTTTCGCCGTGTTAGCCAGTAACTGACGTAATACGAAAACTGGAGATGAACACACAGATATCCGTTATGAACAATACAGACTAGTTATGCTGACACGATATTGCCGTTCCTAGGTCAGTTACGTTTCAGTTTCTTATTTCATGTAAATCGTGACACCTGTTGCTACTGTCGTCTTTTTTTTTTGGTAGAATTTTCATCCGCATTCCTGCAAGTGCGAGGTCTGCTCTTTGACAGAATACTGAGAATGTCTTACTTTAACGTTATGGAGAGATACGATTCATCGAAGACGAAAGATAGATTTCCCAGAAGGACCCAGAGAGGAATTGTTTGTGTCACCTTCTGACAACACCTCTCGCAAGGCATGTTTATACGCTCGATGAAAAGCCGTTGGGGGAGATACGTCCCTCACCGACACTCAGTAAGACGAAACTAATAAATAACGAGAAAGAGGACAAGTGTCCCCTAGTCGCATCTGTCACTGAGCGCCTTGAAGAAGCCGCTCCGCTGCCGACCACATGTTCCCAAGGGAGGTCGGCCCCACATGCGACTGCCGACGATATCTAGAGCGATACCCGCAGCCGAGTAACACAAGAGCTCCGTCGGCTTCCAGATGCTACTAGCCTCAAAAGTGCTTTCGTCTTTCGTGTGCGCTGCTGAACGGGCATTCAGCTCTTTATTCAGTAGTATCGTCAAGTATATTACTTTAGGTTTTCGGGGAAGGGACATTTTCGACATATATATCCGATACTCTAGTCCGGTGGTCGTCAAACTGCGGCTTACGGGCGCATACTGCCGGGATTTAGTATTTATGCGGCCTGCTGTTCTCACTCGTATTCTATAATAATATGATCTGGTAACCGACAGCTGAATCCTGAAATATCAACTTACGTTAAGACCTTGCCATTCAATAACAAACCAAATTTCTAACAGAAAGAGATATTCTAAGATGTGCTTCAATTGATGTTAGTGAATTGGGCAGTGGGCTAAATGTCGTGTGACTAGGGCCTCCCGTCGGGTAGACCGTTCTCTGGGTGCAAGTCTTTCAATTTGACGCCACTCCGGCAACTTGTGCGTCGATTGGGATGAAATGATGATGATTAGGACAACACCCAGTCCCTGAGTGGAGAAAAACTCCGACCCAGCCGGGAGTCGAATCCGGGCCCTTAGGAGTAACATCTGTTGCCCTAACTACTCAGCTACCGGTGGCGGATAGTGAGCTAAACGAAGTTGGCCACGTACCTGAAGGGCGAAGAGGTATGTAGCGTGGCCACTGCGGATTTACGCGATGAGAGAGAGGGAAAGTTTGCTATCGTGCAGACAGCTCATAGGCATGTACGTCTCGTACAGATCAACTGTTGTGTTATACATTTCAAACGGAAATAACATTCGGTCGTGGATGCGTGTTATAAATGTGGCCACCTTCAGAAATAACATTCGGTCGTGGATGCGCGTTATAAATGTGGTCATCTTCAAATGCACTACATATTTATACATGGAATGCGAGATTTAGGCTGTTGTAATCAATGCTCGGTTTAAAGGATATAAGACAGGTGTGTAAGCTTTCGTCCCTACTGTGCTATCTATACTTCGGACAAGCAGTTAAGAAAATAAAAGAATGCTTCATGAGTGGAACTGAAATTTAAAGTGAAAGCCTATCAATTATGAGATTCGCTGATGACATTGCTATCCTCGGTGAAAGTAAAGAATAATTACAGGAACTGCTGAATGGAAGGAACAGTTTAATGATTAGAGAACAAGGGCTGAGAGTAAATCGTAGAAGGACCTAAGTAATGACAAGAAGCAGAACTACGAACAGCGAGAAATTTAACGTCAGGACTGATGGTCATAAAGTTACCTAGGCAGCAAAATACCCCATGACGCGCGGGGCTAGGAGGGAAGAAAAATCAGACAAGTACCGCCAAAAAGGCACTCCTGGCCAAGAGAAGTCTATTAGTATCAAACGTAGGCGTTAATGTGAGGAATAAATGTCTGAGAATATACGTTTCGAACACAGCATTGTACGGTAGTGAAACATGAACTGTGGGAAAACTGGAAGAATCGAAGGATTTGAGATGTGGTGCTACAGAAGAATCTTAAAAATTCGGTGGACTGACTAAGTATGGAAGGAGAAGGAGGACAGGATAATAGAACATCTGTTATGACGGAACACTACGGAAAAACTACAATGATATTGGAGAGAGCTCTACAGAGTTAAGACTATAGAGGTAGACAGAGATTAGCCTAGAACCGCGCGACCTGCTAAGATCGCAGGTTCGAATCCTGCCTAAGGCATGGATGTGTGGGATGTCCTTAGGTTAGTTAGATTTAAGTAGTTCTCAGTTCTAGGAGACTGATGACCACAGCAGTTGAGTCCCATAGTGCTCAGAGACATTTTGTAGACAGAGATTGCAATACATTGCAATACATCCAGCGAATAATTGGGGTTGTTGGTTGTAAGTACTACTCTGAGATTTAGAGGTTGCCACAGGAGAGGAATTCATGGCGGGCTCCATCAAACGAATCAGAAGACTGATGACTCAAAAAGTTACAACGCAGCGAGGAAAAAAAAATGTGCTTCTCGTGTCCTGTAGTGTATTATTATGCTTTTATATATAACTTGCTGTTATTAATCAGTCATTCGCTTCATAGACAAAATAACAGTAGTGCGTCATGCTGAGGGTGGCAGCAATAGGAAACAGAGAACATTCGACACGAAGTATTCCGAATAGTGTCGTCTTCTAACGATGATTACTGGTTGCCTGGCAGCTAACGTATCGCATTTTACTACAGCTACTTTGTCGGTGGTTCACGACATAGTATTTACGAGGATACTAATTAATAATAAGATCGGTACACATGCGGTCAGACGTGCTCAACGTCAGTGTTGGATCTTGAGCACAACGGTCTATGCGCACTACTTCAGTTCCATGGCTGCTGGGATACTGTCAGTATTGAGGTTTTGGTACATTATTTATTGATTCAGTACTTGGACCCGTTCTTCAGTCCTGTAAGACGCTTATACATTACATGGACATGAATCAGCAAAAGCTTCCTTACAGCTGTTGTTTTATATGTACGACTAAGCAAGCTACCTTACTGTGTGTGACGGCGGGTGCTTTGGTACCGCTATCACACCTGCTTTTCTATTCACGAGTAGGTCGTGTAATGAACGAATGTCGATGAACTTCTGTATGAGGTCTAATTTCTCTGATTTTTTCGTCGTGTTCATTTCACGAGACTTACGTGGGAGGAAGAAGCTTGCTGCCTGACACAGGGCTTTAACCATGGGGATATACTTACCAGCACAGTGCAACTCTTGGTTATGTTATAGTACTTAGACGTCTCGTGTTCTGTTTCATCGAAGGTAATGTTGATGTGGGGCAAATATCGTTGCTTCTTTTGACATGACATGAGATTCATTTAATTTACCTTCCTTATATGTTTCATCATCACTAGAGGGAGCACACTCAACAACTAATACTCATGGTCTGATAATCACTACAGTGCAATGGCGGTGGGTGCAAACACGGAATTGGCAATTAAACATTTAACTTATGGCTACTATTATTCGTTTAGAGATTCGAAATCTCTTTATGGAAAGTCTTCAACGGCCTTGCCATAGCGGTAAAACAGGTTGCCAACAGATCTCCGAAACTAAGAACTGTCGGACTTGGCCATCATTTGGATGGGTGACCGACTGGATCTGTTGACCGCTGGTGGCAAGTGGCATCCTCTCAGCCCTTGTGAGGACAATTCTGGAGTTACTTGAAAGCGATGTAGCGGCTCGTTTCACGAAAGCTGACAACGGTTGGGAGAGCGGTGTGTTGACCACATGCCCCAGAGAAGACATGTCTGGAAGTGCCGCGGACAATGAAGGGATACGACAACCAAGAACGATGTTCAATAATGCCACTGCTTTTCATATAAGATAGCAGGGCCCTACGGTTTTCATCCGCGGAACCCTTACAAGCACAACGATACGTCGACGATATTCTGTGCCCCGTTTTGTTGCCGTTCACGGCAAGCCATCCTGGGCTTACACTTCAGCAAGGTAATGCCCGCTCGCTTAATGTTTCTATTGCTTGTCCTCGAACTTGGCAAGTACTATCTTAGCCAGCAAGGTTGCTGGATCTTTCCCTAATTAAGAAAGTTTGGAGCTCTAAGGGCAGGGTTTTCCAACCTTCTCGGGAATTTGACCATCTAACGCGCCATTTGTACAGAATCTAACACGATATTTCCCAGGACGACATCCAACCCTTATCAATTAACGCCAAGCCGAATAACTTATTGCATAAGTTCCAGAAGTGGAAAATCAAGTCACAGACTTTTTCAAATTGTGAAGCTCTCTCCCTTGAATGATTCATCCATTTCTTCTGAAATTTTAATCTTTTCTTTGTGGGTACAAATACACCTACTGACTTCCGTCCTTTTGGGAAAATTAATTTCCTTCGTGAACGTCGTTCTCTGTTTTGTGCTAGGGTATATAATGATGCTGTCTGGATGCCGATTTTATCGTAGGTCGACCAACTACAATCATAAGACATGAAAGACATTTTATTTTAAAGAGAAAACAGGCATTGCATTACTTTTGCAACGTAGAGCCTAATGACATTTAATAGCCTATTCAAAAAGTCACCTCACCTCGTTCCAGGTTTCTGAAATGGCGGTTTCTGAAATGCGGTGGCGATTCTAGGCTTTGCTAGTGTTTGTGGTTTCTTAATCGAAAACAATGTCTCCAGATCAATTATATCTCTGTTGAAGATAATGATAAATCTCCTGTGCGGCCACTTCTCCCTTTGTGACCTTGATTTCGTGGGACATGAAAAAAAGAAAACCTCATCGCTGACTTATTTACGCAGTATACTCGTCTATACAATGTCCTACACTGCGGCTTTTGCGGAACAGTTTCAGTTCATTGACTGCTAATACGTAATTCAAGGCTGCTTCAAATCCCAACATAGCCCACGAAATGTGCATTTCTGGAATCTGTGACCCACCGATTTGCGCCCGTTGCGCACGAGACAACTAAGTTAGCCCACGCATAAAGCGGTGCGCATAGCTCACAGTTTAGTCAGAATTAATCAGCGTCTACCTGTAATTCACACGACAGGGGGCACATAATGCTTTTAGTGTTTTATCCGTGTCCATTCGCACGGAAAACCAAAGCACCAGTCATGCCATACGAGTAAGTACTGTCTCCATTTGACTGTTCAGTAACGACGCTCGAAAACATGCACTCCTACAGCAGAGATACCTACAGATACATTCTAACATTTACGTTCACTTAGTATTTGAATCTATCGACGTAATTGTTAAACGTAATGACTGAAACATAATCATGAAAGGAAAAACAACACTTGCATATTTTCCATAGAGCAACACATTTATATGTATTAGATGTTGTCTACATCAGTAGCAAAATGTGCCCGTGTACCATCATGGATGTACCACATTTCCCTAACCGAAAAGTTCAAATACAAATACATTTGTACGAAATAGAGCTACACAGTTATATGTATTAGATGTTGTCTACATCAGTAGCAAAATGTGCTCGTGTACCATCATGGATGTACCACATTCCCCTATCCGAAAAGTTCAAATTCAAATACATTTGTACGAAATAGACAATATTTCATACTGAGACAGTGGAGACTCATAACCACACATTCGTATTTACCACGCAGTTACTACACACCGATAAATTTTGAGCAATAATGATGATACACCTATTGTAATGGAAATAAAGTGATGTGGTATCCAGCTTATTATGACCCAATTTCTTCATCTGTATTAGTGGAACGTGTCTTCAAAATTTGGCTAAGCATTTCTCGTGCACCCTGCAGTTCTTGGAAAACGAAGTGGTCCCTCACGGGAAAGCCAACACATCGAAGCGAAATCTAGTGTTCGGACTTGTCAAGTTAACAGGACATTTGATAAAACAAAGGATTCTTGTAAAAGTTATATCAGCTGCATGAGTGTTACGTACACAAGAAATTTTTTATCGGAAAACGCAATTAGTGATTTCCCAGCTAATCTGCGATTCCAGGACCATAGAGCCATTCTTCCTATTCATCAAGCAACTCTGGTTCGGATCTTGGTGCAGTATTTTTTTCAGTCGGACTCTTTTCACTAAGTAACGTATTCCTCCCTCTGCGGCGGCCATGCTTTCCCTGTCAGATGACTCTGCGACGTTTCTGCTGTTCGTCCCTCTGACGATTCCCAAGAAATTCATTGTTTTCAGAGTAGATGAATGCTCTTCGCTGAATGTACTTGCAGCTACATATGCTGCTATTCCAACAGCAGCCGCGTCACAATGTACATATTTCGGTACCACTTTCCAGATGCTCACGTGGAAGCCCTCTTTGACACTTTGCGTACTGACGCCTGTGCACCTTTTAAGCAAATCTTCCGTGGTCAGAAATTCATATATACGTTGAATCTTTTCTGGGACTCAGAGAGTGCCGACAGCTGCCTGTATTTCGGTCGGCGCACGATTTTATTCAACACTCTGTAACTTCAAAATACTTCCTCAATCAAAAACTACTTTTGCAGACATGATCTATACACTTCAGGAATGCAAATTGTGTTAAAAAATGTATTTATTCATCGATCTCAGCCAGAGCTTCCTTTTAAGTCGAAGACCGTACGAAACGGCTTCAAAAAGTAACTTAAACGTTATTAAGGCAGATCAAGTAACTTTAATTGAATGCTGTACTACGAAGTGATACAGACGCAGTGACAGAGTTTTTCAACATAGTCCCCACAACGGTAGGCACATTCAGCCAATAGTTCAGTTCCTCGCAAAGCTATTCAAGAACCACTAATTGAACGTTCTCACCGTGGAAAAATTTGCAATTTTTATGAATCAGTTCCTGGACATTCCCGTCTGTGGTCCTCCCTAAGCATTGCACTCGTCATTGCGGGCTGGGTCAGATTGGTCTGCACCTCTTTACTAAGGCTGCATGCCACATTGCACGTGGTCTATATATTGCCAGAATTTCACGGTGACTATGTGCGTAAATTAGAAGTTTTAACCACAAGAATGGTACTATCACGCGTACATAACTTCGGAGTACGTTCCTATTTGCCGCACCATTTCGCTGGCACACTGTAATGTTATCCGTTCTGCAGCAGAACTGTGTTTGCACGAAACCCAGAACTTGTACTCTCTCCTGACAATATGCCACCGTTGTTGTACAATAAACATGGGAAGAAATGAGTAACTTATCTTTTGAAGCCCGCTCGTGAAATGGCTAAGTAGACTGCAATTTCAGTTCTAGAAACGAGTACGTAGCATGCCCCCGATACCGTGAAGCAAGAACTCAGCGATGTAGAAACAGCTCTTATTTAACGTACTTTGGTAATGAACCAAAAGTAAAACGAAAGTTATTGGCATTTCTGTTTGTAAAACTATTTTGGATTCCAGGGAGTTACAACTTACACAGGTGGATGTGAATGACAGTAATTTCATCACTCATTTACATGGAGCTGTTCAATAGTTTATGCCATTTCGTACTATAAATATTTGCTTTTAAGTAAAGCAGAAATCATAAAGTAGTATGCGAAAGTGGATATGAATTAAGAAGCTGGATTCACAGAACGTGATGAAGTTGAGACCTAGCGCTGAGCTGCAGTGTGTAAATGCCACCCGAGTTCGCATAGCAGTTCCGCTGAAAGGAAGAATTTTACTTCTCGTCCGCTGTGCGTTCGTAACACACCGCGGGCCAACTTTTAATGGAACGGCAGCGTCGCAGGCTGAGGCTCCGCAATACGCCACGTCACGAGACAAGAGAATATCGCAAATGTTTTACAAGTTTTCTGCTATTCTAACGAGCTTGTGTGTGGTGGGTCGTTTCAGCGGAACACGGTGTCCTGTCAGACAATGACTTTCACTTCAACCCACAAGTTTTTTGGAACATACATCTGGTTTTAACTTTTCATTTGCATTGCAGAGTATTATACGGTGTATATTGGCTTTAAAGGAATACATCCACGCAAATTCCGAGTTCCAGTTAGACCGTTTATCTCGCCTCTGAATTTGTTTCACCGGAATATCACGACTGTATTTCTCCCTCATGCTCGAGAAATGTATAGCAACGAGAAATAGTCGGGAAGCACCCAAACATTCCGCAAAGTCTCTCTCGGTAGCTTTTTTCCCTCAAAATTTAACTTAAGATACTTGAAGGCTGCAAATATCCCCCGCTCCACTCCCATTTGGGTTTCTCTCAAAGTAAATTTCATCTCTCACCTTGTTCCTCCAACGTACTTCCACATACTCCTGCTTTAGTCGGCGGTCAAAAGTTTAGGAGGACGTACGTTTTCCTATATCCTCTGAGTAACAGTTCTAGGAATCCTTGCAATGCAATAACATCTGCAAGAACCAAATTATTCCGATACTCGTATCTGACTATAAGCAAATCCTAACTTTCGTTATCTCTGAATATTTATTTTGCTAACGAAACTAGTCCAGGCACATATTCTTGTTCGATAAAAACCATTTGTGCAAGTTTACACTTTTTTACCAAGTGATGGAAATCTCTTCAACAATTCTCTTCAGGGTAAATAAACTGAATTTAATTGATTTTATAACGTTTCGTATTGAAGCTGCCCAATATTCAATCCCATGGAATTTCAAACGTACACTGGCATTGGACGCCTTTGCAGTAATACCACAGAATCTTTTCCTTGTACGATAAAGCGTAAGAACTCAGATTGAAAGCTTGAAATTAGTAGCCTGTTTCAAGACTTGTTACGCAACAAATTCACCAATCCTACAGCTCCACAGGTACAGTGCAATACTCTGAAACTGAAATTATGAACTCAGGAATGTTGTTAATTACTTACGAAAGGTGGCTAACTGTTTCACACTTCGGCTGACAAGGTTATCGGTTTTTTTTATAGACCTACTTATGATGTATAACACAAAGAAACACCTTGTGACATGAAAACGCTATGGAACAAAAGAAGTAATACTAAACAGTCTGTACAGAAATAAATTTATGTCAGTCTGGACTTCTCTTTATATACAAAACAAGAAGGGAGTTTACTTTCTTGGTCACTGTTAAGTGCTCTTCACACTATTTTTAAAAAAACAACATTCTTTGTAAGGCCTGATGTAATGGCAGCGGCACTGTAAAACGTCACTAACGTAACTTTTCTGCATATGTGTTTAATATGGAACACGTTTTTTTCATCCTGAAACTCTCCTTTTTATAGGCCCTGTAAAAGAACAGTGTGGAATATATTGTACTATATTTCGTCACATCTATTAATACAACTTCGTCAGTTTACCTTCCATTCAGAAGGCTGTTGCACTCAGCGACCGTTATAGTGACTTTTAAATAATAGTTTTCAGCTATCAGCGGTCCTTTTGAATTTTTTTATTGGCAGATCTAGATTTCAGCTAGAAACTAGCCATCCTCAATGCACAATCATTTTTGATCAATGCATGTAATGCCTGTTGGTCAGGCTTCATCCACAGTTAATTAGTATTCAGTGAACTGTGGAAGAAGCCTGACCAACAGGCATTACATGCATTGATCCAAAATGATAGTACATTGAGAATGGCTAGTTTCTAGCTGAAATCTAGATCTAACAATAAAAAATTTCAAAACGGTGACAGATAGCTGATATCTATTATTTAGTAGTCAAATTTAACTTTGGTTGTTGAAATGTGAAACAGCAGGTATTTTTGATTATACTATTACACAATAAAGAAATGAAATGGGAATCGGGTTAATAAAGCGCATGTGAATGAGAGCGATTGCTGTTTCGAGCTCACACCAACACAATGAGCGCATACACGGACACACAGTTGATGTCTGCTGCGGCTTCATACTATTAAAAGTGTGGGAAAACACATTGTAACTTGAAATATCTACTCAATGTCCGATAATAGAAACTTTCGTCGTACAAGCAATGAATCACATTGTGGTGACTTTTATTGTGCAGAGTTGTCTCTCATCTGTTTTTCTCTCCTACATAAATCCGCTAAAATAGCTTCGAGGAATGTACTTCAGGAAGTTAGTATTGCTGCTTGAACTCTCTACAGATAACTCATTCCGTTATGTACTAGACTGCAGAGCAATATCAAATATAGGAATGTTTAAACAACATCCAGATTTTCTCAAATTAACATCATATTAGTTTTTTAAGACATTAGTCGCTATGAACCAAGTTATTTTTGAGCATACGGCACGCTTATCAAATTTCATTGCTTTCTAGTACTAGACAATACTTACATACAACGTTATATTATACAAACCTATGTGCAGAGTCTGTCAGAGGGTGGTAAGTAACACTTTTTTCCACTCACAAGGGAACCTCCCCATCGCACCCCCGTCAGATTTAGCTATAAGCTGGCACAGTGGATAGGCCTTGAGAAACTGAACACAGATCAATCGAGAAAACAGGAAAAAGTTGTGTGGAATTATGGAAAAAATAAGCAAAATATACAAACTGAGTAGTCCATGAGCAAGATAGGTAACATTAATGATAATGTAAGCCGTGGTCCCGTTGTTAGTGTGAGCAGCTGCGGAACGAGAAGTGCTTGGTTCAGGTCTTCCCTCTTGAGAAAGGTTCCTCTTCCGGCCAGCATGTAAACGGAGCGCGTTCGGTCCTACAGGCGGCCACAATGGGACGGACCGGTTCCGGCGGCGGGCTCTTTGTGGCCCACGCGAACGCGCAGTCGCTAACGGCTCACTTCGACGAGTTCTGTGACCTGTTCTGCCAATCACTGTTCCATATTGTCCTCGTCTCTCAAACTTGGTTAAAACCAAACATATCTTCCGACGCTATCCGAATGACTGGTTACTCTCTCCTAAGGGCAGATCGTGAAACAGGGCGCGGGGGTGGTGTGGGTGCCTATGTTCGCTCTGATCTGACACCTACTGTACTATGCACATCGGATGCCAAGGGCGAAGGAGAAGCAGAGTTCTTGTTTTTCGAAATAAACACATCAAATCGGAAACTGCTGACTGGAGTAATCTATAAACCACCAAACGTCGGTGCCATGTCGTCCTATCAGTCTGCCCTGTCCTCGCTCGTGACACAGTATGAACACATAATCATTATGGGCGACACAAACATCGACTTACAGTTAAAATCTCCCTCTGCAGAAAAACTAAGGCGACTGTTCCACTCCAATGATATGAGTTTAACACCGCTGGACCCAACTCATCACATGCCACACAGCCACACACTCATATACACTCCTGGAAATGGAAAAAAGAACACATTGACACCGGTGTGTCAGACCCACCATACTTGCTCCGGACACTGCGACAGGGCTGTACAAGCAATGATCACACGCACGGCACAGCGGACACACCAGGAACCGCGATGTTGGCCGTCGAATGGCGCTAGCTGCGCAGCATTTGTGCACCGCCGCCGTCAGTGTCAGCCAGTTTGCCGTGGCATACGGAGCTCCATCGCAGTCTTTAACACTGGTAGCATGCCGCGACAGCGTGGACGTGAACCGTATGTGCAATTGACGGACTTTGAGCGAGGGCGTATAGTGGGCATGCGGGAAGCCGGGTGGACGTACCGCCGAAATGCTCAACACGTGGGGCGTGAGGTCTCCACAGTACATCGATGTTGTCGCCAGTGGTCGGCGGAAGGTGCACGTGCCCGTCGACCTGGGACCGGACCGCAGCGACGTACGGATGCACGCCAAGACCGTAGGATCCTACGCAGTGCCGTAGGGGACCGCACCGACACTTCCCAGCAAATTAGGGACACTGTTGCTCCTGGGGTATCGGCGAGGACCATTCGCAACCGTCTCCATGAAGCTGGGCTACGGTCCCGCACACCGTCAGGCCGTCTTCCGCTCACGCCCCAACATCGTGCAGCCCGCCTCCAGTGGTGTCGTGACAGGCGTGAATGGAGGGACGAATGGAGACGTGTCGTCTTCAGCGATGAGAGTCACTTCTGCATTGGTGCCAATGATGGTCGTATGCGTGTTTGGCGCTATGCTGGTGAGCGCCACAATCAGGACTGCATACGACCGAGGCACACAGGGCCAACACCCGGCATCATGGTGTGGGGAGCGATCTCCTACACTGGCCGTACACCTCTGGTGATCGTCGAGGGGACACTGAATAGTGCATGGTACATCCAAACCGTCATCGAACCCATCGTTCTACCATTCCTAGACCGGCAAGGGAACTTGCTGTTCCAACAGGACAATGCACGTCCGCATGTATCCCTTGCCACCCAACGTGCTCTAGAAGGTGTAAGTCAACTACTCTGGCCAGCAAGATCTCCGGATCTGTCCCCCATTGAGCATGTTTGGGACTGGATGAAACGTCGTCTCACGCGGTCTGCACGTCCAGCACGAACGCTGGTCCAACTGAGGCGCCAGGTGGAAATGGCATGGCAAACCGTTCCACAGGACTACGTCCAGCATCTCTACGATCGTCTCCATGGGAGAATAGCAGCCTGCATTGCTGCGAAAGGTGGATATACACTGTACTAGTGCCGACATTGTGCATGCTCTGTTGCCTGTGTCTATGTGCCTGTGGTTCTGTCAGTGTGATCATGTGATGTATCTGACCCCAGGAATGTGTCAATAAAGTTTCCCCTTCCTGGGACGATGAATTCACGGTGTTCTTATTTCAATTTCCAGGAGTGTATATAATAGCAACAAAGCGACCAGATAAAATAATCCGCGCCAATCAGACATCCGCTCCGGGACTCTCTGCTCATGACGTGATATTCTTAAATTACTCAATGCATACTACCAAAGAAAAATCTCACCAGGTAACCTACAGAAACTTAAAAGATGTTAACCATGACGCTCTTCAAAAGGATTGCTCAGACATCCCTTGGCATGATATAAGCAATGAACCGACTTTAGACGCAAAAATTCGGCAATTATGTCACAAAATTATTGCACTGTATGATAAACATGCTCCTCAACGCTCTGCCAAGGTAAAGAGAGCTCCCGCTCCGTGGCTCACCAATGCATTACGCCAGTTAATGAATAAACGTGGTGCTGCACATAGGGCCTTCAAGCGTAACCCAACTCCCGAGGCGTAGGAAGCTTATAGAAAACTCCGAAACAGAACCAAGCAAAGCGTGAGGAATGCCAAAATCAGACATCCCCGCTCTGTCGTATGCGGCATATCAAAACCTGCTGCACTGTGGAAAAAGCTGCGCAGTTTCGGTATAGGGAAGCGAAAATCTGACGCTGTGTATCAAGCGTCTGCAGAAGAATTAAACGATTTCTTCTCAACAGCTGTAAACTGCCACGCAGCGACAAATTACCAGCCCCAAGATATCAATCTCTCGAGAGACAAGTTTTTCCTAAAACATGTCACTACCGGCACAGTACACAAGGCAATTATGAGAATCTCTTCCGAGGCAGTAGGAAATGATGGAGTGAGCATTGGCATGATTAAGAACGTCGTAGACACTATTATTCCAGTTATCACAGACATTTTCAACCTGTCTCTTGTCAGTAGTACATATCCTACTGAGTGGAATCAAAGTTTAATTCAACCTATACCCAAGACTGACTACCATAAGTCGCCAGGTGACTACAGGCCGATTAGCATACTACCTGCAATATCTAAAGCCCTAGAATACATCGTCCATGAACAGCTGACGGATTACCTCAAAACTCATAACGTCCATGACGAATATCAGTCAGGCTTTCGAAAGCACCAAAGTACAGCAACTGCATTAATCAAAGTAACTGATGACATTAAACATGCTACGGACAGACGTGAAGCTACCTTCCTAACACCGCTTGACTTTAGCAAGGCTTTTGACACAGATGACTTAGATATATTACTAATCAAAATGAAACAGCTGAATTTCTCAAACTGGTTTGACAGCTACCTCAAAAACAGAAGTCAACAAGTCATTTGTTGGTCGGAAAAGTCATCATGGGAAAACGTGCGCTCTGGAGTTCCCTAAGGCTCCGTCCTTGGTCCATTACTCTTCTCACTGTACATTAATGATATTTCTTCAGTGATTCACTGCTGCAACTACTATCTATATGCCGACGACATCCATTTGTACATAAGTAGAAGCCCCAAGAACATTGCTGACGCAGTAGCGAGTATGAACGCAGATCTTTGCTCTGTTTCTCGATGGACACAGAACCTAGGTCTGAAACTAAACCCCAAGAAATCCCAGATCATACTTATATCTCATCCAAAGTTAATCAGCCGGTACTTTCGCGAAACAGTCCCTCAAATACTCCTCAATGGTACCCAAATACCATACCAAAAAACAGTAAAAGACCTTGGAATAATCTTGGATGAACACCTAAACAGGGAAGAACAAACAGTCACAGCTTGCCGGAAATCGTTTTCCTCCCTACATGCAATTCAAAAATTTATAAAAATATTTCCAACCCATGTTAAACAAAAATTAGTCCAAACACTAGTTTGCCTAATCTTTACTACTGTGATGTAGTTCAACACGGCACAAATAGTGAAAATTCTAGATGCCTCGAGCCAGTGATGAATGCTTGCGTTAGATCCGTGTGCAATATTCGGCTTTATGATCATATCAGTCCTTCATACTCCTAGCTAGGTTGGTTACGCACACATATGGCACGTGATCTCCGCTCGATGCGCTTACTTCATCGATTTCTTAGCCACTGGTGCCCCCAATACTTATCTTTTCACATTAAACACCTGTCATAATTCCACAATCGCAATACCAGATTGGATACGTCTAGCATCTTGGCTGTACCTTTACATAACACAAAATCTTTCTCCGTGTCATTCTCCATCTCAGACATACGACTATGGAACGCGCTCCCCTGTGATCTGCGTCTTATCCAGAACCACTCAACATTCAAGAGGGAACTCAAAACTTACATATTAGGGACGGTATAGCCACCATTGTTGTGCCCTTCTCATCTCTTTCTTTCTCCTCTCCATCACAGCTTCGAATTGTACCATTCTATTTCTCTTCCTCTACCCTATCTACCTCTTATATATCTCTTTCACCCCATTATATCGTCTTATGTCTCTGCTCGATGAGAATAACTCACAAGGTGCAAGAACATAACGAGAAAATTCCCAACTAACAATACGACTGACAATCACAAAAGAAAAGTATGTTTACTTTCATATACATAGTCATTACCATTATTATTATCATTATTATTCTTGATTGTTATAATTATTTTTTGATAATTATAATTATCATTGTACTACTGTTATAATCTATATTTTTTTCTTTAACATCAATACTGTATAATACTCGTTCAATCTGAGTATGTCTGATTAGGTGTAAGAGAGGGCCTGAAGGCCCTAATCTTGCCAGGTAAGATAAATGCATAAATAAATAAATAATTTTTTATTTCCAGACAATTATTATCTGTTAGTCCGATGCGAGGTAACTGCGCCGTAGTATGGGTACGCTGCATCTAAACAAACATATGTTTTGACAGAGCACAGGGAAAACTGTGCAACTGTGAAACTGTTGCATTCTTTTGTTGCAGTTTATGTGGCAAACACTTATGTTTTCATCACTTTTTTTAGGAGTGATTATCACATCCACAAGAAAACCTAAATCGGGCAAGGTAGAAGAATCGTTTTACCCAGTCTCCAAGTGTACAAGTTAGGTTGGTCGACAACATATTCCTGACATGTGACGCACATGCCGTCACCAGTGTCGTATAGAATATATCAGACGTGTTTTCCTGTGAAGTTATCGGTTGGCCTATGACCTTGAGGTCAAATGTTTTCGGTTCCCATTGGAGAGGCACGTCCTTTCGTCTACTAATCGCACGGTTTTGCGGTGCGGTCGCAAAACACAGACACTAAACTTATTACAGTGAACAGAGACGCGAATGAACGAACGGACAGATTATGACTTAGCGAAAATAAAGAAAGTAAACTTTTAACTCGAAGGAAGACTTGAACCAAGGACCACTAGATCCGCAGCTGCTCACGCTAACCACAGGACCACGGCGCTCCTGAGCTCACACTATCCTTGATGTTGCCTTTGTTGTGCATGGACTGCTCAGTTTGTATATTTTGCTTATTTTATTCATAGTTCCACACAAGGTCTTCCTGTTTTCTCGATTGATCTGTGTTCAGTTTCTCAAGGCCTATGCACTATGCCAACTTATAGCTTAACCAGAGGGGGCTGAGATGGGGAGGTTCCCTTGTCAGTGTTCAATACCTAGCACTTATTGACTGAGAGATAATTACACATACTTGACTCGACACTTACTAATCTCATTATCGCACTTCACTATTTTTTATGGAAACAATAGAATAGTTGCACAGGCCACCTCAAATTTAAAATTTCTGAAGTCAATGTTGGTAACGAAAGAAATACTTCACTGGATGTTGCAAAAAGGAAAATAAGTTTTTCAGTGGAAGAGAGGACCACAGTGACTTACAAATTAAGTGAATAGAGAGTGCAGTAAAACTGTAGCGGTATCGATACAGTAAACTGTAAAGAAAAAGGAAGGAAACGGTCCTTGGAAGGACGGATCAGCGCGCAGAATTTGAAAGCGTAAGAAAAAGTGTGCGAATGGAAATCCACTATTACAAGCAGAGGGGAGAGCGAATAGACGGAAAGAGTGCACCGAAGGTCTCTACGATGGAGAGGAACTGCTTCCCACTGCCGTAAGAGAAGTCGTAGATCGCAAGTTTGAATGACTTACGGTCAAGCAAGATGAAGAGATGGATAATAATCACTTTGAGCTTCTAGAACACTGTCAGAAAATCTTAAGGATAAGGGGGACATATATAGGTTTAGGGACTTAGAAAAAGCTCTCAAGTCCGACGTCCTCAGAAAAACAGGTAAATGCGGTAATGTATGGAAGGTAATATGCAATAACTAAAATAAGGGAACATACAGAAGGAAGAAAGAAAGACTAAGAGAAAAGTTCTCGGAAAGAAAAGCGAGAGAGGCATGGATGCAGTCTTTCTACCATAATGTTCAGCCTTCGTATCAAAGAAGGCATGACGAAAATAAAGCTCTTCACAAGAGGAACTCACTTGGAACACCTATCTTTGACTCTGGATAAGTGGAAACATGTTGCCTGGTCGGACGAGTCTCGTTTCAAATTGTATCAAGCGGTTGGACGTGTACGGCTTTGGAGACAACGTCATGAATCCATGGACCCAGCATGTCAGCAAGGAACTGTTAAAGCTGGTAAGGCCCTGTAATGGTGAGTGGCGTGTGCAGCTGGAGTGATGTGGAACCCCTAATACATCTAGATACTACTCTGAAGAATGACACATACGTAAGAATACCGTCTCATCCTGCATCCATTCATGTCCATTGTACATTCCGACGGACTTGGGCAGTTCCAGCAGGGCAACGGGACGCCCCACACGTCGGAATTGTTACAGAGTGGCTCCAGGAGCTCTCTTCTGAGTTTAAGCACTTCCGCGGGGCACCAAACTCTCCAGACGTGAACATTAATGAGCGTACCTGCGATACCTTGCAACGTGCTGGTCAGAATAGATCGCCACCCCCCTCGTCCTTTCGCGGTTTTATGGACATCCCTGCAGGATTCATGGTGTCAGTTCCCTCCAGCACTACTTCAGACATTAGTCGAGTCCATGGCACGTCGTGTTGCGGCACTTCTGCGTACTCGCACTTGTTAGGCAAGTGTACTAGTTTTTTTACTATCCAGTGAATTTCAATTTATTTTTTCAATGTATAGTTGGAATCACCCAATCAGATACTATTGGTTTTGTCTCTTCCACGAAGTCGAATGCTAACATAAAACATCATTTAATTCTATGTTGCAAAGAACATGTTTTTAATCTGAATATTTTGTGGCATCTGGCTGAAGAACCCGGCATCACTCGGGTATTTACTTTTTAGAGTCTGCTAGTAGTCCATCTCTTCCTCCATCTCTCCGTCTCCTTCTTTTTTCACTCTCTCTGTCTCTCTCTGTCCGTCTCCTCTTCGTTCTCACATTTCCTCGTCCCCACTCTCTGTTCATCTCCTTCATCCTTCTTCCTCTGTTTATGTCCTCCTCCCCTCTCTGTCCATTTTCTTTCCCACTCTATAATCTCCTCATTCCTCCTCTTTTAGTGGAACTCCTGCCCCTCCTTCTTTATCCATCGTTGCGATATCCCTTCCCCCCTTAAGATAGGTTTGTGATTTTAACACCCAAAGTATCTCTCTCCACATAGTAAGTAATATGTGCCACGTTTGGTTGAAATAAATCGAGCGGCTTAGTAGAAAATGTTGAACATATGCGTATGTGACATGTAATGAACATATTTATGGCCGATTCTTTGCTGTTTTACAGCATAAAACGCAGGAGAGAAAAATTTATCTGTGTGATCTTAAGTTCCACAACACGAGTACAAAATTATGAGCTTGCTATAGTGATAATTATCACGACCAGGTTCACTCTATGAACAGCACAGAAAAGAGACTCCTAATGGTCATAAGCGTGTTTCAAGCGAACTGAATACAGAAAATAAACAGTTAACAACATTTTAAAGTCAACTCATCTCATCCACAAACCCACGACTAGTGGCAATGGGGAATATTACGCCCACAATATTTTTACACAAATAATAAGTCATATACCTAACAAATTTGGCTAAATTGTCTCAGGTGTTCCTGTGTTATACTTCTATGCCAGCAGTTTTTCGGTCCAAACCCCAGTGGATGTAGGGGATTCTTAACCCCAGAGTTCTATTTTACATAGTAAGTAACCAAAGAAACCCCGATTCTCTAAAGGATCGAAATGTCGTGTTATGAAACAGCTTCGAACCCTTTAATTATTTTAAAAATGAGTTAATGCGATAAAATTTTACGTAATGAAAAGTTTAGGAAATATACAAATGATATATTTAAATTTGGTTGGGTGTCGCTAAGTGCCCTCATTATAAAAGAGTGTGTCATTATATATGGGTGATTTGCGCTTCGTTTTTAAAAAAAATGTAATTTTTCATCAAAATCACTGCTTATGAATCGTATTTCCGTAACTTTGTATCGTATAATGATATAATTTTGCAGGTGTATTCAGAGGTATATTTGGATAGTGTCTGCGAACTATGTTGTGAATAGGGATATTTGCGAAGAATTAATAAATTAAAGCGTCATGTATGATGCAGCAGTTTTTCATCATGGCAATGTTTGTGGCTTTGTATCTCCTGTGCCTACATTTGGATTCTGTCTAAAAATGGGTTGCGAATAGGGGTAGTAGTTAGAAAGTAAAAAAAAAAAAAAATTAAAACGCTATGCCGGATGAGGCAGTTTTAATGAATGTACTACAAAAATGTAGCAAGCGAGAAAAATTTTTAGTTTCGTGGTTTTTGGGAGTGAAACTGACATGTTAAGTTTTCTGTAAGTGACTATGTTCAGCCATTCTCAAATACTGGATGAATAGTTTTTAGTATTTGCGCACGATGTGTTAAGCTTCTTTTTTAAGCTGCTGATGTTGGAAGCAAGGCTAAAGAAAAATCAAGACACATTGATAGGATTTGACGACCTGGAGAAAGCGTTCGAGAATATCAGGTAGCGGAAGATAGAGTTTCTGAGGAAAATATGGGTAAATTATAGGGAAGGACGGGTAATATAAAATATTTACAAGAACCCAGAGGAAATATGGCTCAAATGGCTCTGAGCACTATGCGACTTAACTTCTGAGGTCAGAAATAAGTAAACCTAATCAACCGAAGGACATCACACACATCCATGCCCGAGGCAGGACTCGAACCTGTCACCGTAGCGGTCGCTAGGCTCCAGAATGTAGCGCCCAGAACCGCACGGCAACTCTGGCCCCCCAGAGGGAATAATAAAACACAAAGAACTCTCTGATTTAAATGGATGTATAATAGAGGCTGTAGTCTTCAGCCTGTCCTGGACATCGAGGAAGGAATGATGGTAACAAAAGAAACGTTCAGGAATGGAATTAAAATTCAAGGTGAAAGGATACAAATGATACGATTAACTCATGACATTGATATCCTCAGTGAAAGTGAAGCAATATTACAGGACCTGTTGAATGGAATGACGAGTCTAATGAGTACGGAATAAGGACTGAGAGTAAACGGAAGAAAGATGAAACTAATGAGAAGTAGCAAAATGAGAATAGCGAGAAAACATCTGGATTTGTGGTCACGGAGTAGCTGAAGTTAAGGAACTCTACTACCTAGACAACAAAATAATTAATGACGGACGGAGCTAGAAAGACTTCAAAAGCAGACTAGCACAGGCTGAAAGTGCAGTCCTGGCCAAAAGAAGTCTACTATTATCAAATATGGGCCTTAATTTGATAAACAAATTTTCCGAGAATATGCGTTTGGAACATAACATTGTGTGGTAGGGAAATATGGAGTTCTGGAAAAATCGGAACAGAAGAGAATCGAAGCATCTGAGATGTGGTACAAAACAATAATTTTTTAATTAGATGGACTGGGATAATGTAATGAATTATGAGGTTCTGCACATACTTGGAGAGGAAAGGAATATGTGGAAAACACTGACTGGGAGAAGGAAGACATAGATTGGAATACATGCAGCAAATAACTGAGGGAGTTGTTTGCAAGTGCTACTGAAGATGAAGAGGCTGGCACAGGAGAAGTATTTGAGGCATGCCACATCAGACCAGTCAGGAAAGTGATGGAAAGAGAAGAGAAATGATTTTTATTTAATCGAAAGCTAGTTTATCAAGTATCCCGTTATGTATGACGTCGTTTGTCCTGAATGATGTTGTACTATGATACAATTTTGCCGTTGCAACTGTAATACATTGAGGTGATGAAAGTTATGGGCTCTTTTAGTATTATGTCACATCTCCTTTTGCGCGGCTTATAACAGCAGCCCGACGTGTCATGGACTCATTGAAAGTAACCTGCGGAAACGGAAAGCCATGCTGACTCTACAGCTGTCTGAACTTTTGTTTAGCATCCAGAAAGCAACACAGCAACCGACAGACTCACTAGCTAGATTACCAAAGGACAGTAAACTTCACACTGCTGTATGGGAAAATTCACATGTCTAAGCAACATACAAAACACAGATCAGAGTCCAGGAAAGTAACTGTCGGAAAATTCATGACTCCCAATCATATGCTGTGTAGAGTTCACCAACCTCGATGTGGAAACTTTTCCAAGTTTCAGGCCGCTTACACGAAATTTTACAACTCCACGAAACTGTCATCCGAAAAATTTCAATCAGTTAAGTGTAACCAACAAGCCACTCATTCATTCATACCACTGTACCGCTTTGGCTCTTAAAGCAAACTGTTCCTAGCCAATGGGGCCGCCGGCAGTATGTAGCATCTATCGTTGCAAAATAGCTAATTTTTCATTTAACGTATTGCTACTATAGGTATTGCGTGTTACTTATGACTAGAATTTTAGCAACTTTCCTGTACTGAATTAGGATTTTCTCTGGAGTTCTCGGTTTTCTTGTTATTTAGATTTCAGTCATTTATATAGTGGGGTTACCCTTAGTGGCTACTACTTATTATTGACCACAATTAGACTTACACTTTACAAATAGCTGTAGTTGTTTACTGTCTCAGACTGCCGCAACATTCAATGATTTGTAGTTTTTAGTCTCCCAGCTAACATTCCATCTCATAATTCGAAATGTACTCTATTTTAATAATTAAAATTCTGAAACTATTTCGACTCTGCTATTCAAATGCTATCTGTGGACATTTGGTTATTTAAAATCGCTCAACACGTCTTCAAGTTATTACTGGGTAACTCATTACGTATTTTCAAATCTTTCATCTTCAGGACCTTAGGAAATATTTTTTGTACTGACTGGTCGGTTAGAAGCACTTTCTTTCCTCGTTTTTATAGTTAATTTGGTGATGCTGCCTAATTTGTAACTATATTGGCCTGGATTTTATGCATTTTGTAATCGTGAAGTAATTTTCCGGGCTCTCGAGTCTTCGCCATGGTGGTGTCTCAAGACGCAGGTGGGCAGAACGGCCAGGTACCCCTATATCCCTGACTCGCAGTAACTCTCCAGATTACCCGCTGCCTTCCTTTTAGCCGGCTCAGCTCAGGGTTTCTCATTCCGCCAGTTACAGAGACCGAAGCGTCTTGTGTGAGGAGGTAGGCAAACTGTTTCAGTCCTTAACCCCTCGCTGGTTATGCATCCCGTGTCACACATCGCACGCACCGTATCACCTGTGAAGCCACCAAGCTTTTAACCATGCCTATCTGTTCGGCAGACGTTAGATAGGTTTAGTACGATGGAATTTAAGACAAAGCAGTATGCTAGATTTTATAATAGATTTAATGTTTTATGTTGGATTTAACTAATCAAATTACCGTTCACAATTCTGATTGTAATATTATCTCAAGAATCATAATGCCTACTTTTTCTTCCCTGCCATACAATACAGGGATATTATAATTAAATTTAAACTTTCAAAACGCTGTAGAAATAACGCCACTGGTCAGAATGACGTCAAATTGCTACGGGATATTATCGAAGAAGGGGGGAAACGAAAGGTAGAAGAAACAAAGTTGTGTGAAAAGTGATCAATAGATGACGCTGCATGTGTCAGAATACGTAAATGAAAACACCTCTCATACGCCGGGTACACGGCTTTCACTCCTTTATCATCTGCGATGTTCGACATGACTGTCTAAATGCGGGATCGCGCTCTGCTTGTAAAGCTGCATTACAAGAATGATGACTATGTCGCTCTGCAGAAGATCCGGACATTGAAAAGTTTGAAAAATTGCGTGGGTTCAATGACAGCCCTGGGCCTGGAGAAAATGATTCGGAAATTCGAAAAGACGGGTTCTCTTGATGTGCAGGCTGATAGAGGGAAGAGACGAATTGATTCGACGTCAAGAAGCAGTGGCCACAGCAATGTAGGAGGAAACGAGTGGTGGAGTGCAAACGTGTAGTGCACGGAGAATTGCCCGAACATTGTACATACCGGCGCGTAAAATCCTACGGGACATCCTTGTATGCTATCCATTCAGAATTAATGAGTGTACGAGTTGCTTCCTGTTGACCTGCCAGGAAGAGAAAACTTGGCTTTAGAATTTCTTGCTCGCATGGAAGTGGACATTGATTGGCCGTGGAAGATTTTGTGGACAGGCGAAGCCCACTTCCATCTGACAGGATATGTCAATACACAGAATAGTCGAATATGGGCAACGGGAAATCCGTATACAAATGAACCAGTACCACTTCATCCTGAAAAGGTCACTTTGTGGTGCGGGTTTATGGCATCATGTATCATAGGGCCATATTTCTTCGAAGAGGCAGGTGCTTCCGGCCCTGTTACCTGTACCGTCACTGGTTAGTGCTATGAGTATCTTTTGCGCAACCACGTCATTTCAGCTCTCCAGCAGCGTGGATTATGGATGATCATTTATACACAAGATGGGGCACATCCTCGTATAGCAAATCCAGTCAAGCAGCTGCGGAAGCGCCATTTCGGAAATGCTACAATTATCAGTCGCCATTTCCATACAGCTGGCCGTCCCAATCACCTGGTCTTAATCCGTGTGACTTCTGGTTGTCGGTTTACCTGAAAGATGTTTTGTTCAGTGTTCCAAATTAAAACTCAGCGGCATTGAAGGCACTCATTGCAGAACACATTCTGAACCTGACACCGGAAACACTTCGATCATTTGTGGAACATGCTTTTTCTCGATTTCAACTAGTTGCATAAAGCGGTGGACAGCATATTGAATATGTTTTGCGCCAGTCACTCGGAAGATAATAATTCGATTTGGTTTTTATTGATGTTTTTATGCGGACAGTTAAAAACCCATTTTTCCCACCCAATGAGGTAGGACCTTGACATGGTGGATGGGCTTACGTTACTAACAGTGCCACAACTGTACACGCATGCACACTGTGTAGTACAGTTTGTTTAACGTCAGACGTACAACTTAGATATTGTCGTATAATCCATGCGTCATTTGTAGTCAGCCACTATTAAATTATGATGCTTACAGCGCCATGTATTGCAAAATTTTGTAACTATTTGTTTTTCATCTGCCAGACGTTTTCCCCCTTGTCATTCTGACCAGTAGTGTTATTTCTGTAGCGGTTTGAAGGCCTACCTCTAATTATAATAATTCTGTATAACCAGAAAACCTAAATTTAGTCTGGAATAATCCGGCAGTTATCCTATTCTTATCCTATTTTCTCAGTTCCCTACAATAATTCACATCCTGTTGCGCATTGTTTCGAGACTTCCTGTACGTGTAAAGTAAAGTTCGTAGCCAACATGTTGCCTCACGTCCGCCTTAAATCATAGTGTAACCTACACTCACCTATTAGTAAACTGCATATTTCCCAACGTACTCTATAATGGAGCGGCAGGTACTCTTGTCCGAAAAGTCTGGAAGCCCAATTTTGTAAACGTCACATTATAGCAAACTAAAAGGCTGTTTCTGTGATGGTGACACAGACCTTCACATGTGCTGGTGAGAGGCAAATGTATCAATTTGAGGCGCCGCTACTTTAGAAGTATTTTATAAATCCGAACTTGTTATACGATGACTCTGCTAATGGAAAACGAGAAGCTCCGATGTAATTTCAGATGTACGTATTATGAACACTATACGGTAACTAAACAAAGACGTATGACACTCACGAGGGATAGGAACAGGAAAGTTTACGAGTGTACTACTGATGGCGTAATTTTTACACTAATATGGTCAGTTGAGTACCCGTGGTCTAGGGGTAGCGTCTTTGATTCATGATCAAATACGTCTTCGGACCAGGGTTCGATCCCCGCCACTGCCTAAATTTTGTTAAATAATCAGCATTAACGGCCTAAGACTTCAGGCATACAAAGTCAGCCTCATTCAGCCAACGGCCTTGTCAAAGAGGGCGGAGGAGCGGATAGAGGTTCAGGGCACTCTCTTGTCCTAGGGGTGGGAAATTGCCAACAAAGGCGGAAGAATCAACAATGGTCAACGACACGAGGATGCAGAATGCAACGGAAACCACTGCATTAATGACACGTAACGTGTATCCACAGGACATGTGGCCTGTAGTTAAAGAATTGTCATGATGATCTCTCCATTGGCAAAAGATTCCGGAATAGTCCCCCATTCGAATCTCCGGGAGGGGACTGCCAAGGGGGAGGTTACCATGAGAAAAAGACTGAATAATCAACGAAAGGATAATGTTCTACGAGTCGGGGCGTGGAATGCCAGAAGCTTGAACGTGGTAGAAAACTAGAAAATCTGAAAAGGAAAATTCAAAGGCTCAATATAGATATAGTAGGGGTCAGTGAAGTGAAGTGGAAGGAAGACAAGGATTTCTGGTCAGGTGAGTATCGGGTAATATCAAAAGCAGCAGAAAATGGTATAACAGGTGTAGGATTCGTTATGAATGGGAAGGTAGGCCAGAGGGTGTGTTACTGTGAACAGTTCAGTGACCGGGTTGTTCTAATCAGAATCGACAGCAGACCAATACCGATAACGATAGTTCAGGTATACATGCCGACGTCGCAAGCTGAAGATGAACAGATAGAGAAAGTGTATGAGGATATTGAAAGGGTAATGCATTATGTAAAGGGGGACGAAAATCTAATAGTCATGGGCGACTGGAATGCAGTTGTAGGAGAAAGAGTAGAAGAAAAGGTTACAGGAGAATATGGGCTTGGGACAAGGAATGAGAGAGGAGAAAGACTAATTGAGTTCTGTAACATGTTTCAGCTAGTAATAGCGAATACCCTGTTCAAGAATCACAAGAGGAGGAGGTATACTTGGAAAAGGCGGGGAGATAGGGGAAGATTTCAATTAGATTACATCATGGTCAGACAGAGATTCCGAAATCAGATACTGGATTGTAAGGCGTACCCCGGAGCAGATATAGACTCATATCACAATATAGTAATGAAGAGTAGGCTGAAGTTCAAGACATTAGTCAGGAAGAATCAATACGCTAAGAAGTGGGATACGTAAGTTCTAAGGAATGACGAGATACGTTTGAAGTTCTCTAACGCTATAGATACCGCAATAAGGAATAGCGCGGTAGGCAACACAGTTTAAGAGGAATGGATGTCTCTAAAAAGGGCCATCACAGAAGTTTGGAAGGAAAACATAGGTACAAAGAAGGTAGCTGCGAAGAAACCATGGCTAACAGAAGAAATACTTCAGTTGATTGATGAAAGGAGGAAGCACAAACATGTTCCGGAAAAACCAGGAATACAGAGAAACAAGTCGCTGAGGAATGAAATAAATAGGAAGTGCATGGAAGCTAAGACGAAATGGCTGCAGGACAAATGTGAAGACATCGAAAAAGATATGATTGTCGGAAGGACAGACTCAGCATGCAGGAAAGTCAAAACAACCTTTGCTGACATTAAAAGCAACGGTGGTAACATTAAGAGTGCAACGGGAATTCCACTGTTAAATGCAGAGGAGAGAGCATATAGGTGGAAAGAATACATTCAAAGCCTCTATGAGGGTGAAGATTTGTCTTATGTGATAGAAGACGAAACAGGAGTCGATTTAGAAGAGATAGGGCATCCAGTGTTTGAATCGGAATTTAAAAGAGCTTTGGAGGACTTACGGTCAAATAAGGCAGAAGGGATAGATAACATTCCATCAGAATTTCTAAAATCATTAGGGGAAGTGGCAACAAAACGACTATTCACGTTGGTGTGTAGAATATATGAGTCTGGCGACATACTATCTGATTTTCGGAAAAGCATCATCCACACAATTCCGAAGACGGCAAGAGCTGACAAGTGCGAGAATTATCGCACAATCAGCTTAACAGCTCATGCATCGAAGCTGCTTACAAGAATAATATAAAGAAGAATGGAAAAGAAAATTGAGAATGCGCTAGGTGACGATCAGTTCGGCTTTAGGAAAAGTAAAGGCACGAGAGAGGCAATTCTGACGTTACGGCTAATAATGGAAGCAATGCTAAAGAAAAATCAAGACACGTTCATAGGATTTGTCGACCTGGAAAAAGCGTTCGACAATATAAAAAGGTGCAAGCTGTTCAAGATTCTGAAAAAAGTAGGGGTAAGCTATAGGGACAGACGCGTCATATACAATATGTACAACAACCAAGAGGGAATAATAAGAGTGGACGATCAAGAACGAAGTGCTCGTTTTAAGAAGGGAGTAAGACAAAGATGTAGCCTTTCGCCTCTACTCTTCAATCTTTACATCGAGGAAGCAATGATGGAAATAAAAGAAAGGTTCAGCAGTGGAAGTAAAATACAAGGTGAAATGATATCAATGATACGATTCGGTGATGACATTGCTATTCTGAGTGAAAGTGAAGAAGAATTAAATGATCTGCTGAACGGAATGAACAGTCTAATGAGTACACAGTATGGTTTGAGAGAAAATCGGAGAAAGACGAAGGTAATGAGTAGTAGTAGAAATGAGAACAGCGAGACACTTAACATCAAGATTGATGGTCACGAAGTCAATGAAGTTAAGGAATTCTGCTACATAGGCAATAAAATAACCAATGACGGACGGAGCAAGGAGGACATCAAAAGCAGACTCGCTATGGCA
The DNA here is from genome assembly GCF_023897955.1 of Schistocerca gregaria. NCBI lineage: Eukaryota > Metazoa > Arthropoda > Insecta > Orthoptera > Acrididae > Schistocerca > Schistocerca gregaria. Next base: position 585,058,599 of record NC_064924.1, on the reverse strand, counting down.
AAAAAGGCATTTCTGGCCAAGAGAAGTCTACTAATATCAAATACCGGCCTTAATTTGAGGAAGAAATTTCTGAGGATGTACGTCTGGAGAACAGCATTCTATGATAGTGAAACATGGACTGTGGGAAAACCGGAACAGAAGAGAATCGAAGCATTTGAGATGTGCTATAGACGAATGTAGAAAATTTGGTGGTCTGATAAGGTAAGGAATGAGGAGGTTCTACGCAGAATCGGAGAGGAAAGGAATTAGTGGAAAACACTGATAAGGAGAAGGGACAGGATGATAGGACATCTGCTAAGACATGAGGGGATGACTTCCATGGTACTAGAGGGAGCTGTAGAGGGCAAAAACTGTAGAGGAAGACAGAAATTGGAATACGTCAAGCAAATAATTGAGGACGTAGGTTGCAAGTGCTACTCTGAGATGAAGAGGTTAGCACAGGAAAGGAATTCGTGGCGGGCCGCATCAAACCAGTCAGTAGACTGCTGACAAGAGAGAGAAAAAAAAATAAAAAATAAAAAAAGGTCTGTTCTTCTCTAAATGTCTGAGAATTTACAGTCCATGTTCACAGATGGAAATGTCAGTTGACCGGTCGAAATAAAAACACGATTTGTCGGTTACCGAACTAGTGGAAATAGTTTTCCTGGACGACTCTATATCAAAATGATTCCATACTTCTAAATTTTCTAAGGCTTTTGACACTGTTCGTCATAACCAGCTTCTAACTGTGAGGCGGGAAGTCTGGCTACATACCTTTCTTTTTCTCATCATATTTTTAACTAGATTGTTAAAAGTGGTCTACAGCAAAGAAATTGGTGGTATTGAGATTCATGAAATTTCAGAGACTGGACTTTATTGCATTAGAAAGCATTATTCCTTTTCCTCTCTAACCTTGTGATGGCTACCTTATTTTCGTAAGTGTCTGGTGTGTTGAAGAATGTAGAGTGCAGTGCACTTTTTAGGGGAACTAGACAGGTAGAGGAATGCTGCTACAAAAAACAAGGTTCTTTGTGCAGAGGTCGGTCCGGCAAGCGAGCGACTCTGTGTAAGGATAGTCTGGCGCGGAGGTGGTGAGCAGCCACGTAGTACGTTGTGCTCTTTTATAGCAAGGGACAGGCCGAAGGCCGCAACACTGACCCGCTCGGTTTTCTAAAGGCGGGAGAGAGCCACGTTGCGCTATTTTTTCTTCTTTCCTTTTTTTTTACTTCCAGAAAGGCCTAGCCTTGTATATTTGTTGGCGAAAATTCTCAGCACCTAGCGGGGCTACGGGAAAACACGAAACGGCCCCATTTATGTAGGAGTCAGTGACATCAAAGCGCCGGCTGCAGTGGTCTCGCGGTTCTAGGCGCTCAGTCTGGAACCGCGCGACTGCTACGGTCACAGGTTCGAATCCTGCCTCGGGCTTGGGTGTGTGTGATGTCCTTAGGTTGGTTAGGTTTAAGTAGTTCTAAGTTCTAGGGGACTGATGACCACAGATGTTAAGTCCCATAGTGCTCAGAGCCATTTGAACCATTTTTGACGTCAAAGCGACGATACTGAAACTACTGTTTTTTCAAAGTGGAAGTAGATTCCGAAGGTCCTTTGGATTTGTTTGGAAAACGTGTTACCTTGGAGGAATTTTCGATAACAGGGGTTTCACTCGATTAGAGCTGCGATCTCCGTGCTTTTTACTATTGGAGGACTTGCGTGTTTTTACGAGAATGTGTAAGAGCCCGCGAATGTGCTTCGTGGCGAGAGGTTGTAATGTGCGTATCGCGGTGTCTCGTCGGAGGCATATCGCGCTGTAGATTGGTTTGGAGCGTGGTGCAGACTCGGTTCCTGCACAGACGTCCAGTTTTCGAGCTGCGAATGCGCCAGCCTTCTGCGGCAGAGCTAGCAACGCGTCAGTGGCGCCATTTTAGCACACGGCGAGATAATTTGCAGCACCGAATCATAGAAAAACACTGAATCGTCAGTTCGGTTTTATGTAACGGGAGAGTTTCTGTCTCAAACCCACAGTAGCTCTGTTGAATGCATGTGACTTGCCGAGAGTTCGGCAGATATACAGTCACTTAGTGAGAATTTTCTGTGCAGTTGATCTGAAGTGAAAAGTTTTTAGAGTGTGTTAGGATCGCGTTTCTAGGGCCTAATTATTCAACACTGTGGTAATTCTATGAGCCACTGAACAGAGTTACTTTGTACTTGAACACTTTTTCCTCATTATAGGTTCGATTTGTGTATTATTTAAATATCGACATTCCATATGAATAAATTACTATTCAGTTACTCGGTGTTTATGTTTACCACCTATCACCGCCATTAGAGTAGGTTTTATAACGCATTGCTAGAAAGAATTATAGCTCTGGTGACCTTCAGATAGCATTAATGAGCTGTATTGTGTACATTGATTACAGGCTGTAAGGGGCCTTAAGGTAAGTTTCTGGACGAGATATTCAATCTCATATACACATGGCATTCTGCACCAAACGGCATGCCTTTTCAATGGTGTAACTGGATTTGCTATTTCCTGTGAGAAAGCTCAATGTTTGTAGTAGCTGGCGGAAAGCCATAGAAGTGATGGCAGTTGGTTCCAAGTATGTATTATAGCCCCTGTTCTGTTCCTTGTCTATATAAGACAGGGGTGACTAAGATTTTGGTTCACAGATATGCCTGGGCCCGAGTGCCAAAGTGATCAGCCTCGCATCTCATTTCCCCCGCCGCCACGCCTCGCTATGGGAGCGCTAGAAGTGGCAGAGCGGAAAACAGCGAAAGCGCCGCACTTAAATGACAGTACAGACGTACTGCATACTACTGGTTTGTATTTGACGCTTCCCATTGACGCAGATACAAAAATACGTTTTCAGTATTTTGGCCCGCTGAAGACGTAATATAATTTATATGATACACACTGTCAGTATGCGGTCAGACGCAGACGAGTTCACAAAGTGTCGCACTAAGCTGCCACATAACCGTGAGTTATTTAGTTTCATAATCGAAAAATGTCTTTGACGCAAATGTGTCGATAAAAACATTGTAGCACTTTTACAACCTCATTATGAAGTCTTTGAAAACCTTCCTGAGAAAATCTATGTAGACATACTGGACAGTGTTAACGGTAAAAGATGTGTAATTAAAACTGAAATTGCCTTGCTGGTCAATAACCTACATCTCCACGTGCACAGGGGCACATTAAAGTAAAACGACAAAAGGCTTCTGAAACAGTTCGAAAACAGATGTAAGGTTGAGTGTCCTGAAAAAAGTATCGTCGTAATTCTGGCAAGACCACAATGAATTCAGCAGACCTCACGCTTTCTTTAACGCCTGTGAGCTTAGGAAACTCGATTGCCTTTGTGAGAAAGTGTAGATTCTACAACTGATTTTGTTTTCAAATACAACCCCATCAAACCAGGAAGAAATTACCTTGCAAGGTCTTACTGTGAGCAACGTGCAGTCGAATTCACATAAAATGCAAGGTGGGCAATCAATTCTGGATGATCTAATTTTAGTTCCTGAACTCCTATATCCATTACAAATTAAATAATAGCATTATTTAAAGCGAAAAATCGCACCACACATGCCCCTTTACTTAACGAGTGTATTTTTCTGTAATGTATGAAGTCCCCATACTCTTCGTTCATTTCTATTGAAAACTGTTGCAGCTGAAATTGGAATAATGGATGCGACTTCAGAAATTTCGCTATTTGTATCACCAGTTGCACTGCTGGAGTGGCCGTGCGGTTCCGGGCGCTACAGTCTGGAACCGAGTGACCGCTACGGTCGCAGGTTCGAATCCTGCCTCGGGCATGGATGTATGTGATGTCCTTAGGTTAGTTAGGTTTAATTAGTTCTAAGTTCTAGGTGACTGGTGACCTCAGAATTTAAGTCGCATCGTGCTCAGAGCCATCATCAGTTCTTTCCAGTGCTCCATGCCAGCAAATTTAACATAACGTTCTTCCTCATATACTGAATTATAAATCCCGTCTGCCAATCGTTGTAATTTTTTGCTTTTTCATCGCCATCTGAAAGTTTAAATTCATTCTGCATGGTACTGTAACGTCGAATGGTAGCGAATAAGCGGTATCGTCGCTTAAGCGAACTGAGAATTCCGTCATTTCCATACAGCGAAAGGTAAAGAGCGCTGACACCACGATTATGGCGAACTCATAGAGTTGTGCCGACCGCAAAATCCCACACCGCAATGCTAAATGAAATGTCATGCTATTCCAGCTACTTCCGAGAAGGACTGAGTAAACTCGAGAGACAGACAGGGCGCTGATCCGCCCGCGGCCCACACACGCAACACCCGTGAAGTCAAGTCTGGTACGCCGTGGCAAGCCTTGATATAAACAATTTAGTAGACAGCGTGAGGAGCCTCCTGATAGTGTTAGCAGATTATACTTTCGTTTACCAACCTAGCTGCAAAATGACAGACGAGATATCGATACTGTGCGAAAAATGGCAGTTGACTCTAAACAATAAAAAGTGTTGATAGGAGTCCGTTAAATTTCGGTTGCCCGAATATAACGCTAAAGTAAAAGCTGTCAATTCAACTATATTCCTGGAGATTAAAATTACAAACCAACTGAAACGATCACATAGAAAAAGTTGTGCGGAAGGTAAACCAAAGACAGCGTTTTATTTGCAGAACCTTACAGTACCATGCATAATGAATTTAAACTTTAAGAAGACAATGAAAGAGCAAAAAATTACAACGATTGGCACACGGTATTAATAACTGAGTATATCAGGAAGAAGTTTGTGTTAAATTTGCAGGCATGGAGCACTTGAAGAAGATGCCCCAGATCCACTAAGGAGGCAGGCTACACAACTCTCTTCCGTCTTCTTCTGGAGTACTGCTGCGCGTTCTGAGAGCCTTACCGCAAAGGTACCTTCCAGCAAATTAGGGACACTGTTGCTCCTGGGGTATCGGCGAGGACCATTCGCAACCGTCTCCATGAAGCTGGGCTACGGTCCCGCATACCGTTAGGCCGTCTTCCGCACACGCCCCAACATCGTGCAGCCCGCTTCCAGTGGTGTCGCGACAGGCGTGAATGGAGGGACGAATGGAGACGTGTCGTCTTCAGCGATGAGAGTCGCTTCTGCCTTGGTGCCAATGATGGTCGTATGCGTGTTTGGCGCCGTGCAGGTGAGCGCCACAATCAGGACTGCATACGACCGAGGCACACAGGGCCAACACCCGGCATCATGGTGTGGGGAGCGATCTCCTACACTGGCCGTACACCTCTGGTGATCGTCGAGGGGACACTGAATAGTGCACGGTACATCCAAACCGTCATCGAACCCACCGTTCTACCATTCCTAGACCGGCAAGGGAAGTTGCTGTTCCAACAGGACAATGCACGTCCGCATGTATCCCGTGCCACCCAACGTGCTCTAGAAGGTGTAAGTCAACCACCCTGGCCAGCAAGATCTCCGGATCTGTTCCCCATTGAGCATGTTTGGGACTGGATGAAGCGTCGTCTCACGCGGTCTGCACGTCCATCACGAACGCTAGTCCAACTGAGGCGCCAGGTGGAAATGGCATGGCAAGCCGTTCCACAGGACTACATCCAGCATCTCTACGATCGTCTCCATGGGAGAATAGCAGCCTGCATTACTGCGAAAGGTGGATATACACTGTACTAGTGCCAACATTGTGCATGCTCTGTTGCCTGTGTCTATGTGCCTGTGGTTCTGTCAGTGTGATCATGTGATGTATCTGACCCCAGGAATGTGTCAATAAAGTTTCCCCTTCCTGGGACAATGAATTCACGGTGTTCTTATTTCAATTTCCAGGAGTGTAATTGTCCTTTTTTACTATAATTTATTATGAAATTGCTATCTAGGTCCTGAGCCGTCTAACTGTTTTCGAGTAATTACTGTTGTGGCCTTCAGCCGACAAAAATATTGAATTTCTGGTCAATAAGGCCTTCAGCCGCGAATGCAATTTGTGTATAGAATTTTTAATTAGATAATGTCTTAACAGTCCAGTTTGATAATTGACCCTTAATGTGAAACTTATATGCTGGTGGATCCAAATAAAGTGTACGTAATTTTTTTAAAAAAGCTGAGCAACCAACGGTAGCTAAGTAAGGCCCCGTCCACACCAAATGCTGCCTTCCCTAAGTCCCATTGTTCTGTGTGTGTGTGTGTGTGTGTGTGTGTGTGTGGGTGTCCGGTTTCAGGGCCGCTCCCCTCTTTATAATGCTCCTCGAGCCTCTGGAAAGTTCTCGCTGACTTACGTAGAGCATTTGTGGGAACATAACCGATAGGTCAAATCATGAGCCGCTCAGACTGTGCTCACGCACTCGGTACAGGACACGAGTCACGCACATGCTGACCATGGTCTGTGTCTTGTGAGTGCATTGTCTGTGTGCAGTACAGCGGTGGTCTTCCACTGCGAGAGAAAATTATTGCTCTAACACTTCCTCTGCCTTCCCAAGACAACGACAGTTCAATGTAATCTTTCGTCTCGTAAATCGGTTTACACGACAGGGTGCTAGCCTGCAGGTGTAACTGGTGCAATTCACTTCGAACTTCGCGCATTTTGACCAAATGTGATTTGTGCAGTACAACTCGCTGAATAGAATAGCGTTGTACAACATTCCGCTCTGGTCTCATAAGAAGGGAACAAAAGACTTACAAAATCCAGGATCGCTTATTTAAAAAGAAGACAGCCGTTTTGATCGCTCATCTTTTTCCAATTTTACCCTTCTTCCGGTCTCTATTGACGCACTTTGCTGTTGCACGTCGAACCCTAGTCCACTTTACTATTTGTTTTTCTTCATTAAACTGTACCAATTTGTATTTACTATCCAACATTAATGCTGACTACCTCTCTTCATCGCTTGTAATTTTCAACTGAATCGAGTACAGAGAAAGTTTCCGTATCACAGTACAAAAAAAAAAAATTAAATAAATAAATGGCTCTGAGCACTATGGGACTTAACTATTGTGGTCATCAGTCCCATTGAACTTAGAACTACTTCAACCTAACTAACCTAAGGACATCACACACATCCATGCCTGAGGCAGGATTCGAACCTGCGACCGTAGTAGTCGCGCGGTTCCGGACTGCGCGCCTAGAACTGCTAGACCACCGCGACCGGCTATCCCAGTACATTCGTACTCCTTCATCGTCACGGGAGCACCAACACTAGGGCATGTGCCTGGTGCAGCTCCCACGAATAATTGCGAATTTCGTTAGAGTACTGAGATATTCCTGGTAATACGTTAGTCTCCAAAATACCCGTCTCATAGGTAATTTCCCGCCGTCGTCAAGCCAAGAACGAGAATTTCACTCTGAGAGAAGGACGCGTGCAATAAAACTGCTCATATCTGCGAAGCGGGGCTCAAGGGAGCCGTAATACCGGGCAGCGTTGGCACACAGAGGTCGCATCGGCAGACGGCGACACTTGCTTGGCAGAGGCAGTCGCCGCTGTGTCAGCAGCGCCACTTGCCAGCCAGGGCGGCTTCTTGCTCCCCGCAGCCGACTAATGGATGCCTGGCCGGGTCGGGCTGCCTCCGCGGCAAGAAACGCCGCCTCCGCCTCCGCCGCCGCCGCCTCCATCGCCTCCTCCGCCTCTACCTCAGCCTCCGGTGGCGCTGCCGACTCAGCGGCTGCGGCACCTCCGCGGGCCTAATTACGGCTCCCTTCAGAGGGCGTCCCAGCCGGCACGCACGCACCTGCCAACCCTTCTCTCACACCATCAGCCTGTCCGCCGGCTCCTCCCCCGCGTGGCGAATAAGAAACGCGTTTCCGCCTGAGGTGATGAGAGGTGTGACCTGCACATGTGAAGTCGACTATTACGCCAAAGAAAACATTCCAACCACTCTCTATACTAGCGATTCCGAACGTACGATTAATTACCGTCTTGTGGATGAAAGAAAAATTTCTGATCAGTTAAACTAAAAGATCATCATACATTGGTCTTTCGATAGAGTGGAACGATAGCTATTACTATTATCTCTATGTAGTAGTTATTATTTGAAATCAACTTCGCTGATACACAGAGGTCACTTGCTTGTGAATCCGTTCCAAAAAAAAAAAATCAAGCTTCTTTCGTGTTAAACCAATGCTTACGGATTCCTGAACAATATATTGTTTAAAAGAACTGATTTGAACACCAGGAAGTTGTTTAAAAGCCAATTTGAAGATATCTTTGTGAGCGGCTACATCCATGTTTCTGCTGCTTTCACACGTAAAAATTCATCATCAGACTCCCGTTCGAGGAACATATAAAACTCTTATTCTTGTTTTTCAGCCCCGTTATAGATATGTGTTTTTTAAGTTGTCCCTTGCTCAGTTTTAGCTTCCGGGCCCTATTTTGAGCATAAACGTTTGTAGAATGAGTTTTTGCTATTCTGCCGTCCTCGTAAGCTGTTATGCCCCGGGAAATTGTTTTGGTACTGGTGTGAAGTTATACATTTCGTAAGAATGTATTCTTGGGTTAGTATAAGACAATCACTGATGGCAGTTGATTCCATGAGAGTGGCAAAAGCCGAAAAGTGTGTCTTTGAGGTAAAAAAGAGGCCAGACTAACAAGGAGAAACAAGAAAGGGGAGAGAAAAGATCGTGAACGTGTAAACGAAGAAGCTTATGTAGCTGGACTGCATTACAAACAACAAGATGAATCATAACTCAAATAGAACTTCGGACTGAATTTTCTGAGAATTACGTTACCTGGCACGTTTATTTTAGGCACAAAAATATTATTTTAGATACAGGTGAGATACGTTTTTGGGATGTTTCAGGTACATTTTGGGTGAAATTAGACCCCAGACACTAATGTACGGCCCACAGGAAAAAAAGGATACACTGATTAATAACAGAAAACGTAACTCAGTTTTTATAATCAAATGTAAATATTTCTAGAATAAAAACTTGTGACTGAAGTAACGTGATTTTAGTCTACATTTTAAACAGAAATATTGTAAAAGTGTACTTAAAGTTTCGAAAATCTAAGTAAGATAGTTTGTTAATGCATGGATAACAAGTATTCACCATTAAATAGAACATGTAATTTACTGATATTCTCAAAAAGCTGTATTATATTCAATATGAGGACTAGATAGATTAGTTGTGTATCAAAATGATCAGAAAAATACTCTTCTTTTGTCCTACGTTTTACATCATACAAAGAGTTCATTCGCTCTATAATGACCATCTTCATGTCTGTTTTATAAATACACTCCTGGAAATGGAAAAAAGAACACATTGACACCGGTGTGTCAGACCCACCATACTTGCTCCGGACACTGCGAGAGGGCTGTACAAGCAATGATCACACGCACGGCACAGCGGACACACCAGGAACCGCGGTGTTGGCCGTCGAATGGCGCTAGCTGCGCAGCATTTGTGCACCGCCGCCGTCAGTGTCAGCCAGTTTGCCGTGGCATACGGAGCTCCATCGCAGTCTTTAACACTGGTAGCATGCCGCGACAGCGTGGACGTAAACCGTATGTGCAGTTGACGGACTTTGAGCGAGGGCGTATAGTGGGCATGCGGGAGGCCGGGTGGACGTACCGCCGAATTGCTCAACACGTGGGGCGTGAGGTCTCCACAGTACATCGATGTTGTCGCCAGTGGTCGGCGGAAGGTGCACGTGCTCGTCGACCTGGGACCGGACCGCAGCGACGCACAGATACACGCCAAGACCGTAGGATCCTACGCAGTGCCATAGGGGACCGCACCACCACTTCCCAGCAAATTAGGGACACTGTTGCTCCTGGAGTATCGGCGAGGACCATTCGCAACCGTCTCCATGAAGCTGGGCTACGGTCCCGCACACCGTTAGGCCGTCTTCCGCTCACGCCCCAACATCGTGCAGCCCACCTCCAGTGGTGTCGCGACAGGCGTGAATGGAGGGACGAATGGAGACGTGTCGTCTTCAGCGATGAGAGTCGCTTCTGCCTTGGTGCCAATGATGGTCGTATGCGTGTTTGGCGCCGTGCAGGTGAGTGCCACAATCAGGACTGCATACGACCGAGGCACACAGGGCCAACACCCGGCATCATGGTGTGGGGAGCGATCTCCTACACTGGCCGTACACCTCTGGTGATCGTCGAGGGGACACTGAATAGTGCACGGTACATCCAAACCGTCATCGAACCCATCGTTCTACCATTCCTAGACCGGCAAGGGAACTTGCTGTTCCAACAGGACAATGCACGTCCGCATGTATCCCGTGCCACCCAACGTGCTCTAGAAGGTGTAAGTCAACTACCCTGTCCAGCAAGATCTCCGGATCTGTCCCCCATTGAGCATGTTTGGGACTGGATGAAGCGTCGTCTCACGCGGTCTGCACGTCCAGCACGAACGCTGGTCCAACTGAGGCGCCAGGTGGGAGTGGCATGGCAAGCCGTTCCACAGGACTACATCCAGCATCTCTACGATCGTCTCCATGGGAGAATAGCAGCCTGCATTGCTGCGAAACGTGGATATACACTGTACTAGTGGCGACATTGTGCATGCTCTATGTGCCTGTGGCTCTGTCAGTGTGATCATGTGATGTATCTGACCCCAGGAATGTGTCAATAAAGTTTCCCCTTCCTGGGACAATGAATTCACGGTGTTCTTATTTCAATTTCCAGGAGTGTATAGAAATATATAATATATTAGAGCCATAGTGGCACGTATTTCAGTTAGGGCCATGTAAACTTTATGAAAATAGTCGTTATTTTTCCAGGCTTTCAGAGGCAAGTTACCTTAAACTTTCTTTAGACTCTTCCATGATGCAGAGTGACTGTGCGTTCACAGCACAGCAAGAAAGAATATTAAAACTAGTGGACATGGTGTACATTCTGTGAGTTGCGTAACGATTATTTCTCCGAGTACACTTGGCCACTTGGTATCGTATCGGGGCGTGAAGATGATTTAACACCGAGCTGTAAAAAAAATGAGACTACAAGACAGCTGATATTTATATAGCAGATATACACTATGTGATCAATAGTATCCGGACACCTGGTTGAAAATGACTTACAAATTCGTGGCGCACTCATCGGTAACGCTACAATTCAGTATGGTGTTGGCCCACCCACAGCCTTGATGACAGCTTCCACTCTCACAGGCATACGTTCAGTCAGGTGCTGGAAGGTTTCTTGGGGAATGGCAGCCCATTCTTCACGGAGTGCTCCACTTAGGAGGCTTATCGATGTCGGTGAGGCCTGGTACAAAGTTGGCGTTCCTAAACATCCCACAGGTGTTCTATACCATTCAGGTCAGGACTCTGTGCAGGCCAGTCCATTGCAGGGATGTTATTGTCGTGTAACCACCCCGTCAAACGCCGTACATTATGAACAGGTACTCGGTCGTGTTGAGAGACGCAGTCGCCATCACCGAATTGCATGCTTAAGACATCAATGTGGGCCTGTGCTGTGATAGTGCCATGCAGAACAACAAGGGGTGCAAGCTCCCTCCATGAAAAACTTTACCACACCATAACACCACCGCCTCCCAATTCTACTGGTGGCACTACACACGCTGGCAGATGACGTTCACCGGGCATTAGCCATACCCACACCCTGCCATAGGATCGCCAAATTGTGTACCGTGATTCGTCACTCGAAACAACGTTTTTCCATTGTTTATTCTTCCTCTGATTACGCTCCTCACACCAAAGGAGGCGACGTTTGTCATTTAGCGAGTGATGTGCGGCCTATAAGCAATTGCTCGACTATGAAATTAAATTTGTCTCACCTCCCGCCCAACTGTCGTAGTATTTGCAATGGATCCTGATGTAATTTGGATTTTCTCTGTGATGGTGTGGATAGATGTCTGCCTATTACACGTTACGACCCTCTTCAAATGTTGGCGATGTCTGTCAGTCAACAGAAGAGGTTGGTCTGTGCGCTTTTGTGATGTACGTGTCCCTTCACTTCACTATCACATTTGAAAAAGTGGATGCAGAGATGTTTAGGAGTGCAGAAATCTAGCGTACAGACATATGACACAAGTGACACCCAATACCCGACAACGTTCGAAGACCGTGTGTTTCGCAGATCACCCCATTTTGCTGTCTCGCGAAGTCTAATGAATACTGAGGTCGATGATATGGAGTACCTGTCAGCAGGTGGCAGCACATTGCACCTAACATGAGAAACGTATGTTTCTGGGGGTGTCCGGATACTTTTGACCATATAGTGTACAATAAAATATTGATTTGAGTTTAATCGTGACGATAGCTGATTCGAAAAAGCTATCTTGTTTTCACTATATTTGTATTCGAGTAAGTTTTTGTTCATAATCATGATCACTATCAACACTATCCTAATCATTTGTGTCCTGGGACATTTGATTTCCGTTACTGAATCCATTCTCTTCTGGAGTTCTGATGTATTACTGTCTTAAATGATATTTATCTATATTGCTTTTGCTTATTTCCTAATGTTATTTCGGTATTAAGATTAACGTCGAGAGTGAACCGATACTTATGATACAATTTCCTCTCGGAAGGTGAGGAAGAATGATCTACTTGAATGGAATAAACAGTTGATCACGAAATAAGGCTTGAGAGTGAACGAAACACAAACGAAAGTGCTGAGGGGAAAGGTAAGTGAGATCTGTTACAGATGTAACACCATTATTATAAACAAAAATACTATCTTTTACTATAGATTATCTGTCTTGAGCTGACTACAGTCTAATTATAGACGGATTACCTACAGTAACAGATGTTAACTGCAGCTGCGGAAGATGGCCATAAAAACAAACGTATTATAATTCCAAAGTTGCTTATTATCTATAAGATAAATTTTTTCTGGTTTACTATAAAAGTCTGATGATGGCCTTGCAAGCTGGAAACCGGTTACCTCAGTACATTAACCTTTTAGACCATACACAGTACTGTTTTCACTTATCGTTATGTTGTGTTACCCACAAGCAATGGTACAAACAATAACATAACAACACCATTACGGACCGTGCAGTAAACGATGTTAAAATTTTTGGCTACCTCTTTAGTAAGATAATGGTGACAGAAGAGACCTGAAAGAATGACATTGGGAGTTATTGTAAGCTATCATTTTCAGTAGTTTTGAAGCAGTCATTTTTTATGATTCAATAATAACCGGTTTCGGTCTTCGAAGGCCATCGTCAGGCTGTACAATAGGGAACAGAAACTGTTAAATTAAAATCTGTTTTCCATAGGACGATCTAAGAACCTAGGAAAGTGCTATTAACGCGAAATGGTTCCTACTTATGGGCGGTGTTTGATGAACAAGTGTTTATAGTGTCAAAAAATAATAAAAGCAGGAATCAGGGTATTACATATCTACAACCAAGTGTACTCCTTTGTGTTACATGCGCCCGTCCTGTAGTTAAAACAGTAAAAACCTTGTGGAAACAACTGAGGTCTTTACAGTAATAGAGACAGAATAACAGTTCTTATGGTACATTTTTCGGTGGCCGTTACCGCTGCACTTCGGGCTGCTAGATGTTTACCCACCGTACATGAGCTTAGGAGAGACGATTCGGAATGGACGACCGGGGCAGCTTCTTGTTGCATTTCTCTGGCGCTCTTCTTCCAGCCGCGAGGTGTTTGCGTTTGCTGGATTGATGTTAGAAAGCGCAGCTTATGTGCACGAGGAGTCCAACGATCAGCTGAGCATGCATGTGGCATGCAGCGACCATCTTAGATCAGTAAATAGTCGTAAATATTAAAATATGTGTTAGCTGAAAACGCATTTTGTTCTCTGAGGAGCTTATCTGGTTCTCTGCGTTTCGTGACATAATCCTCCGGTTCCTCTGAAATGTCTAAGCATCTGCTTCTTTTATCATTATGTACATTTTTTAATTGTTTGTCTCTGCTACCAATATCATGTCCCTCCATTTGTATGTGTATAATTAAAGCTGTTTTATGGCCGGCGTAGGCGTTTCTTTGAATCTCAAGTCAAAGGACCTGCTTCTCCGGCCACAATAGCTTTCATTACAATTAATTACGGCGTAATATTAAGACGAACCCAGATTTCCCACATTCATTACTTCTCTATGGCAAGGTACCACGCACTCGTACTTTTATGGTACCTGCCGTTCTGAACACGGTTTGATCTCCCTTTGTCCAGAATATGTAATTAATTCGATCTGGAGATTTTCCTATGAATCCCTATTGGCTTTCTTGTACCTGTGCATGCCGTTCATTTCTCTTCTTGATATTCTTCTTAATTTTGTCGTATGTATTGTGTCCGAGTCATGTTCTTTCTCCAATTGATTTTTCCTTTGGTGGAAGCTGTATTATTCTATGCAACACAGAAGAAAAGTATGCATGCTTCTGGCGTAAGATGGTTAGAGTGGGTGCTGATAATCACATCCGTACATGTTTGTTTACTGTAAAGTTTAAATGCACGTCTGCCACTTTTGTTGTGTGTTCTTGGATCTAGAAAAATAATTTTTCCGTCTTATTCATGTTCCGTCGTGAACTTAATCGTGGCATGCGTACTGCTTATTTTTTTGACCAGGCTCCTATTTGCGTATTGTTCGTTTTGTAAAGCACAAATGAGTTATCAACGTATCTTTTGTAGTATACTATGTTGTTAACATTGTCTGGATTCGCCTTGAGAAAATATCTAATTCCCTCAGCATCACCCGACTTAATTCTACTACATTACTTTATCCCCGTTTTGCTTTTGTTGATGTTAATCTTATACCCTCCTTTCATGACACTGTGCATTCTGTTCAACTACTCTTCCCAGTCCTTTGCTGTCTCTGACAGAATTATAATGTCATCGGTGAATCTCAAAGTTCTTATTTCTTCTCCATGGATTTTAATACCTACTCCTAATTTTTCTATTGCTTCCTTCACTGCTTGCTCAATATACAGATTGAATAACATCGGGGATAGGCTACAACCCTGCCTCACTCCCTTCCCAACCACTGCTTCCCTTTCATGCCCCTCTACTCTTATAATTGCCATCTGGTTTCTGCACAAATTGTAAATAGCCTTTCGCTCCTTGTATTTTATTCCTGCCACCGTCAGAATTTGAAAGAGAGTATTCCAGTCAACGTTGTCAAAAGCTTTCTCTAAGTCTACAAATGCTAGAAGCGTCGGTTTTCCCTTCCTTAATCTAGCTTCTAAGGTACGTCGTAGGGTCAGTATTGCCTCACGTGTTCCAACATTTCTACGGAATCCAAACTGATCTTCCCCAAGGTCGGGTTCTAATAGTTTTTCCATTCGTCTGTAAAGAATTCGCGCTAGTATTTTGTAGCCGTGACTTATTTATCTGATAGTTCGGTAATTTTCACATCGGTCAGCACCTGCTTTCTTTGGGATTGGAATTATTATATTCTTCTTGAAGTCTGAGGGCATTTCGCCTGTTTCATACATCTTGCTCATCAGATGGTAGAGTTTTGTCAGGACTGGCTCTCTCAAGGCCGTCAGTAGTTCCAATGGAATGTTGTCTACTCCGGGGGCCTTGTTTCAACTCAGGTCTTTCAGTGCTCTGTCAAACTCTTCACGCAGTATCGTATCTCCCATTTCATCTTCATCTACATCTTCTTCCATTTTCATAATATTGTCCTCAAGTTCATCGCCCTTGTATAGACCGCTATATATTCCTTTCACCTTTCTGCTTTCCCTTCTTTGCTTAGAATTGGGTTTCCATCAGAGATCTTGATATTCATACAAGTGGTTCTCTTTACTTTATTGTGTAACTGTTGTTCAGTTTGTAAGATGGAAATTTGATGTTGTTAACAACAGGTTTAATTGACACACTCATATAATGCAGTTTCAACTGTGCAAAACTTTTATATTTACTTGGTTTGCTGATCTACTACTTTACAAACACAACCCTCTTTGACTTTGGCCTCTGAGAACGCAGGAAGCAGATTGCCTAGGTGTTTTAAACAACTTCCATATTTATCAAATGCCTTTGTAAATTGCTTCATTAGCCCAAATCTAATACGGAGAACGGTAGCGCAAGTTTCTAAGGCTATGTTAAGTTCTTCCTGATGATGTTCTTGGATCCTAGAATATGGCCGTTCTCGTGTTGTCCAATTGTTCTTCCTGTCTCGGCTGTCGCATTCAATGATATAACATGGGTACTTGGTATAGCTCTGTTGTCCTCTTTAGAGCATACATAAAACCTTCAAATTACAGTAGATAATAAACGCTATATTCACTGTAATCTACCTCTTCGGGTAGCAGATCCAGATTCTGTCCTTGAGATGGACAGAGTGAGCAACTGGTGCTGTTGCTAGAATGGTGCTGTTATGTAGCAACACACTTCTTAAACCTCTCTTACTTGAATCAAAGAAGAGTCTCCAGTCCTCTCTGTTGAACTGTGCTCCTAACTTGTTACTGTGGTTTGGAATGTCAATGCAGTAAAGATTCTTCCTGCCCATAATAGTGTTCGATTCTTCCTCCCCGTGTCTGTAAAATGATGAACTTAATCCTGGATCTAGTAAGTTCTTTTGTTTCATCCTTAAAGGTAGGAGTTCTGAAGTATCCTTTGGAATGTTTCATTCTCTGACCAAATCCTATAGCTCAGTTTATGTGAACAACTGGGGCATGTCTTGTTCACCTGATCAACGTAATGTTCAGAAGGCTCTCCCAATTTACAACATGATTCCGAGTGCAGTACCTGAAGGTTCGTAGGATAGATAGGCACAGGATCACCAGGATTATGTGGTACTGGTGTTTTAGTAGACTCCAGGATAAATTATTCCTATTTTGTTTAACGTATTGAAGTTTTTGCTTTGAAAATGCAGAATCAAAAGTCACCCTGGCGGTTCTTTGGTGAACTTCACACCACTGGAATCCCAAAAGTAAGAGACGTTTCATTGGACCACTTTCTTAACTCTGCAAACTCAGATGCTACACATTCTATGAGGAGCCCATGATATATCCTGGTCCCTAAGTTTCAAGTCAAAATAATCAGAAGAAACACTTTTAACAAAGAGAGTTATGTTAATCTCTATGTGGCGATCATAAAATATCCTAAAATGTAAGAAAATATATTTATACTGTTCAGACACTTTCTTCTCAAATGGTTACGGCTCAACAAATAAACCAAAACAAAACAGTCCACTGAAACATATTTCTTGACACTTTTCCTCAGTGCTAGTTGAGGACAAAAATAATGATATTATTGGATTCGGTCGAACGAAGTGAATATAAAACCGTTGTCTTATTCAGAAAAGGAAAATCAGTGTTGACCTGTTTAATTGTAGATTCATCACATTTAGATATTCTTTTTCTTATGGAATGAACTAAATAATAGTATATCTGTTAGCTTTCCAAATTTCGTTTCGAAACTCATTGTGGTATCTTATGGTTTACATAGATTGCGTTTTTACGAAAAAAAGTAAATTTTGTGTTACTATCATACCGTTGCTGATAATGACATGTTATCATTAGCCACTTTGGCGGGTTTCGTCCTTCCGGCAATCAGTTTAGTATTGTTACTAGTCACAGTTTTCATATCTTTGCCATAGCTTTTTCTCTATTTCAGTTACTAGCCTCGTTTCTAAGATCATTTTTTGTTGACAGGTTTCTGCAAGTTTGACTGTTTTAGTAGAATGGAATTTGGATTGATGTGTTATACATTCTTTCAATGTAGGGCAGGAGTAGTGTTATATTTAAGACATTTACGCTTAAGTTGAGTTCTTAAACTTGATTTTAGCGAGGTTCATTACTCTTGGATAGAAATCAGCAATGCCTTTTGGCATTATTAATTAAGGAATTAATGTTTGTTATTTATGTCTGATCAATTTGAAATGTAATTGTTGGTAAAATGTAGCTAGGTTTCAAACATATCTGGGAATCGGCTGACATCTTATTTTGTTCTGGGTTACCATAAAAGTAGCAAATAGCTGACATTAGTGCGATGTTTTAGGTTCCTCTCTTCCTGGATTCCTTCGCGACTGTATTAGCGGGTGGGAGAGAAGTAGGTAATGATGGGTAGAGAACGATGCAGCATTTATCGAAGTCGTCGAATATTAATATCGAATTTGTTGTGTTCCAGATTGCTAGACTGATGTGGGATATTTCTGAGGACGACTGGTTGTCGATAACAGGAAGTGGCAGGGGGTGGTGATTTACTTTGAAAGCCTAATTATGGAATGCCTGAATTTTAATCAAAGGTGTTGTACACCACTTACTGTTCAGAACAACACTTACCACCTAAAATAGCAGTGTCAAGCAGTAGCATTACCGTTGTCACCGTCGCACGTAGTGGTGAAATGTCAGTCGATTAACAGCGCATATTAATAAAAAATATCAGTGATATGGAATATTGTCTATGATATTTATTACACAAGAAGTCGCCGACGTCGAAAATATTGATTCGAAGAAAACCGCTTAGATATTAACAATGCTGATTTTACACTTGAAAGATATACCAAACATAAACAACAACTGCTCCAGTTATAACTTCCGAACTATTACAGAAATGATAATGTGTTAGAGTTCAGCAGAATTAAGGAACTGTTAGTCGGCAAATCCTTCTACGCTACTGAAGAGTGTGTTAGTAGAATATCTGAAATTTAATATTTTATTTTGGATCCTAATTATTAATAGAGCCATAAGAAAAGAGCATTCAATAATGTTAAATGACATCACTTACTGCACTTCAATAATACTGCACATATTTGAAATTTTCTGTTCGATGAATTATACTGAAGGTTATGAAGAGTAAGTAAGCGTACAGCTCCGTTTATTTATGTGACAAGCTATAACAAAGTCAAATGCAACAGAAGTTTGTTACACCTGTGTCTTTTTCTAGGAATTGTGGTGCCACAGAGTAGAAGACGTCTCGCGAAGCGGTGCAGTAAAACGGTTATGATTGGGAAGATATTTAGGGATTAACGTTACATCCATTATCGAACGAGTGCGATCTGCGATTGAAAGGTTCCAGAAAGAAACTGATCGTATCATTTTCAATTGAACAGTTCGGGAATCTCCCTTACGTGACTCACGGACACGACGGAGCACTGAAATTCTTACAGCCGGAGAACTCGAGTCCACAGCACTCGTTAAACGACATTCGGCTTCTATTACGTCAAGGCTTCGCCTCGCTTTTGGTGTCAACAAACATAAATAACTAAAGAGCTCTGCCGCAACCTGTGTCAGGGCCTTTCGCGATATTTTTGGACTTCCGCTGAATGCCTGACGGCGTCACAATGTCTGCTGGTAACTCTATTAATAACTTAGATCGCGGGCCATACTGTCTGTTAACCTCTGAACCGAGCACTAGACACCTGTCAAACCCGGCGGGCGGCGCTGAAGTCTCGCCGCAGGTGCGGGAATACCAGACGTCAAATGCCGGCTGCAACGTCGACCCGCACTTCTCTCGTTACAAATGTCACACTGAGTTGGTCTCTACGGAAGCTGCAGCGTATGTCACTGGACACGGGTGAAGCAGCGTCGGTTACTCTAGCGTTCCGGACATTGCTAACCGAAGCCCAACGTCAATGTACTTGTAGCACAAGCAGGCAGTGTGGATGTGGGTTTTGTGACTTGAGTGATCTATACCACTAGAAAAGTGCTTGTAAGATGGACGAAAAAAAAAGAATTATTAAAGTAGCGAAAAGTAGTCTAATTAAATAACTTGTTGCTGAAGGAAGTTATTTAGAAAATTAGGCAACAAAAGTTGTACTGGATAACAGTTTTACCACTTGCGGAGAAAACATAACTGAAGATGGAAGAAATAGAGATGTGAAATGTAAACATGCAACAGCAACAAAAGCGTGACTATTTTTAAAAGTGTTGTTGCTGGGCAGAACTGATTAGAAACTATGTGCTTCGTAACATCTATGGCACTGGAATATAGTCAGTGTAACATCCACGAGATAATTTTTTTGCTACAGTGTGACGAGAGGAAGTTATGCCTCTAACAGTTATAAACATTATCTATTTGACGTATGAAAAAACAGTGCAAACTTATAAATATTAATTATTTAAGTAATATTACATGATATAATTGGACATTTCGATGTGTATCATACAAGGACAATGATAATTGTAAATTCCTTTTATGATCTGCGTTTCTCTTCTTGTGTTTTTACCTTTTGTTGGGTGGCTTTTGTAAGTTGCGGACGCATATTTAACTGAGGTCTGTTAAGAAATTGTAATTATTTGTTAATTATTACTTGAAAATAGAGTTCATTATTATAATAAATATGAGTGAATAATTATTTGTAAATTTAATTCCTCTCTTAGTAAGCATTATCTGTGTTAATTATTTCTTTCCGCTGCAGGGAGCGCAGCCATTGATGATAGCGATTTGTATCGCGTTTTGGTCTGTTTTTTCCTTAGAAAGAAATCAAATGTTTGCTTGATGAGGTCTAAATAGTGCACAATATGAAAGTATAGTTTATAGAGTTTAACAATCATTTTAAATATTTACTTATTTGCTCTACCAATAGAAAGTCTCTATCAATTGTCTGCCGACATCTTAACAATTATCTCACCGGCAAATTCAAATTTAAATTTCACAACTCTGCAGAATAAATGCCGAAGGTAATACAAATGTGTAAAAATAAATGTGCACCGGTGGTCCTGAATTCATTTTAATGAAAATTATTCGAATCAGATTGGTTCTTTAGAAACAGTGCTCATAGCACGATCCTTATAAGAAACGTTTCTAGCTGATGTACGGAGCCGAAATTAATTACTCACGACTTGCGAAGAATATTGTTTCAGGTAACATACGTCAGCGTTGTTCGCGGCTGCTATTGGGTGGTTTTAATGATCATTTTTCTGAAGATAACTGCTTCCTTCTTAATCAATAGTTTTATTGAATCTGTTGTATGAACTGTGATTTAGTGACACTTACACAACTTACAGACAACACTTTAACACGACGTTAACTTGGAGTTCTTTAGCAACTTGATCAAATCTTTAGCCGGGAGAAAAATTATTTAGTAATTACTCAATGTAATAAAATTAGATTATCATTTCCATTTACAAATTAGTTACATACCAAACCACTGAATAACACAGCGATCTCCAAATCAGACTGTACTGGAATCCATACAACGACGTGTCGTTGGTGCTAGGTACATGGTCACAGATCTACACCTTCCCTAGTTTTTATGGTCTTCACCGGTCTCCCCTGCCATGTGACCAAATAATATCCGATTGCCAATATTGAAATTTGCGACTAGCAATAACCATAGAAATGCAGCCAGACAGGATGGGGCTTTATAAGGACTCATGCATGTGTAGTATATGTGTCGTATTTTTTATGTGGAGTGTAAAGGTTTTGAACAGTCTCAGATATACTCGTACGGTTCGCAAGGCCCATTATGCTGTCTCTAGTAGACACTCGAAAGTGTCACAACTCTTACCCGTTAGACTGCTTGTGAAAGGGACGTCTTAAATCTCGCATGCTGGTGTGCCTACACCTAAAACAGTGCAGAGCTGAGCTGTGGGTCGTTATTGGTGACCACAGTACGCGACACTCGCTCAATAATCAGAATTATGCTAAGGACTTGTTAGAGTCTGTGGTGACTGACCACATGTTTAGGTCATACGGGTATTTGGACGTAGCACACCCCTTCAGATGAGGTGAGGGCTCCGAAATCGTGTATGTTGATAACATTACGTATAGACATTCGTTTATCGCTTCACTTCTTCATCCAATAACACTGGAAAGTCTTCTTTATTCCCTCCACACCGATTTTCTCATAAATAACTGTTCATAGAAATTTATTGTACACTGAAAGGCGACTACATGAAAGGTTTAATTTGCTCTCTTTTTAAACTTTTCTGCCCACGTGCAGGCACATCAATGCAGGTTAATTTCAACGGAATTATTAATAACAAATTCACAAATTATATTGCATACTAAAATACGACTGTAGTTTAACATTCAGAAGTGCTATGGATCTAAGGTTTCTTCCATCACGTGAATGAACTCCTGACACTCAAGCACTCTTCATTATTAAGCAACTACAGGTGTTGCCTCTTTTTCCCTTCTTCATTTTTATCCCTTTTTCCTCTTCTACCTCTTACTTATAGAGGTGCAATAATTTTTTTACACAACTGCCAGTTAATTCTACGTAGTTCTCATCGAATGTTATTGTTTGATATTCTAATTGTACGTATGAGTAATAACCGCTGAAAATGGCTGATCAATTGTGAATTATGAAGGTACATCGAAAACTATGCTAACATAGTTTATAACCACATAAAATTTCTCGTTCTATCTCCCCTCAGGTACACTCTACAAACAAACGTTTCTGGTTGCGTCAAAGCGGTTTATTGAATCTGTAGTAATCTGATATCAGCAAAACATTTTCCTCTATGAGCAACAATAATTACGCTACTTTGTTATTAGCTTCCGCATAGCTACAGTTCTTTTATTCAATATTTATTTATTCTCTTTTCTTTCTCTGCACAATGAATTGGTATTAAATCCCTTCACTACTGCTGTTGGCAAATGACAGTAGAAAATCAGTTCAAGTTCTATTAGCGCAACATTCAGTTATAATACTTTGTCGAATGATGTATATGAGTATAACGCTTTTGTCAATTGACGCGCAGGTAATGGTAGAGAGATACTCGAAAACGTTATTACAGCAGTGTATTCAAGTCAGAGGCACAAACGCATATAATGGAGAAGACAGGCCAGCAACACTACAGACAGGAAGAGAGAGAGAGAGAGAGAGAGAGAGAGAGAGAGAGAGAGAGAGATAAAGAGGGAGAGAGAGAGAGAGAGAGAGAGAGAGAGAGAGGGAGGGAGAGAGAGAGAGAGAGAATTAACTCCAACGATAACGATAAAAACAGAGTAACATTATCCTCATTTGTGTTACAGTAAGCCGATATCAGGATACCAATACGATCATAGCTGCTCTGCATTTAATTAACTTGCGTAAAAGGTCGTTCATACGATTCAGAACTTCCGTTTGTTGTTCACTAGAAACTTCGTTATGCTTAATCTTATGGGAGCTTAAAGACTTCTCTTCTCAGCTAAGGTACAGTAAATACCATCTTCAAGTACGAGGGGCTATGGTACCCTGTATTGTTCTCTCTTATACTTCAGATACCGTGAGTTGAGCTGGATCAGCTGGTGCTGCTGAGTGGCAGACCGATTCCCCAACTCAGATGCTTGATAAACTTTACACAACCGTTTTAGTCAATGAAATTAATGAAGTGGGTGGCTCCAGCATTATAATCCAGGTACCGGTATTCCCGTAATTTAGTGTTAACTAATGTCATCAAATGGATTTATTAATTACAAAATGGAAAGCTTGACGCAGAAAAATCCCAGTCTTTATGGCAAGTTCTTAAAGAGCACAAATTTACAGACTTTATGCCTTCAGCATTACAAGATTTTTAATGATGCACACAAGAGATACATTAGAAAGAGACAGTAAACTAAGTAATAATAGACAGTGGTACATGCTGCAAAGATAATTTCGCATGGGAAACGTGGTTGGTGCAAATATACTTCCTGATATATTAATACCATATGAAACAGCCGCTAAATGAAACCAGTGACTGCATGGTCGTGCTGGAAAGAGAAAATCAGATTACATGCAAGTAATGCTGTCAGTCGCGTCACGAAACGCCAGTGTGAATTTACTGACTTTAATTCCGTTCCGCTCTAACCAGCCTACGCCGCTAGATACGCTCATCATTAAGTGTATCCGGACGAGTAGATCGGCTGTTTCAGATGGACGTCGCCGATACTCCTTTGCCAAATCAGCGTCCTCACCAGCAGTGAAAAATCTTAGTGCAATCTGCTCTTCTCCGTCCAAGTCTCGCCCCAGTCTGCTCTCCAAGTGAACTCGTCTGTCGACTTCTAAGTCTGCCGTCCTAGTGTCGCCTGCTGCGAGACAGATGTCTGGCCTTAGAAGCTGTAAATATTGAATATGTGTCTCCAGTGCTTGCGTTGCTCAGGGTCTACTTCGATAAACTCACCTTTGACCAAAACATGCGCTGGGTACTAGCCAATACTGTAATTGTTGTTGTTGTTAATTTCTTCCAAGAGGGACTTCCAAGACAGCCGTCTTCTATTAGCTCTCACTGTTCAGATACATTCGAGTAAGGGGGCTTACGTCACAGCCTTGTTTCTTTAACCACCAATCAGAGATCTGCTCAAGAAAAATCATTGTAAGCGGTGAGTGGTCTCTACTTCTTAGCTATCTTTTTCAGAACATCCAAGTCGTAGCTTTCATGAACGTATGATAGAAAAGTTTTTCCCCATCACTCATGCCTGCCGCGAACTTATTGGCCGACGCTCAGTGCCTTCTACAGAAGACCATTGCCGAAAGGGCAACGTTTTAAGACGTCCATTATTGCGAAAGGCGAGTCGCATCAGGCTATCCTTTAGTGTACACTCTGGGTCCACGTAACATTCTTCGCTTTCCAAATTTTCGGAAAATGGTTGCTGTCCTCAGAATGAAATTTTCACTCTGATATGAAACTTCCTGGCAGATTAAAACTGTATACCGGACCGACACTCGAGATACGGACCTTCGTCTTTCTTGGTCACGTGCTGTACCGACTGAGCTACCCAAGCACGACTCACGGCCCGTCCCCACAGCTGTAATTCTGCCAGTCCCTCGTCTCCTACCTTCGTAACTTCACAAACGTTCTCATGCGAACCTTGCAGACCCAGAACTTCTGAAAGAAAGGATACTGCGGGGACATGGCTTATCCACATGATTTTTGGGGATGTTTTCAGAAGGATATTTTCACTGGAGCTCAGTGATGGCTGATATTAAACTTCCTGCACATTGAAACTGTGTTCCGGGCAGCACAAACTGGTACAGGAGAAGTTGCCAAACCCTTCCCCACTGCAACGCCACAAAAAGGCAACTGCTGCCTACATCACGAAGCTGAAAAATAGCGCGAAATCTTACGATAATCAGAATGGTACCCATATCGAAGTAGCACCACCTTGCCCTACATCATACCTACCGATTTCCATCCACTTGGTGCGTCTTTTTTTCAGTTATATTATGATTCTCGTCCTTTCTTTCCCTATGATTCTTCTTCTAAGCATGTGAAGTTCACTGGACAGCAATTATCATGCTCATAAACATTAGTGATTGCTCATGACAGTAATTAACACTCTATAGCACTGCACCTTTTTATTATCAGAATAAATATATGCAGGATTTTAAGGGAACATTCTCTTATCTGCATTTGTAAAATCTATTTTGTTGTGGATCTACGTCGTCAGCCCATTCCTAGTGTCCTCACGGTCAGGATAGGTTGCTGACGCCTATGCAACATCGCAACTCCTCCAATGAACATATAGTATTTATCACGGCTCTGGAGAACTATAGTTGTCTACCGGTTTATGACGAAGTATTTCGATGAAAGAGAACTAGGTTTCTAGGGCACTGCGTGTGCCGAAAGTCGATCCATACCAGTTTAGACTTACAGGCGTCAACCTGCCTCCATTCTTCGCAAAGTATGAGTGAGGGAAAAAGGTTCAGTTTGCAGAAAACACTTACTGCCTGAAACTGAGAGTCTCCGGAACGAACTAATAAAGCTCAAGGCTAAATTCAGGAAAACTTGTATGAACAGCATCCTATGAAGATACCTCCAATAATCAAACTGCCGAACAAAAAAGGAAAAATTACAGGTAAAAAATGTAAAACCTAAGTCAGTTCTGCCGAGTAGAGCCTATTTTTTGAAAAATTGCCGGATTCAGGAAATAACACTAGGTGAACGTGTTCTGCTCACAGACCAAGACGTCTGCATGTTTTGAATATGTGAATGATGATCTGTTGTTACGTGTTGCGGATTCTATGAAATCTCGTGACTGTTATGTGGAACAAAACACACACGCAATGAGCAAGACCGGTGAATTGGATATCAATGGCACAACCGCCACCTACTCACCCACTGGGTTTCGTGTGGATAACGAAGACGTTTAGTTACTCGTAGTAACCTCAACCTACTGGCATGCTGCAATCAAAGATACAGTGAAAATATGATCAGGCTTCTTTCTCGACAATTCATGGAAGCCCCTTATTTCTCGTCTTCGCAGCGAAAGATGTCCACTCCAGTAGTTTGGTACGAAAAGATAAACACATTATTGTCCCGTTAACTGATAAAAATGCTTATCTATGATATCAGGTGCTATTGCAATGCAGTTTGATAACCTCTGCAATGCTGTTCGAGTTTAGGGGGAATACCAAGTGGGGTGAGGGGTGAATGAGAGTCTGGACTGAGTAGAGAGGCGTGCTAACGTAGCCCGTGCTTTTTGTAGTGAATAATTCAGATAGACTGCAAACGGTAGAATTAGTAATACTTCTCCTTTACTACAAGCTTGTTTCGGCTGTAGCGACACTCTCAAGTAAACATCGAGTTGGAACAGATGCTCGTATCCATCAGTAAGTAAACTGTAGACTGTGTATTTGTTGCTAGATCGCTGTAATCTCGTAAGTGTTGTTTGAATGGTACATTATCAGTGGGAATTATAGTCAGAAGTATGGCTGTCAAAAGTATTTTGCGAAAATATTTCATACAAATATAACTTACGAGATTATAGCGGTATAGCAACATGTAGACAGTCAACAGTTTACTCACTGGTGCAGTATGAGCATCTATTTCAACCGAATGTTTACTTGAGAATGGTGCTATAGCGGAAACAAGCTTGTAGTAAAGGAGGAGCATTACTAATGAAGCCATCTGCAGCTTTCCTGGAACTATTCACTACACGTCATATTACGACATAATTTGTACTATGGGACCAGCTGAAAAGAAATCCGTACAAGCGTGCAAAGCCACTGTGCCAACGTGGTGTGGTGATTATCGCATCAGATTATTTAGGAGAAGACCTGGGTTAGAATCCCGAGCTTGGTACAAATATTCATTCATTACCTCAGTCTACTGCCACCGAGAATAACTCCGAAAGTATGATAAAAGCTGAAAAGCTTGTGGGACAGATGTTGCATGGGACAATGGGGTCCATAATATGGCGTTGGCTTTTTGTTGCTAGATGCTGCCGCGTCAGAGGTATGAATGTCAACTTGTTTTTCTACATAGGATGCTATAGTTTGGTACCCATTTTCCGATAGCGGGTATCGAGACGAATCCAATGAGTTAGAACAGTAAGGTCTTTGAAGGTCAGCATAGGTCACAAATGTGACATGAACGTCCATTTACAGAAGGTGTTCGAAGTGATGACCATTGGTATCAATGCAGTGCGGCAATCTCCTTGTCATGGATTAAGTGGGATTCCTTTTCACTTCGCCACTTATCTTTGACAGTTCTCTCTCGCATATCGTCAGGAGTAGTTGGAACGTCTTTATAAACAATGTCTTTTACGAATTTCGGTGGTTTTTGGTGTGCAGCTCGCCGCAGCCAACATGGATTTTCAGGTGCCCAGTTACGCATGTTATGCAAATTAACATTTCCATGGCTCATGAATGTAGCCTTATCGGTAAATAAAATGAAATTAATAAATGCGTCATCCCTCTGGATCTGATGCTCAGAAATTTGTGGAGCAAATCACAGATTTATACCAATCGTAATTGAAAGATCTTCAGTTTGAGCCCATTGGCAGAATTCAGTGCTACGCCTACAGTCCGTACCAGTTAATTCTTGGTGGAGACCGACATGGTAAGGATATTTATGGTGATACAGAACGCGAATAACAAAACTCTGGCTTATGCCAGATTCTCTTGCGATATAACTCGAACTAACACAAGGATCCCTAACCACAGTGGCAAGAGTACCAATTTCGGTTTCCTCGTAGGTAACTTTCCTTTGACGGATATGTTTCCGGTGCGTTGAAGATCCACTTGTTCTCAATTTATCATACACATGTTGAAACGTACGACGTGTAGGGTGAGTACGTTCAGTGTATCTTTCAGCTCTCACTCAATTTAGTTGACATTCTCCGTAAACGAGAAGCATATCGACTTGTTCTTCGAAGGAATACATCATTCACATTGTCTTGATTCGAGTAGTCTTACCGTTGTTATTAGTGTAGTATTGCGAAACCGTAGAAAGGGTGTTTACATGTCAATGGCACGTTAGATGGATACGCCGTATTTGGCGAATATTTACTATTTCCACGATATACGAGAGAGAATTGTCAGAGCAAGTGCTTCGATAAGTTCCGAAATGCTAAGGAATACCACTCAATCCATGATAAGGAAACTTCAGCACAGCACTGATACCAATGGTTATATTTGGAATACATTCTGTAAACGGACGTTCATGTCACCTTTTTGTCTTTCGTTGATTTTCAAACACCGTTATTGGATTCGTCTCGATAGCCGCTATCAGATAATAAGTACCAAACTATAGCATCCCCTTAAAATAAAACAAGGTTTACCTTCGTTTCTCTGACACGACCCCACCGAGCAACAAAAAACCAACATCGTATTATGGCCTCCGTTGTCGCATGCAAGATTTGTCCCACAAGCTTTTCAGCTGTCATACTTCCGGAGTTATTCTTGGTGACAGTAGTTAGCGACTCAACCTGCATATTTATGTGTAAGTTGCTAGATTTTGATACGATTTGAATATTTGAATCTAGTTATTAACATTTTAAGAAATTCTAAATTATAAGGAGAAGAGTCCACTATTAACACGAAATTACTCGAAATATAAAGATAGAAACCAACATTTTTTCTTTCAGTAGTAATTCCCAAACACTGTTCGAATATTGAATTGTTATAAAAATAATTTATTATAAAATACGCATCTTAGTTAAAGAATTACAATTTACAAGGCTGTATACATACATCAGATACTACTAGAAGCTACTTAGGATATAAATTTGACGATTAGCAAATGGTAAGACGATCTGCAGTTTATTATAGTTGTGGGTAGGTGCAAATTTACTCTCTAGTCCACTATCACCATCATCATCATCATTTATTGCATATAAACAGGCCATTTAGACGTATGGGAAAACGGAAAATATAAAACATAATAAAGTGATCAGCACACCCAGTCCACGAATCATAAATAGCATTGTAACGTCACAAAAACTGGTTCTACATCTACATCTACATCGATGCTCCTCAGTCCACCTTACAGCTCATGGCAGTAGGTACCCCGTGCCACATCCTTTCCTGTTCTACTCCTAAACAGAATGAGAGAAAAACGACTGTCTAAATGCCCCCGCATATGCCCTAATATCCTAATTTCTCGTATCTTATGTTTGTGGTCCATAAGCGTAGCGTATGTTAGAGGCAATAGCATCGCTCTGTAATCTCGATAGTGTTCTGTAAAAGAATCTCACCTTCCCTCCACGGATTACCATTTGAATTCCCAAGGCATCTCCGTAACACTTGCTTGTTGTTCTAACCTACCAGTGACAAATCTAGCAGCTCATCTCTTAACTGCTTCGATATCTTCATTTAATCCGATCTGTTACGGATCCCAAACACTCGAGCAGTACTACTCAAGAAAGGTTCGCGGTAGCGTCCTGAATACGGTCTCATCTACAGATGAACCACACTCTCGTAGAATTCTCCCAATTAGCCAAAGTCGACCATTTGCCTTCCCTACTCTAACTCTCAAATGCTCGTTTCATTTCAAATCAAGAGGTCTGCCTCTGACTTTGATCCTTGCCCGAATTTCTCGATGTATGTAGTTGCGCCTAACTGCGGCAGATGTCGATAAAGCGGCTTATGACTGGGAGGAGCAGCTACACTCTTATTTCCTTGTAGTTCGAGCGTCTCACGCTCTAATTGCCCGGCCGTCTACTACAGTAAGCCTAGCGGCAGTCAGTCGCCCACTCTAGGATCATGGCGCGTGAACCTGAGATGAAAGGCAGTGAAAGGGAACCATCATTCGAAAGAATATACCTTGACTGCGAAAGACCATGGTCGTAACGACGTGTGCGAGACATTTTCATTAGTGACTGAAAAGGATGTCGACTACTTGTACTGTAACAAGTGCTCTGTTCCCCTTAAGGAGCCACCATCTCACATTTGAGGTCACACGTCTGCAGAACACGACAAAGTGTGAGCTCTGACGCATTACAAGTTCCATTGAAAGCGACGGTAAATAAAAATGTGGGTGGAATTGTCTGCCAGGTTGTAAGCGTCGTTACAGAAATTGTACTTATCCCCAATATTTAGCCACATCCTACAGTGAAGAACGTGGGAGAATATGATGCCCGGCATTATCTAGGCCATACGCGTAAGTGCATTTGGATGCACAGCGGATATATGGGCAATACATGTAGGGAAACGTGTAACATATCTATTACTGTGCATTTTGTTTATCAAGATTAGGCACTGCGAAGTATGACATCTGTGACAGCTCTCTTTTAAGAGAAGAAAAATATCTGGGGAATTTATTGAGAGCTACATGAGGAAACTTTATTCAAATTGTTGGAAGTAAATCTCTAGCACTTTAATACTATTTCATTTGTCGCTGGCCGCGACGGTAATGAATGTAAGGCATTGCAGCCTTTCAGACTTATGCATTCATTACACATGTTTTGAACACAGGTTTGAATCGCACATTCCTTGATGATTATTTCATAAATGAGGTTGCTCGATTTATTACATAACTTATGCTGCTAAAGAAACTCCGTTTCATGAAGAAAATTAGTGACTTGAATTTGACACAGACAAACCTGAAGCAAGAAAAAAAAAAAGAGTACGTTACACAGCTTGTTCAGAATGCTACAGTTTGTAGTTAAGGAGTACGATAAAATCATGGAAATACTTCCGAGGAGAGGGGTCTCTAATAAACTTACTGGTTATGGCAACAGCACTGCAAACGATCTCGTGACATTTTTAGTGTAATCCAAAGATGCAGTAGGAGCTCTGGAAGGCGAAAAGTATCCATCACTTCAGTTTGTTTTGTCATGGGTTGAAAACTCAAAAGTCGTTGTAGTACAGGTCCCGAAGATACAGAGGTACGTTTAGATTATTGTAGACCATATTTCCTTGTTTAATACAATGTGCGTGTCCAGCAAACGAAAATTGCACTTAACGACAAAACGCTAGAGCAGAGTCACCGGTATTTTGGCAAGCATAGTATAGCTGTCTTATCATTGTCTATAATCTGTAGATACTACGAGCTCTGGAAGACGGCCGTTCTCGTCTCATAGAGGAGAACGTCGAAATTCGGACTGTCAGTCCAATATTTGATGAAACATGGGTAACTTAAAAGCTAACACAAAATTATAACGTGGCAGTAAAATCATACACTATTTTTGAAGTAACTGCAAAAGTTTATTTAAGGTCGCTGAGCAAAATGTCAGCAACTAAATAAGTCTTTGTTATGCAAGAGACTACACCGTGGCTCATACCATACTCAATCTACCGATGATATCGACTTTTAATTAACCCGAAAGGGTAAGGACGACGACGAAGATCGGCTTGAGAGATGGCAACGTAATCATAGTCCCTTCCTCAAGTAATCTAATTTAGTGAGGAGAATGTGTTGTCTTTCAGTCTAATCTGTGAATAGTGAAAGTAATTCAATGCGACATGGAAGCTTATCTCGGACGGACGAAGGAGACTTGATCTAAAATGAGTCGATTCAATGTAATTACGATAACAGGGACTAAAATAATTTTGAATCTTCCTGGCAGATTAAAACTGTGTGCCCGACCGAGACTCGAACTCGGGACCTTTGCCTTTCACGGGCAAGTGCTCTACCATCTGAGCTACCGAAGCACAACTCACGCCCGGTACTCACAGCTTTACTTCTGCAGGAGAGCTTCTGTAAAGTTTGGAAGGTAGGAGACGAGGTACTGGCAGAAGTAAAGCTGTGAGTACCGGGCGTGAGTCGTGCTTCGGTAGCTCAGTTGGTAGAGAACTTGCCCGCGAAAGGCAAAGGTCCCGAGTTCGAGTCTCGGTCGGGAACGCAGTTTTAATCTGCCAGGAAGTTTCATACCAACGCACACTCCGCTGCAGAGTGAAAATCTCCTTCTGGTAAAATAATTTTGTTCATGTTCTTCTTCTTCTTTCGGTGCGTGTGTGGTTCGGATCTTGGCGATCATGATGGCTATTCTTCTCTTGTTGTTATCAATAGGGAATAGTTCTGTTGAAGACATATTGAACCAGCACGCGAGGTTGTCAAATCAAGATATTCATCATCCAGAACCCTTGAAGTATTTTTTTTGTAGCAAATCATATGCCTTTTTATTACGTATATGTCCTAACTATAGCAACATCTGGAATTAAATTATTATGATTAATTTTGGTGTTGTGTTCATTCTTCTCTACACTTCTTCGTTTGTCACCCTCTGTGTCCAAGGCGTTCCCAGGATCTGCCCATAAAGCCACAATTGAAGGGCCTCCAGCTTCTTCACGTTTTCATTCCAGGTCCATGTCTATACTCCATAAAGGAGGGCAGGATATACATAGCAGTGCAAAACTCTGAATTTTGTTCTAAGAGTTAGGTTATGGTTTTTGAAGGCAGCACTTCTGGCTTCCCGAAGTGAATGTCGATTTATTACGAAGTATCCCAATTTTCATTTATTGTAGTTTCCAGGTACGTATATTGTTTTACCCTTTCCGTAGTTGGTTGACGACTAAATTTACTCCTGTAATATTTTTCTTACTTACGACCATGAGTTCTTACTTCGTGGTGTTTAATTGAAGCCCTTACTGACTTCTGACCCTTACAGTTCTGTCCGTTAATAATTGGAATGTTTGCGTAGTGTCAGAAATGTTTACTCTTATGCCATTTATGAAAGTTCCTTCTTCTGCTCCTTCCAGGGATTTTCTAAATATAAATTCTAAGTGTATATTAAATAGTATGGCTGAAAAGATACATTCCTGTCTTACTCCCCTGGGAATTTTAGTTGCTTCCGTGTGTTCTCCATCAATAAGCAACTTCGATTTTTGATCCAATGCGCATTTTTGACGATTTTCAGATTTCTTTCCTCCATTCCAATAATTCTCTAAATCTCATTCAATTTGTTGTGTTTTATTCTGTCAAAAGCCTTTTCGTAATCTATTAGGCAAGCAAATACATTTTTATTTACGTCTCTACATCTCTGAAGCAATACTTTTCACTGACCAAGGCTTCTCTTGTAACCATTATTATTATTAAAAACTTTGAGGTTCGCCGATGACATTGTAATTTTGTCAGAGACAGCAAATGACCTGGAAGAGCAGCTGAACGGAATGGACAGTGTCTTGAAATGAGGATATAAGATGAGCATCAACAAAAGCAAACCGAGGATAATGGAATGTAGTCGAATTAGGTGGGGTGGTGCTGTGAGAATTAGATTAGGAAATGAGACACTTAAAGTAGTACAGGAGTTTGCTATTTGGGGAGCAAAATAACTGATGATGGTCGAAGTAGAGAGGATATAAAATGTAGACTGTCAATGGCAAGGAAAGCGTTTCTGAAGAAGAGAAACTTGTTAACATCGAGTATAGATTTAAGTGCCAGGAAGTCGTTTCTGAAAGTATTTGTTTGGAGTGGAGCTATGTATGGAAGTGAAACATGTACGATAAATAGTTTGGACAAGAAGAGAATAGAAGCTTTCGAAATGTGGTGCTGCAGAAAAATGCTGAAGATTAGATGGGTTGATCACAAAACTGATGAGGAGGTATTGAACAGAATTAGAGAGAAGAGGAGTTCGTGGCACTACTTGGCCAGAAGAAGTGATCATTAGGTTGGACATGTTCAGAGACGTCAAGGGATCACCAGTTTAGTATTGGAGGGCACTGTGGAGGGTAAAAATCGTAGAGGGAGACCAAGAGATGAATACACTAAGCAGATTCAGAAGGATGTAGGGAGCAGTAGGTACTGGGAGATGAATAAGCTTGCACAGGATAGAGTAGCATGGAGAGCTGCATCAAACCAGTCTCAGGACGGAAGACCACAACACACATTCATCCGCATTAATTTCTCATGTTATATGTGACCCCTCAGGTGGCCAAATTCACATGTATACATTTGAATCATTAAATCATATGGTGCTACAAAAAAAGAGCAATTTGATGCTGAACTACCAACCTTACAAAAGCTGATAGTTACATTGAATCGCCTTGAAACTCAAGACTGTCTTTAAGTTCTCGTTATTTTCCGTTATCGATCACAGTGATGTCGCAATTAGAGACTACCATTCAGGAATGTACGTATATAGTGTAACTAGACTGATGTGAGTTTTCTTCCATCAGCTGCTGGGAGTATGTCAGCAGCAACACCGGCCTGCACACACACACACACACACACACACACACACATACACACACACACACACACACACACACACACACACACAGTTGGCACTAAAACGGTAGCAACAGCAGCACGACGAGCGCTGTCCTCCCACGCACACGGCGCCTCGTTCAACCACAGCCTACCCGCTTCGAACGTTCGTACTCGCGCAAACCGTGTTCGAGCGCGGTGGACCTGACCGAGTTAGAGCAATCAAAACGCTCTGTTTGCTGACCTCTATTTCCAGCGTCACGCCTAAATATTGAAACGACCTGACTGTGTCGAGCTGGACACTACTAATGGTGTATCCGAACATTAAGCGTTTGTTTTTCGTACTCATCCGCATTAACTGACATTTTTCTACATTGAAAGCTACCAACCAAAAATTAGGTCTAATACATCTTTTGCCCTCTTACAGTCACCCAACAAGACACCTTACTCTACACCACAGTATCGTCAGCGAACAACCGCTGACTGGTGCCCACATTTTCCTCCAAATAATTTATGTATAGAGAGTAATTACTGTCCTGTCACCTTTGGCACTACGAACGATACCCTTATCGCTCATGAACATCCGCTGTCGAGGACAGCAGGATGGGTTATATTAGTTAAGAAGTCTTCGAGCAACTTATCTGTGAACTTATTCCACGTGCTCATACCTTCGTTAACAGGCTGCAATGGGACACCATGTCTAATGCTTCCCGGAAATCTAAAATTGGGAATCTACCTGTTACCATTCATCTATATTCCGCAGTACATCATGTGAGAAAAGGGCAAACTCAACTTCTTACGAGCAATGCTTTCTAAAACCATACTGATTCATGGATATAAGCTTCTCGGTTTCAAGAAATTTCATTATATTCAAACTGAGAACATGCCCCAAACCGACATTACAGGTGTTGGTCCGTAATGTGGCGGGTCGGTTTTCTTTTGCCCTTCTTCTTGACAGAAATCACTTGCGTTTTCTTCCATTCTCTTGAGAATTTGAGCTGGTCGACAGATTCGTGATAATTGCATTCTAGGTAAGGGGTAATGTCGTCGAGTACTCTTTAAATAAGCGGACTGGGATTTCATCCTGACCTGGTGACTTCCTTGTTTTCAACTCCGTCAGTTGTATCTCTACGCCAGGGTTGCTTACTTCCTACTTCTCCATACGAGAGTCTGTTCTGGTCAAACAGCGGTATGTTTGTTTGCTTCTTCTACGTGAACGATTTATTGGATGTGATATTTTAAACCTCGGCTTTCGCTTTGCTGTCTTCAACTACCACGATAGACTGGTCAACAAGTAACCGGATGGAAGCCTTAGGCCTACCTAGCGATTTTATATAGGACGAGAATTAGGGTTCTCTGCTTCATCTTTTTCTAAGGTATGACACTGGTAGTAGTTGTATGCTTCTCGTGTAGATCTTTACACAGACTCACGAACCTCCACTAACGTTGGCTTAGCGTCATTTGCACAATCACTATTGAACCGGGAGCGCATAAACCTCTGCTTCCTCAGCTGTTTCCGAATCTCTTTATTGAACCATCAGGGATATTTTCCCTCCTTAATCCTATTACTAGGTGCTAATCCTCTAGACCATGATTTACAACCACCTTGAAATATGTCCATAATGTCTCAACGTCCATCTTACCGGAACTAAGCGATGTCAGTTCACCGTAGAACAGAAATGCTAAGAACTGCTCTTTCTAGCGGATATACTCTCCCGAGCTTCTTGACTCATTTATTAACTATTGTAACCATATTTGCTACAATGACGGTATGATTCCTAACCCTCGTTTATATACTGATTGCATATTTTTCTCCGTTTACTTCTGTCAAGGGCTTCCTCAGTGGTGGCTTTTGGATCTACTTCTTCCAGGTTCACTGAAGTTATTTCTAGCCACCTCGTTCCTGGACTACCACTCGAACTTCTACCACTTTGGCTGATGTAGTAATAGTTTTTAGGAGAATACCCTCTGCTCCGAGAACATGTCATTTCCACTGTCGTCTACTTTTTTGCAGCCACTCTCCCCATGTCAGCTTTCTTAAACCGCCGATACAGATCTACATTGTTCCATCTTTCCCATCTTCCATTTTCTGTGTTACACACCGAACCATACATTTTTCTCAAAATCTTCCCCTTATATGCACGGGTGCACTCTTCCATTGTCTGTGTCCTTGCCCATGTCTCACAACCATACATTATGACCTGTGGTACTAGTGACATATACCACTCTATCTTGCTTTCATGGAATGCAAATCATGACATGTACAGGTGGTTTAAATTTCAGTATTCTCGGTTCGCATATATTATTTTTTGTCTAATTTCGTTCTCTATCACAGTCTTGTCCGACAACATTGAACTTAAATAACTGAATATTTGAACCCACTCATAATTGTGACCGTCTATACTGATTGCGTCCATATCATTTTGTCGACGAGAGATTATCATATACTTTGTTCTCTCATTGTTCCCCTGTAACCTTAGTTTACTCGTTCTAGCACATACTGAGATGAATTTGCCTACAATCACGAAATCATCAGCAAATGCAAGGATCGCCTCACATCCAACCAACATCCTCATCCTATTACGGCCAATCGCACGTCTCTCTCTTTCCAGCACAATGTTGAACAGCCCTTGCGACAGATCAGCGTGCCTTAACCCATACTTAACTGTGAAGGGTGCCGGCAATTGATTTGGCACTTGATCCGTTGCAGTCAGCCTAATGTGATTCAGTGGTATGCTAAACACCTGCGTTATCTTCCAGAGGGCTGTCCGATCAACGCTGTCAGTGAATGTGAGATGTAGGTCTTCATCGGATTTGTAAAACATCTCCATCATGTTCTCCATGTGAAGATGTGGTCGTTGGTTGAGAATCTCGGGGTAAATCGACACTGGTATGTGCCTAAAATCTCTCCGAGCTAAGTATTTAGTCCTCTTAGTGTCAGAGAGGTGTAAAATTTACATCTTATCTCAAGCAGCGAGCTCCGTCGGCAGTGATGCACTTTTGTGACATAACCCTATTTTAAAAATCAGGCATACAAGTGCCTTTTTTTATCATGCTCGGGACTCCTGAGCTTAACATGTTTCTGCCATAAGTCGCCTCAGGCTTTCTATCGTCACTTTCCCCTCTTACCGAAATAGGTCCACATCGATGCCTCTATCAGCTGGAGACTTAGTCCTTGTAATGACCTCCAGGATGCTTTTATCTCATTTTTAGTCGCCTCAGAATTTTCTTCTTGTATCACCCGTACTCACTCCTGTTCTTTAGTTTCTACCTGATCGTCATGATTTAGTTCCTTGTCAAAATACCTACAAAAGGCACCTGCTTGCTCCACTGAGTACCACTCTTCTGGAATGAGATTTTCACTCTGCAGCTGATTGTGCGATGATATGAAAATGTGTGCTGGATCAAGACTCAAACTCGGGACCTTTGTCTTTCACAGACCTCTACCAACTGAGCTACCGAAGCACGACTCACGACCCGTCCTCACAGCTTTACGTCTGCCAGGTTACTTCTGCCAGAAAGTTTCAGACCACTCTTCTGCCACCACACGTTACGATTAAAACCAGCGGCCTGTAAGTACCTCTAGCAGAACTTGTCAGCCGAAAGAAGGAGCGCAATGATTTCCTGGAATTGACAATTTCATTCAATAGTCGTTTCCCATATTCAAGATTTCTTCTGCCGTACAATTCTGGCTGTCCGTCTTCTTTCTTTATGTTTTCAGTGGGATTGTTCAGCTCTTATAATCTTTTGGCCATTCTAGTCTTCATCTCCTCTTTAAACTCATCATGTTGGTCTAGTTAAGAATAAAAAATAATGATCTAGTGGAATTATTCCTTAATTTAAGAAAGGAGAGCCTATTCACATTATTAGTATTGACAACACATAAAAAGAGGAAGGAAAGAAGTAAAGATGTAAGATACAGTATCAAGAAAAGTTAATATTTCACTTAGAGTTTACATTTGACACTACTGTACAGTCTGCTGTACGCTCTTCTAATAATGTGTAACGTGCAGCAGAAGAAGTGAAGTGATATACAATAGTAACTTAAGATATTAATGTAAATTACATTAATGTGATGTTGCAGATAAATGATGCCAAGTTAAAGCTCTCATTGTAATTTTAGTTCCGAGGCTTCGCTATACCACCAATTTTAATGGCCAACCAAGTAAAATGGTAAGCAGTGTGGGTTTTACAGCTATTCGTGTGACTACTTTTGTTTAGATCGGAGACTGCAACGTTTCTACATTTGGAGCATTACTTTGGTCTGTGACAGACGCTTTTGTTGCGGCTTTGCGGGCATTGGGCTTGGACGTATGGAACTGAATCTGGGGTTTGTCTTTTGATATCTGTCAATTGCACAGTCGAAGTATCACCAGAGGAATATTTGATGTCCTGGACGAAGTATTAAAGCTTATGGAATACACTAAATTTATTGAAATTTTCTCAGATTTCAGTTACATCCATGAACTCTTTCTCCTCCGCATTTCCTCCCATTTGATATTACTACTCAATGCACATCTCAGTAAATATTTATGTATCAGCTACGGTCCTGGTGGAAGTTGCAGGAATCGTACCCCTGCGATTCAGTAATTTTGTTGCATAAAAGGTTGCAAAGAAATATAATGTCTAAAAGTTCTTCGTTGTTAATTTTCAGAAGTGACTCAATTATTTCTACTGCAGGGCGCCTCTTAATTGGACTTTTCGTAGCTCTTGGAAACCAGTGTGTAACCCGGGATTCGTATTTTTAATATTGTGTGGATGAATATCGAACGTCAGCCAGCGAGCAATATTCATCAGCTGGCTATCGGAGTAACGCACGCTCTTCGATCTACTGGGCGGGGAGCTCCTTGGGACGCAGACGGCGTCTCTTCTGCGCAGCAAGAAGTTCATCTCGTTATTCAGGCCTCATACATATATATTGCCAGCGTTATCGTTATTCTATGCAGAAAGGCTAATCGGACGGATTTGTTTGCAGAAGACTGGCACAAACACTTCATCAACGGCGAAAGAAGCCGCGCTGTGGGACTGCAAAGGGAAACTGCTGACGGCCACCGCAGTCGAAATTTCTGGACGTTGAACTTTCTTACACGAGAAGGGCAACGAGTGTCTTCCCGTCTTCTGCTGCCGTACGGCAGATGAAATAGGTTGATGGATCGAATGCACAGTAGGACCTTAAAGAGAAATGAAACTAGATTACGCATAATTCGTCTGGGATGGTCGAGATGAATGAGTATGTATTACATTAGACAAGTCCTGTTTTATGTATATGGTCGTTTCCTCCTTAGCGTGCCAGCATCACGCACGTACAAGAGGTGGACAAAAATATTCGCACACCAGACGAAAAACACATTACTGTGGATAATATGGTGTAGGAAAAGGATTGGCATCCAAACCAGCTTCCAGTCGTCCCGGAATGGCTAAATAGTGGTCTCGTACGTTTTCAAGAGAATCATATGCCATCCTTCCTACAAAGTAGCGCCTTGTCTAGGTAACGATGATTGAGATACATAGGGAGCACGTATACTTTTCTCTGAAGTAGACCATAAATCCTCATGAATATTGAGATCTGGTGATGTGGTGGCCAGGGTGCTGTGACAATTCTTCTTCGTGCAAACAAAACCGGTCCTGAACGATGCAACCTATGTAAACTGGGGCTCTGCGTCTGAGAACACAGCATTAGCACGGGGGAACAAATATTGTACCACGGGATGGACTTGATAAGTCAAAGTGGTCATGGAAAACCACGGTATGCCTGCCCAAATTATCCAAGAAACCCAACAATGTTTCACTATTGGAACATAAACTGGGCCAGAAGTTGTAAGTCTCGTGGAGCAAGACTCATCCAACTATATGACTTTCCTGAATCGCTACATACTCGGAATTACATGGTTTCAGCACCAAGTTTTCTTGTTACCGGCTTTTGTGTCACTGATGTGTGGCTTTGTAATTCCCACTCTCCCTATAATTCCTTCTTTGCAGAGCAACCTTCATGACGTCTTGGTTCTCTCGAATGTGATACCAGTTCTGCAGAGACTTTTGCAGCTGCCGTCCTTTATTTTTGTCACTGCCTTTTGGGACGAACGTCTGTCACAACCACTCAGTACACGCTATCGTAGGTACTGAGGTAGCGGATGACGTTTTCCCACCTTCCCTTCGATGCGATATCGTTTGAAACACAAAACACTTGTTTCTTTTTTACTGTAAAGATAAGATTATGGACTATAACGAGGAAAGAAATGCATACTCCAATGTATTTAATTTCTGTATATTTTTCTAAAATTACTGTAGCCTCTACATTACATTGTATCTGAAGAATGAGATTTATTGTATCAATCAACTTCAACAATGATTCATGGAACTGTACTGTTATTTTTGGACACTTATCAAAAACATTTGAAGCATTTTCCACGGAATAGTATGTATATTTACGTAGTCTTGTTAGCTATAATAGAGCCTGGTTGAGGGATGAATCCTGTATTTGTGCGGAGGCATTCTGATGTTTTGTCTCGATATATAGTGCTGCACAGTGAATTGGATTGCTGGCGAGCGTTTTACGCCATTCATATTCGTAATATGTATACGCACACAAAGTATTATATACCAGAGCTCTGTCTTCATCTCATTTACGAGCACTTAAGTCAATGTGAGAGCTTTTTAACAGATAACACATGTATTATCCTTTATTATGTTATAAATAAATATTCCCATGCTATCCTCCTGCCCCTTGAAATCATAGCACTATTTACAAAGCTGTATCATGTCGACAGACGAAAAGACTTTACGATATAAAGATTATAAGTCGTTTCGTTGGTGTGCACTATCTTTGCTACGTGCACATGCATTATCTTTAGTGAGTGTATTTTTGCGCCAACAGTGCACCTCAGCTTTTATTTGTGATAGATCATTAGAGCGATGGTAACATTGACAATACAGCAAATATTTAACAACATTTAACGATGTAATAAGTGCCGAACTCATCGGATCTTGTGGGACTCTCGCAGTCAAAAGGCTACATTTTGACAATGACAGATAGTTTTATATGATGACGGAATGCGAGTTATGTATATTTC
The DNA here is from genome assembly GCF_023897955.1 of Schistocerca gregaria. NCBI lineage: Eukaryota > Metazoa > Arthropoda > Insecta > Orthoptera > Acrididae > Schistocerca > Schistocerca gregaria. The sequence continues at coordinate 585,017,498 of NC_064924.1, read as the reverse complement.
TCACCAATTTTTATAAGTACGCTACTATCTTAATGAAATGTTTGTTTAATTATATATATTTCATACAGTCAACGGTGAGTATGATGTCTTTTAAGAAGTGTTATATAACTGTGTATCCCAACCATGAGAAGTTATACAAAACACTTGGGCCACCTAGGTTTCTGAAGCAGCCGCGACAAGAGCTCTCACATCTACACAAGACACCTTCCCGACCACTACTGACACTAGCAACTTATTGACCATTCGTGGTCAAATACAACAATGTGACCGACAGCCTTGGCTAACATATTCATTTCTCGCGGTGTCCCCATATTTTTATCCAGTCTGTTTGTAGCTATATGAAATACGTTCGTCATGACGGTGTTTACAGGTTTATAAATACGTAGTTATTGTATTTACATCATCGTCATCTTCATCAACAACATCGTCATACACATGCTGTTGTGTATGACTTTACACAGAATGGCGAGGAGAGGTTGGCTACAGACTGGTGTGGCAACTAACGTTGTAAGTAATCTGGACAGGAGCAGAAATGATTAGCGAACAAATACAACAGACAGAGAATTTACTTAACTTGTATTTTGTCCCAAGACTCATTTCAAATAATGCGACAAGAAACAGAGTCCAGCTCTCAGTGTCAACAAGGATTAGGCTCTCTGGACGAAGCGTGAACTATGGTGTGGGAGCCACGACTAGGCAGCTTCTGCGTACCATCAGGAAGCGAAGAGGCTCGAACTCTGACTGGGATGTGGGATGTCTAGCTGACATCGGCCGTCCTATTCTGCGGCGGCGGCGGAGGGCGTTCGTGGTACCGACCCACTGCAGGTTTGGCCCAGCAGGCCTGTATCATTGGTTCCGCTGGATCCCATACGACCGCTATTGTATTCTCACGGGACCTCGCTATCCTATTGACAGCTTTGACGTCCATTACATGATAACAATACTGGATACCACAAATTCATAATTCGAGGAACTCATTCCGTCCTCTCAGCTCCATCATTTTTGGGACTGACCTACCCCACATTCCCAATTGGGTATACCCCATAAAAGGGTATCTGCTGTGTTGCTTTCTTTCTAAATGTTTCATACATCGCCATTTATATGCTTCGATTTTTCTCTGCTATTGGAAATATTTCCATCTTCGTCTTTTGGTCCATCTTCTAGTTTACCTATTTTCTCTGATCTAAGGAATTTAATTTCTGACACCACTGTTCTTTCTGTGATTTCCTGGTTTGCTTCAGTGGAACAGCTAGCGCTTAATAGAATTTCAATTGCATTTATTTTGTTGCCATTTCTGTTTACTGTTTCTTCATTGTTCTGCAGACAGGCTAAAATTTTGTTGCTTAGTTCTTAATTTCTTTATCATTGTCAAAAGAAATGTTATAGCCCTAGAAGTTAGAATTACTTCCCTGCTCCGTTATTTAGTTTTATATCACTAATATAGATCTCACCTTTTCTATTGGTATTCTGAAATAATATCTTAATTTTAAAGTGTTTCTATAGTCTTCTTCTTCTGTACCGACTGTTTTACTGTGATAATCAGCCTACTTTAATGTTTGTATACAAGGTAAGTCAACAGGAAAGGAACATGCTTTGAGCGATAATGGTATTATTGATTCTGAATGAAGAATTTCATACGCACATGTGCCCTATTTGGAATGTTTTCCGACAAGTAACACATTTAACGTACGTTGTTATTTATTTTCTAAACTGTTCAATTACTTTCATGTTTTACAATGAACCAAAGCAGTGTAGAAGAAGGTGAGTCTAACAGTTTGATGCGGGACTAGCGCAAATTGCGCTGTAAAATCTTTCTGAATTTGCGGTGCAGGTGGGTATCGTGAGGTTTTCAATATTTTCGCGGTATATTCACATAAATTATCAGACCTTTCTGGCAGGAAATCTAATGCACTTTAATTTCGTACTGTGGAAAGTATTCGCTGGAAGTCTGGAGGTGGCGGTTTTCGAGTTATTCAAGGGAGACCCTTGTGAATAGCGCGAACCTCCATATGAAGTTTTTGGTTCAGAATCACCTTTCACAGTATGCACCTTTTCTCCTGACTCGTACTGTATAATGTTCTTGGTCTAATTTTATTCCTTTGTTGCTTTTTGTATCTTCATTCCACTTTTTAATCGTGTTATTTGCATGTTGTTGTTGTTGTGGTCTTCAGTCCTGAGACTGGTTTGATGCTTCTCTCCATGCTACTCTATCCTGTGCAAGCTTCTTCATCTCCCAGTAAATACTGCAACCTACATCCTTCTGAATCTGCTTAGTGTATTCATCTCTTGGTCTCCCTCTACGACTTTTACCTTCCTCGCTGCCCTCCAATATTAAATTGGTGATCCCTTGATGCCTCAGAACATGTCTTACCAAACGATCCCTTCTTCTGGTCATGTTGCGCCACAAACTTCTCTTCTCCCCAATCCTATTCAATACCTCCTCATTAGTTATGTGATCTACCCATCTAGTCTTCAGCATTCTTCTGTAGAACCACATTTCGAAAGCTTCTATTCTCTTCATGTCCAAACTATTTATCGACCATGTTTCACTTCCATACATGGCTACACTCCATACAAATACTTCCAGAAATGACTTCCTGACACTTAAATCTATACTCGATGTTAACAAATTTCTCTTCTTCAGAAACGCTTTCCTTGCCATTGCCAGTCTACATTTTATATACTCTCTACTTCGACCATCATCAGTTATTTTGCTCCCCAAATAGCAAAACTCCTTCACTACTTTAAGTGTCGCATTTCCTAATCTAATTCCCTCAGCGTCACTCGGCTTAATTTGACTACATTCCATGATCTTCGTTTTACTTTTGTTGATGTTAATCTTGTATCCTCCTTTCAAGACACTGTCCATTCCGTTCAACTGCTCTTGCAAGTCCCTTGCTGTCTCTGATAGAATTACAATGGCATCGGCGAACCTCAAAGTTTTTATTTCTTCTCCATGGATTTTAATACCTACTCCAAATTTTTCTTTTGTTTCCTTCCTTCACTGCCTGCTCAATATACAGATTGAATAACATCAGGGAGAGACTGCAACCCTGTCTCACTCCTTTCCCAACCACTGCTTCCCTTTCATGTCCTTCAACTCTTATAACTTCCATCTGGTTTCTGTACAAATTGTAAATAGCCTTTCGCTCCCTGTATTTTACCTCTGTCACCTTCAGAATTTGAAAGAGCGTATTCCAGTCAACATTGTCAAAAGCTTTGTCTAAGTCTGCAAATGTTAGAAACGTAGGTTTGCCCTTCCTTTATCTAGCTTCTAAGACAAGTCGTAGGGTCAGTATTCCCTCACATGTTCCAACATTTCTACGGAATCCAAACTGATCTTCCCTGAGGTCGGCTTCTACTAGTTTTTCCATTCGTCTGTAAAGAATTTGCGTTAGTATTTTGCAGCTGTGACTTATGAAACTGATAGTTAGGTAATTTTCACGTCTGTCAACACCGGCTTTCTTTGGGACTGGAATTATTATGTTGTTCTTGAAATCTGAGGGTATTTCGCCTGTCTCATACATCTTGCTCACCTGATGGTAGAGTTTTGTCAGGACTGGCTCTCCCAAGGCCGTCAGTAGTTCCAATGGAATGTGGCCTACTCTTGGGGCCTTGTTTTGACTCAGGTCGTTCAGTGCTCTGTCAAACTCTTCACGCAGTATTGTATCTCCAATTTCATCTTAATCTACATCCTGTTCCATTTCCGTAATATTCTCCTCAAGTACATCGCCCTTGTATAGGCCTCCTATATACTCTTTCCACCTTTCTGCTTTCCTTTCTTTGCTTAGAACTGGGTTTCCATCTGAGCTTTTGATTTTCATACAAGTGGTTCTCTTATTTCCAAAGGTCTCTTTAATTTTCCTGTAGGCAGTACCTATCTTACTCCCAGTGAGAAAACCCTCTACATCCTTACATTTGTCCTCTAGCCATTTTGCATTTTCTGTCGATCTCATTTTTGAGATGTTTGTATTCCTTTTTGTCTGTTTCGTATCCTGCATTTTTATATTTTCTCCTTTCATCAATTAAATTCAATATTTCTTCTGTTACCCAAGGATATCTTTTTACCTACTTGATCCTCTGCTGCCTTCACTACTTCATCCCTCAAAGCTACCCATTCTTCTTCTACTGTATTTCTTTGCCACATTCCTGTCAATTGTTCCCTTATGCTCTCCCTGAAACTCTCTACAACCTCTTGTTTAGTCAGTTTATCCAGGTTCCATCTCCTTAAATTCCCTCATTTTTGCAGTTTCTTTAGTTTTAATCTACAGTTCATAACCAATAGACTGAGGTCAGAGTCCACATCTGCCCCTGGGAATGTCTTACAATTTAAAACCTGGTTCCTTAATCTCTGTCTTACCATTATATAATCTATCTGAAACCTGTCAGTAATTTGCATATAAATTAAATTATATTGAGATAAGGCTGCAACACTCCTTAACTCCCTGGTTACTCGTAATGCCGTTCTTATTTACTTTGTTCCTTTCTTTTATTACAAATTTAGTCTCATTATGTATGTAAGTCTCAAATCACGTGTTGCGCAATCTCATGTTGTAGCTATGACCAGAATTTTGTCCTGTTCAATCTGTCAGATGCCTTTACAAAATTACGTGTGTGCCACTACTAAATTTTCTTAATTTATTTATCAGTATCTTCAAAGTGAGTCTATTATCTGCTGTTGTTAGTTCAGGTCTAAATCCACTCTGTTCTTCCTCTAAAACTGTTTCTGAAATTTCAGTTAAAATTTGGCATGTACAGGGTGATTATAATTAAAGTAAAACTGTCAAACCGCTGTTAAAATAAGACCACTGGTAAGAATGACGTCAGACTGTAATGGAATATTATCGGAGAAGGAGGAAAACGTACACCAGAAAAAAAAAATAGTTACAAAATGTAGCAATAGATGGGACTGTAAGCAACGTAATTTAATAGTGGTCAACTACAAGTGACAAATGAATCATACAACAATGCCTAAACTGTACGTCTGACATTAAACAAACTGTATTACTCAGTGTGTATGGGTGTACAAATCTGATACTTTTTACGTAAGGCCAACCACCACAGGAAGATCATATCACATTGGATTGGTGAAATCGGTTTTTCATTGTTCTGAGGCCAAAAACCGAATTAAAAGCATCAATCACACCGGTTTTTAATTTTCCTGAGGCCCAAAACAGCGTAAAAAGCTTCAGTCAAAATCAAATCAGATTATTAATTTCCGTGTGACTGGCGCAAAACATGTTCAATAAGCTGTCCACCGCTTTCTGCAACAAGTTGAAATCGGGAAATAGCATTTTCTACAACTGACTGAAGTATTTCCGGGATAATGTTCAGAAAGTGTTGCGCAATGTGTGCCTTCAATGCAGCTAAGTTTGCAGCTGGATCACTGAACGCTACATATTTTAGATAGCTTCACAGTCAGAATTCACACGGGATAAGACCAGGTGATCGGGACAGGCTGTAGGGAAATGGGGGCTGATAGTTTCATTATTTCCGAAATGGCGCTTCAGCAGCTGCTTACCGGGATTTGCAATGTGTGGAGGTGCACTATGTTGCATAAAAATGTTCCCATCCACACATCCACGCTGTTTGAGTGCTAGAATGACGTGGTTGCGCAAAAGACACTCATAGCGATTACGAGTGACGGTGCAGGTAACAGGACTGGAAGCACGTGTCTCTTAGAAAAAAATTAGGCCCTATGATTAGTTATGCGGGCGACCCGCACCACACAGTGATCTTTTCAGGATGAAGTGGTACTGGTTGATTTGCGTGTGGATTTTCCGTGGCCAATATTCGACAATCCTGTGTATTGACATATCCTGTCAGATGGAAGTGGGCTTCGTCTGTCCACAAAATCTTCCACGCTAAATCAGTGCCCACTTGCAGGTGAGCAATAACTTCTAAAGCAAAGGTTTCTCTTGTTGACAGGTCAACAGGAAGCAATTCCTGCACACGGGTAATTTTAATGGATAGCAAGTAGGTTCAGTGTTTGGAGACTACAAATTTGCATACCACCACTCGTCTCCTCGTGAATTGCTGTGGCCACTGCTTCCACTGACGTCGAATCAATTCCTTTCCTCCCTCAACTGGGTTGCACATCAAAAGAATCCGGCTTTTCAAATTTCCGAATCATTTTCTCCAGACCCATGGCAGTTATCGGACCAACGACTTTTTAAACCTTTCAGAGTCTGGAACTTCTGCAGAGCGACCTGTGCACAGTCATCTTTCTTGTAACCCAGCCTTACAACCAGAGCGCAATCCTGCATTGAGACAGTGATGGCGAACTTCTCAGGCGCGAAAGAAGGAATAGCCGTGTACGCGGTGTCTTTATACTAACTTCAATTGGTCGTGTGCATGACGGGAGTTCTCATTTACGTATTGTGACACTTACAGCACCACCTATTGATCAACTTTCACACTATTTTTTTTCTTCTGCCATACGTTTTCCCCCTTCTCCAACAATATTCCGTTGCAATTTGACGTCATTCTGACCAGTGATGTTATTTCTACAACTTTTGATTATAAACACCCTGAACTTATTATACAGCTGTCAAAACACGTATTCTGATATAATTTTTACCTTCTTTTCGTTCTGGTTTCTTAAAAACTGAGTCCACAACTGTTTTCTCGGATTCACTCTCTCTCCCATCATAAATTTAAAATTTTAGTTTATGGAGAATTCCGCATTACTTTAGTAACTTGTTGTCAAGTCCGTCTGTACCAACTGCCTTACTGGTTTTCGTTACTTTTGAAGCTTCTTCTATTTCTGCTAATGTTAGTACATCAACCTGTTCCACATTCATATGTTTTAGCTTGCTCCATTCAGTTTTGGTCATAATGAAATTGATTTTCGTTTATTGTCTTAACGGCTGGTGTATCTTGTTCTTGTCTATTTAAATATTACATTGCCTTACAAGCAACTCCTTATTGTCCAAGGGCCGGCCGCGGTGGTCTAGCGGTTCAGGCGCTCAGTCCGGAACCGCGCGACTGCAACGGTCGCAGGTTCTAATCCTGCCTCGGGCATGGATGTGTGTGATGTCCTTAGGTTAGTTAGGTTTAAGTAGTTCTAAGTTGTAGGGGACTGATGACCACAGCAGTTGAGTCCCGTAGTGCTCAGAGCCATTTGAGCCATTGTCCAAGAATGTCATATTCTAGATTACTTATACAAAGTGTACCAGGTGGGATGATCAGTATCCAGGAATATGATAGGAACGGTAAGATCAAGCAGAAAGGTCTGCTAAACATGGGCTCTAAAATGAATACTGTATGAGCCGTGAGCACTTCCACGCCCTCGATACTGCAAACTCTTCTTATTTTGAGAGCTGCTGCTACTGGTGGTGGTGGTGGTAAGCTCCTATGGCACCAAACAGCTGAGGTCATAGGTCCCTAGAATAACGTACAACGTAATCGAACTCAACCTAGCATACGCTAAGGACAACACACACACACATGCTAGACGCAGTACACGACCCTCCGACGGGGGCAGCCGCGCGAACCGTTGGCAAGGCGCACGAGACCACGCAGCTACCACGCGCGGCTGAGAGATGGTAGTACGGTCCAAAGCGAGAAATAAATGTACACTGAATATCGCCTCTAAATTTCACACCTTAAGAACTTTAGGGACTTGTTCATCTTCGGTGCTGTAAACCTCATCGCTTCTACCAAACAAGTGCCCATAGTTCTTAAGGGATACATTTTAGAGCCAATGTTTATTAGGCTCTTTTGCTTTGAATGATCGTTCAAATCATATCCCTGAATATTGGTCATTCCTCCTGGGACACCCTGTGCGTTTGTCAAAACTTATTGTGCATACCTTTTTATAATCTAGTTTAGCAATTGCTCTTTTTCGATTAAATACAGTCCTTAATTTTGTAGATTATTTTGTAGGTATTTTGCCAATGCTTCCTTTTACTCTCGCATAACTTTTTATAATTCCTCGTACCATATTCTACATCCCTTCTTGCTATATTTTTTAAATCTGCTTTCCAGTGCTTCAAAAGCAGCCTTCTGAACTCTGCTATTTATATTGTCGCGTTATTCATTATTATCTTGATTGGTGAGTTTCATCAGCAGATGTTTATTTACTGTATTTGCGTATAAGAGTTGTATACTTTTATAATAAGTATATCTTGGGTGTTGATTATTTGTTTCTTTCTCTACCTTATTATATTCATTTTAGACATCACCAAATAAAGGTCGGAATGGATGTCGCTTCCTCGATATACTCTTGTGACGATTATTAGGGACGTCGCTTCTTTGTTAATTATCAAGTAATCAATTAACAATCTTTGACCTACAACTGAATACATATGTGCACTCCGGTAACGTTTGTGACACTCGTTGCAGTTATTATTGTCAAGTACAAAGTTATTGAAAATATGAAAAATTTGCTGGGTTTGGAAGTTACAGCTCATCCGTTTCGCTATTTGATTCCCAACCGCTAATTCACAGTCTGTCCAGTAACTTTCAAAGGCTGTAAATCGCTTGACTGTTTTTATCGTGACAGTTAATATTCAAATCATTGTTCTTTTCCTTTTCCACAATGTCCAAGTCAACAGTAAATACATGCCACATTCGGAAAACAAGTATTCGGCTGTATTTGTCTTATATTTTATTCCGGCGTGAAATATATCCTCTACTCAAAGCTTACACGCGAACTCGCACTTACCGCTCGAGTTTCTCACTATCGATATGACACTCGCACTTTGCCTGTAATTACAGCTGTTCCCCTTCTTCGCATAACATTTTTCTACTTACGCAACAAAGATTTTAATAAAACTAAAATGAATGCATTTTCATACCCGAAAAGCCGTAATACGTTAGCATAAATAAAGTTCCGTAACTGTCCAACACACTGATATGTTAAGCCAAAAAGATGCTTGCTGTACAAATTATGTATGTGATGCGTGTGTACCGTTTTGTAAATTGAGATCTACCTATGTTTAGTTTTTGGGTTAGAGCCACTATTCAGTATTTTCTCGAGTCGACAACTGCTGTGGGTCTACTTATTTTGAGGACGTTCTTTTGTCCAGTGTTGCAGTTCCACAGCTTCATTTGATGTTTGAGGTATTCGTGATGGCTGAAAACCAATCAGCCAATCAGAAAGCTTTACGTTGTGTTTATATATATATATATATATATATATATATATATATATATATATATATAATATGTTTCGGCTTAGAGCTGCCACCTTTAGATCGCCGCTCTTTGTACCATCTGATGTTATAATGTACTTTCATTGAAATATGTTACCTGATTTAATGATGTTCGAAGCAACTACCTGCTTTTGTCACACGGGTTGAATCACCTAAAACTTGCCCCGCAACTATCGCGAAATATGCAATATGCAAGCGCTGTTAATGTGTGGTTTTCACGGAATGGATTGGTGGTGACGGGCTCTTATATTTTGTCAATTAACATATTGTAATACTACTTACAAAAATAATTTTTGGCAGATATACACATATGGGACGACTCCCATTCACTTTAACAAACTAAAAGTAAGGTAAGTCAGAGCCACACGGAGTGGCCACCCGGTTTAAGGCGCCATGTCATGGACCGCGCGGCCCCTCCCACCGGAGGTTCGAGTCCTCCCTCGGGCATGGGTGTGTGTGTTGTTCTTAACATACGTTAGTTTAAGTTCGGTTAATTAGAGTGTAAGTCTCGGGATCCATGACCTAAGCAGTTTGGCCTCTTAGGAATTCACACACACTTCTTAAACATTAAAACATTTGTTAATTAGAATGTCACAAGTGTTTGTTACAGACTCCTAGTGCGAGTCGTTCACGAGATATCTTGTATTGACAAGTCCCCACACCCACACTTGTATAATACTAACGAACAACACAAGTGCATTCACTAGTTACATAGATTCTGACCAGTGACCAGCAGTAGATCATCACAGGTTGTCTTCCAACTGACCACCGACCGCATCTCGTGGTCGTGCGGTAGCGTTCTCGCTTCCCATGCCCGTGTTCCCGCGTTCGATTCCCGGCAGGGTTAGGGATTTTCTCTGCCTCGTGAAGGCTGGGTGTTATGTGATGTCTTTAGGTTAGTTAGGTTTAAGTAGTTCTAAGTTCTACGGGCCTGATGACCATAGCTGTTAAGTCCCATAGGGCTCAGAGCCATTTTGAACCAACTGACCACCACCAGCGGCAATACATGAATCAAATCTAGTGTGGCAGGACTGCTGCACAGGTGCTACCATTTTGGCGGAGATATCCGAGCAGGCTGAAGTAATATATCGTTGCATATCAATGGGGTGTAGTTGGTACGTCGCAGTGTCTTCAGCTTTCCCCGCAGAAAAGAGTGTACAGGTGTCAAAGCGGGGAATGGGCCGGAAAAGGCAAAGGCCTTCTGCGTCCGGTTCAACGATTTGTGAACAATTCGTGAAGATATGCCGTCGTGCAGTCTGTATCATGATGTTGCTATCATAAATGTCTCGTAGTCTGCAGAGAAACCCCTTCTAGGATCCGTAGAAGATGGTCTGCTAGGAGACTGCTATCAGTGTTCCTTGTATGAAAAATGGGCATGAAGTGACCCGCAGCCGCGTACCATTTGTGTATATGTGCTTGTGCGCGATTGTCAAGTTTTTGCACGTGCGACAGGAGTACCGTGCAAGCCGCCAGAGGCGCTGGGTTTATTCGTCCGAAGCGCAGATCATTTATTCCTTTTTTTTACCTTTTGTATGTTAATTATTCTGTGTTTTTAATTCCTCTTTCTCTAATGTGTGTTCCTTTCATAAATGTTCAGTGACGTTAGCAACGAGGAGCTCACTGGCCTAGGATAGACTATTGCACATTATTAGACTTGTGAGATCTATATTTTAGTGCCGCACACAAAAATTCCGTCTTTTAGTTTAACGTAGAAGAAGGAAAACCAGAGTCCCAGGACCTAATTCATTTACACTGCAGCTGAAGTGGTGGATCCTGTCCGCCACACCATTTTAACCACACACACACACACACACACACACACACACACACACACAGACACACACACACACACACAGAGGGAATTTCTCTGGCTGCCTCCGTACAGTAGACCATTTGAGGGACTTCAACCACTACCTTTCACTAGCAATGGGATTAAAGAATTTGCGAGAAAGTAGTAGTACCTCATACAATTTAGTGCCGTACAATTAAGTCCCACAGAGGCAACAGTGATACTGGTGGTAAAACTCCGTAGCTCTACCAACTATTTATTTTCAAAAAATTTAGGGTTTTATCTGAAAGTAGAATTGAAAAACTCTTATGAAGGTACCTTAAACACATTTTCGTAGTATCAATTTTTCGAGTACAGGATATCTGAAAATGTTTGTCAATCATATGACTTAATTTTTAGCAGTCAAATAATATTGTCATTGCATGCATATTGTTAAAAGACGCGATCGTCTGTTTCTTACACAGTGTTTAAAGGATTTATGTTAAAACAAGTGATAATGGCTTTCTAAGGCTGTCAAGAAAGTACTTGGGGAAGAAATTTAAGTTCATACCGCGTGAAGTTTTATTTATTGTGAGCCGTGCGTGGCTCGCATTTCCGCCATCATGTATTTTACGCACTTCCATCTCAGTACGTTAATTTAAATTACCACTGTCACAGAGTCGCTGCTTTGCCGGTCCGTCAGCGGCGTTAGCAGCGCGTATCGATATATCCCCTCTCGTAGCATCTTTGCTCGACTGCTATTACTTCCCAGTCGTTGTCTGTTGTAAGCTAGTTGGTCCCAGTTCAGATAGCAACTTCGGGTCTGTCAGTCAGTTGGAACATGTCTGGAGTGCAGTCCGGACCTGCCAGTCGGGGAGTTGCAATTTGGCAGTAGCGCAGTCGTGTTGGAGCAACAGTGAGGCCTGCGTCGGCATGGCTCGCCCGAGCATTGGCGCCACGCATGACTTGAGCCGCGCCACTGTGTTGGTGGATCGTCGGTCGTTCGTCCAACCGGACGACGCGTTTTCGCTTGCCGATCGTTCATGAGTTGCCTTGGAGTGTGTGTGCATCGACTCCCGAGCTGTCTTCCTGCGTGCTTAATGACAATTCGGTTTCGATTAGGTCTTCGTGCAGTATTTGTCAGGTTGCGTGTGTAGTTGGTGTTATTTCCACTCTGCGGGTGAGTAGGTCGGTTGTTGCGGACGAGGGAAGCTACCTCAGAGCGGTGCAGTCGGCTGGGTCCGATGGCAGTCCCTGCGCACTGACGGAGCGGGTGTGGAGCTGTCCAATCGCTACGAGCTTCGTGGTTCACTGACTCAGGACGTTTAAGTGGAGTAGTGGTTTCAACTACCCAGGCCACGTCTATTCAGGTTGTGGTGGTTCGCTTCGGTGGTTTGCTGTTGGGTAGGTTTTCCGGTCAGCAACACCGAGTGGTTCTACTAGCCATGTGGTGCTATTAATTATATTACAACTCGAGTGTACCAGCGGAATTTTCTGTCTTGTGGTCGTTGCTGTGCTGGTTAACTGCCCTGGGCACTAACGTAAATTCAGGCAGTGTTCTTTGAGCGAGTTAACTATTACCGCGTTTCATATTCAAGTGTACCAGCGGAAATTTTCTGCCTAGTGGCCGTTAGTGTTCCGGTTACCTGCCCTGGCCGCTAAGGTAATTTCAGTCAGCGTCCTTTCCTCCCTTGTTGCCGCTGTCCAACATGGTTAGTAGTTTTGACAGCTAATACGTACTCCACTGTAGATTATCACGTTTGTAACATTACCAGTTGGGGTTCCCATCTGTTGATTGACGGGAAGCAAGATGTTGTGTCGGTCGGTCTGTGCCTGTCCCCTGGTTGGGTTCCGACGGATCAAGTATAGATGGGCTTCCCACCCAACTCTCCTAAGTGAACGGGGACAGACCGACCTCCCTGTAGGCCTTGTGACTGCCATCGGTGTTTCATTGTCTGTTGTTAGCTACTTTAAATTTTAGTCTTATGGTTGTTTGTTTTCTTAAAATTTTCCAAATTGATTCTAAATTTATCTTTCAAGCTCAAACACTGCGGCCTTCTGCCTTTAAAGATTATGGTAACATATTTGAAAATTTTGAAGTTTAATTGTGGCCCCCAGCCATTTGTGTTGCACTTTGTATACGTTGCCTTTTGTGTTTTAAATTATTTGATTGCTATCTTAATTGATTTTTTTAGGTCTCTTGTTGGCCTTCTGCCTTTAACGGTCTGTGGTAGTATATTCTAAAATTTTGGAAAATGATTGTAGCCCTCAGCCATTTGTATTGCACTTTGCGTATGTTGTTATTTTTATTATTTTATTGCTATTATTTTGGATTTTTGTCTTGTTAAGATTTCTTACTGGATGCCTTCAGCCGTAAAAGAGTTGCTAAATTACAATAAATAACAATTAGAAGCAGAAACTGATTCCAACACTTGACTGTTTCCACAATCTTATTACCTGTTCTGCCCAGCGGGTTTAGCCGGCATTTCATATTGTTAAATGGTATTAATTTTTATTTTTGATTTAAAGGTCAACAAACTAATTCCGTAAGACTGTTGTTGTGTTTTTATTGTTTTTGTAGTTACACGAGTTTATGGGCTTATACAACCAATGAATCTGAATTATTTGTGTAGAAAATCTGCACACACTGAAATTTTTGATCGATATAAAATAGTAGAATTAATAATGGAAAAAAACAGAGTCGTCCTTCTACTCTGCCATGCCGTTAGTAAAACAGCTACACTGCGCCCCTTAATGCCCACATGATGTACTGTCGCCTGACTGGAGAACGACAGTGGTAGAGTCGCAGGACCTCATTCATTTATACTACGGTTAAACGCGTATGATCTGATAGTTCACTATCCCACGCCACACATATGCCCTCCTTGAGATTATATATATATATATATATATATATATATAAAATGACAACACCGATATCTATGTGTGCCAAAATTGAAATTTTGATGCACATATATATAGGTGGTGCTGTGATTTTATTTCTAGTTCGTTGTAGTCAGCTTTGTATTTGGATTTTTCAATTTTTCATCGTACATCTTCTTCAGATTTCGCAACGAATCTTACTGTCACTGTGGTTTACAGTGCCTCTGACGCTATACATTAGGTGTCAACTAGGTTCAGTCAACGTAGTGTTAAGACTATTTTACGCTTTTTAGGTGAACACAACCGGCAGATTGTGAGTGTCCGCTACTTCCACTCTGAGCACTAAGTCACGCCGAAAATTATCTTAAGGCGGAGGACTCATTGTAGCTCTGGCGTTGGTCATAACTGGCGTCATAAAAAATGGTTAAAATGGCTCTGTGCGCTATGGGACGTAACTTCTGAGGTCATCAGTCCACTAGAACTTAGAACTACTTAAACCTAACTAACCTAAGGACATCACACACATCCATGCCCGAGGTATGATTCGAACCTGCGACCATAGCGGTCGCGCGGTTCCAGACTGAAGCGCCTAGAACAGCTCGGCCACACCGGCCGGCTTTTGTTGCAGGAGTTTAGTGTAATTCATTTACATGATATCTTATTCTGAAAAGTTCCTGGACCGTGGATTTCATTTCAAAGAATATTGTTAAAATTTTATTTACTAGCAATTCATCAAGAACATTAACACATTTAATCACATTATGTGAGCGTGGAAGTAGTTGCCAGTGAGTAAATGATGAAATCATACTCAAATTGCTTTTAACAGATGGAAATTTTATTCTTAAAAGCGTTTTTTTTAGAGAAAGAGATTTAAAATTTTAAGCAGGAAGCACCCTCTAAATATCAAGTTACAATTCATTCAGAGGGGCTGAGAACCTTGCCACTACCTTTTGACACGGCCGTAGTCACGACCGCTCACAACAACCTCTGAAAGACTCCACTGGTGCAAATCTGCAACACACCAGATCACTTTAAACTAAAAGTTTTAAAAATTCACACAAGCACACAAACTATGCACTCCGTAGGAGGGCTGGAAATGGTACAAAACACTAAAATTAAAAGATTAACTGGCCACCGAACGTGCAACTTGATTTCATCTTCTAAGAAAAGTCTTACGGTGGTAAGGTGGCAACTTTATATACTAAAATGACCATTTAAATAAAAGCCTATGGAATGCAATCTTATATAAAATTATATAAGGTTGGCCAAACGAGTTAACATGCTCTACAGTACACGTATACCACCCCTCAAGATGATAGGCAAGATAAAAACATATTTCAGGAATTATGCCTTACGCTCCAAGCAATGAATCAGCTAACACACCGAATCCGACAAGCATGACAGAGGCAGCTCCGAACGACAGACATACTAGCACTCCGAGACAGACAATCTGACCGATTTCCAACCGTCAGATCCAACTGCGCAAACAACAGTGAATATCGGCCTATTTCGAGTAAACCAAGGTACCTAGACCTTTTAACTCGGACTCACCAAGATCAAGGCATCACTCACCACTCAAGACAAGTTTAAAAGAAAACAGAAAACACAAGTCATAACTGCCTAATCACTACGGAAGAAGTATACGGGTTCTAGACAACAACACACACTACTTGTTATCACACGCGTGAACGGCTGAGAAAACAACAATGGACAAGTAACGAACTCATCGTAATTGTCGAGATTTAACAGAAATAACTAATTACTCAACTTGAGAATCCTGCTTCGGAGGAAAGCAAGAAGTCGCTCTCGCAATAGCGCCTCCAAATGCCACAGCGCGTGCCCGCCGCCAAAAACCCCGGCCTGCCTTGGCGCTGTGGAGACTACACCGCACCTCAGTTCCGACGAACCAACGAGGTCCAACCGCATCCCGACTCGGAAAGTTGTGTTTATCCTGAGGATCCAAGACGCCGTCGATTAAGACGACCGATCGAGCAAACGAGCGACGGCAGCCCGCTTTCGCCGACAGCGGTCCCGGCGACTACCAGCACCGTATGGACCCGACTGTTGCTGGCCGCCAACTCTTCCCGACTGATACTGGTGTCAGTGCTCAGCAGACCGCATGCCGCCATCCGACGACCAGCCGACCGACAGACCGACCAACTGCCTTCCGTCTGTGGCGACCACGGCCCTGGCGCGTACTTGCACCGTGCGGACCTGGCTGCTGCTGACTGCCAACTCGTCCAACAGCGGAGTAACGACGAACCCAACTCAGTCCACAAGCTAACAGCGACTGAGACTCAGAGCCGACTGACTAACATGCGAGTTTCTACCTTCCGACTGACTTTGTCGACTCACTGCACCGACGCCCAGGCTGACACCAATTGACCACTTGGCATGCTTATAGCGCCCCTTAAATGCACGTGAACAGGCAACTTTTCCGCTTTCCCAGCAGAGGGAGACACCAAAGCTGCGATTGCCACAGCGGCGCCACCGCCAGAAACGGAGGACAACTACTTCACACAACGCGGTGCGGCGCGCCCTCCAAAACAGCAATTTTTAGCACGGCTCAGTTCCCACACCGACAATTGTTCGTTCCATTCAGCCTGCGTTGTCGCTATTATCCCGTCAATTTTCGTTCCCTAACGGAATTTTTCGAATGCTTCTTCCAATCCTCCCACATACTACCTCCACTTTGAAAACCACCTGCATCACCTTTCGGTGACTGAAGACCACTACATCTTCCTGTTCAGCGAACAGCACTCCCTCTTCCAGGTGCTAGTTCCACAGCGATAGAACCTATTGTTCTGATAAGATAAAAAGCTGGAGTGTAAACCCTTCAAAGGACACCATCTCGGGAAGTAAGGTGAGTTGTTTACGAAAGAAATTTTTTGTAAAGTTCTACCAGACTTACCAAAACACGCTCGCAGATCGATATTATGAGCGGAGAACTCAAAGAATTAATGCCTCACTATATATACCTACGTTCAGTATTTTAATTTAAAAAAAACCTACCTGTTACCGAGTGTTCGTCTAAAATTGTGAGCCATATATTTGTGACTGTTTTTCAAATGTGAAATGTTATGGGACTTGACTGCTAAGGTCATCAGTCCCTATTT
The DNA here is from genome assembly GCF_023897955.1 of Schistocerca gregaria. NCBI lineage: Eukaryota > Metazoa > Arthropoda > Insecta > Orthoptera > Acrididae > Schistocerca > Schistocerca gregaria. The sequence goes on along the minus strand of NC_064924.1, from coordinate 585,000,573 downwards.
GTGACTAACTTAGCATCATCTATCGCAGAGCGAAAAAACTGTCCCAACTAAAAGATTCATATTTCTTTACGTACTACACGAATATGTAATAAAAAAAATGGGGGTTCCTATTTTTTAAAAAACTCAGTTCATATCCGTTTGACCTATAGCAGCGCCATCTAGCGGGCCAACCGCAGTGCCATCTGGTTTCCCGCTTCAAGCTACACGAGAGTCATTCTTTGTTCTTTTTTGGTTTTTATACTTATTTCGTGAGATATTTGGCCTGGTCACTATCAATGGGCCACCATATATATACTCTGTGTGTGTGTGGGGGGGGGGGGGGGGGGGGGGCTCTATGTGTGGGTGGGTAGATGTGTGTGCGTGTGTGTGTGTGTGTGTGTGTGTGTGTGTGTGTGTGAGAGAGAGAGAGAGAGAGAGAGAGAGAGCTTGAGCGTCATATTTCGTGTTCGTCGGCGTGTGAACTGAAGTGAAAGGGAATACGAAAGAGCTTTCCGCCGCTACGGCGCTTCGTGGAGTGACGCGACACTGCCGCAGCACTGCACGCGGGGGCAGACACCGCCGTCACCGCGGCAGTCTCAGCCTCAGCCAGGCCGCGCCTCGCCGGCGATTATTGATGAGAGCCGTTGCGGGCTCAGCCGCCGGCAGACAGCAATGGAGACAAATGTCGACCTAACTCATCAGGCGCTGCGGCGGGGGCGGCGGTCGATAGCCGCGGCCGGCCGGCCGGCCGGGTCATAGCGGCCGCCCCCCACACCTCCCCCACAGGAATCACTCAAAGGCAGTACCGTAGCGCTGAGCACACCACTGGACATTAAATCTGGACTGCAAATCACCATATGTTACTTACTGTGCGCATTCGTTTTTGTAGGAACAATCGAAAGAGGTCAAGTTAAACCGGTTGAGACAAGATCGTCACCAGACTATTAGCCTGACTGTAGGTAAACTAAGACCTCCGGCAGCGGCACTGGGAGTAGGCGTTTGGCAAGCCCAGCACCACGGCCGAATTTTACCCACGTGAAAAACTCCAGTACTTGTTGGACTGCAGGGTAAGTGAACCTGGAGCCGCCCTGGAAGGACTGGATCCCGGACAAAACCTTCGCTCCCTGTCCGGATTGAGCCCAGGAACTCCATGGCCAGAGTGTACTACCCCGCGCTTTGGACGATCACGATCATTTGCAAGAACAATATTTCATTAAAATTGTAGTTGATTGTGGGGCATTAAGGCATCAAGCGATTGCCATTATTGTAGGTTATCGACAGTATCGGTCAAAAAATACGCCAGACCGCGAGTGAGTTGCAGTAGTCTATCGCAGGCAGCAACAGTGGCATAAGCACTTATGAATCATTAAATACTGAAGTTTGCCGTGCGTGGGACAATAAAATAGACTAAGGAATGAACTTCATGTCAGATGTATTCAAGTAATTGCGTGAGTTATTGAATGTGAAGAAGTGAAGGGCGAGTTCTCTCCATCCACAAGCCACTGCAAGAATTGAAAGGGTGCACAGGAGAATCTGGAAGATGCTTGTATACTAGCTTGGCTCACATCACAACAATAAAGATGTCTATCTGAAGTACGCGTTTCCGTCTACAACTCAAACCAGCTTACGAGTACAGCATTATCATCATATGGTGGTAACGATGCCATCACGGTCAGACATACTGAAAACGAAGAAAGGGAAGACTGGAGAGTCTGTTAAAGAATTTGTCAGAGTGATTACGGTGTACGGAGGACAAGTACACGATGATTGGAGAAACAGGAAGAGGCAGTGAGCCGTACGCAACGATTACCAGAGTATAACATTCGTCAGAGGCTGATGCTATGATCTTCGTATATGCCGAATGGAAGGACAATGAACAATTTTGCAAAGTATCAGGGGCCATGCCATGTGGTAGACTACCACATCGCCAGTAAACGTCGAGATTTAACTGCCGAAGATAACGAAAAATCGCACATGTAGAGTGGTTGAATCCTTTTCAAGGGGCCCGGAAGTTATTCAAGGGATAGGAGATGCGGACTGGAAAAGGAAAGCGAGGGTAAAGGCATCGGAAAATAAAGAACAGGTTATGAATGCTCAGAGCCATTTGAAGCATTTGTAGTCATGTGATTCTTGTAGGAAGACGTCCGACGTGATTGTAGCCTCACGACGGGACCTAACAGATTCTGAACAAAGAATGATAGTTGGAGCTAGACGCATAGGACATTCCGTTTCAGATTTCGTTAGGGAAGTTAGTATTCCGAGATCGACAGCGTCAAGAGTGTGTCGTGAAGACCAAACTTGGGGCATACCGCTCATCACTGACGCAGTGTGCTACGATCTTAGCTTACCAACTAAGAGCAGCGGCGTTTGCGTAGAGTTGTCAGTGTTGAGAGGCAAGCAGCACGGCATGAAGTAACGAAAGAAATCAGTGCGGGACGTACGACGAACATATCCCATACGACAGTGAGGAGAAATTTAGCGTTAATGGGCAATGGCAGCAGACTACCACTGTGATTGCATTGCAGTTGAAATCAGGACTCATCCGACAAGGCAAACGCTGCTCCTCTCTGTCGTTGAGATCTTAGGCTACTCTGCTACCCTTTGTGGGAGGTAACGCCTGAAATTTGGTATCCACGGCACCTTCTTGTCACTGTGGATCTCGGAATATGATTTCCCCAACGAAATCCGAAATGGAATGTCCCATGAGTCTGTCTCCAACTACCATTCCGCGTTGAAAGTCTGTTGCACTTGAGTGCAAATGACAGCTCCGTTAATGCGTTGCCCTTTTATACCTTGTGTGCGCAATACAACCACCACCTGTATATGTGCATATCGTTATTCAATGAGTTTTGACAAGTCAGTGTAGATCTGCCATACATGAAATCATCGTATGGCATTTATGGGCTGGGATGCGGTGACGCAACCGCTGCGCTACGGAGGCGGACTAAGTTGAGAAATATCGATACTAAACAGATCGTCTCCAGCAACAAAGAGTTAAGCCCCTTCAAAGATTGAGACCGTCTTCTTTGTAGGAGATCGGAAGTCTGCCTCCTCCGTAGTGGCGTTCAAGCTTGTAATTGGTCGGGAAACGTCGCATGTAATTGTAAAAATCTGTTGACGTCAAGTAGAGGGCAGGATTCGCGTGCGCAACGTCGGTTAATTGGCGGTACGTCCTCCCTCCTCCATCGGTGTCGACTGATGGGCAGAAGGAGACAGGAGAACACTCCAAGCATCGCCTACCTTCATTCCTTCGAAACTGATGTGCCCTTCCGTAAAGTTATGTTCCGCCATCGTTGATTTCTCATACGTATTTCTGCACTTGCCCATTGCATCCCTAGGCGCAGCGAATACTTAACTTTCAGCGAATGCCGGAATATTTGTCCAATATCCTACTTAAATATTATGAACACAACTCTTTGCTTGAGGTCCGCAGCCGCTCTGATGCTACGTTCGCAGGAGCCATTGGAACCTTTTTTTTTCCTACGTATCGCTCCGCTAAATGGAGAGACTTCCGTCGGCTGTTTACAGTTAGTTGAATTGGACTGCGCCTACGTGGGAAACTCTGCGCTTAGGACAGAATGCACTTGTGATGGATGGAGGAGACTGCACTCGTTAAAAAATGAGCTGTGTATATGTGTGCGTGTGTGTGTGTGTGTGTGTGTGTGTGTGTGTATGACTGCCCTTTTGTGCACAGAATGTTTTAATGGTCCATCCAATTTACGTTTAGCCAACACGTCACAAATTGGTAAATTTCCGCCCTTTTCTATTTCTACAACAAATTTAATGTTCGTTTCCTAGTGTTCATGTGTTCAAAGAACTGATACGTGCATCCATATCTTGAGACCACATTAAAACTGTGTCATCCACACGCCCATAGAAACACGTTGAGCACTGTAAGTCAGTTTTCCGTTATACTCCATAAAGCCGTGAGAAATAGCTAGTGGTAAATGGTAACCCATATCCGTACCATTGGTCATTTCGTAACATTTCCCATTATACGGAAAATAAGTGGTTGCCAAAATGTGGTAAAGTGTTGGGTAGTACAAGGTGAACTATGGTCACTTCTGCGACATCTGCTGTAACTGCTTTCATAAATGACGATATGGCAGCAGTTACCGACCTGAAGCACCATGAGCTTCCTCAGATGTTTTGCCAACTTGTAAGCGGACGACCCAATGGTGCTAACGATTTGTCTGTATTACAGTGCTACGAACTACGCCGCCAGCTCAGTAACAGCATTAGCAGAATGGAACACTCGACTAGGGAACTCTCATGAGATGCAGCAGATGAGGTAAGGTGAGCACCCAGCCGCGCTGTGGGTGTGACATAAGTCATCCAAGTCCAGCCTCAGCTTTCCAGAGCAGTAAGGTCTTCGATTCTTAGGTAACAACGGCAACCATCTACATCTACATCTACATCTACATCCATACTCCGCAAGCCACCTGACGGTGTGTGGCGGAGGGTACCCTGAGTACCTCTATAGGTTCTCCCTTCTATTCCAGTCTCGTATTGTACGTGGAAAGAAGGATTGTCGGTATGCTTCTGTGTGGGCTCTAATCTCTCTGATTGTATCCTCATGGTCTCTTCGCGAGATATACGTAGGAGGGAGCAATATACTGCTTGACTCTTCGGTGAAGGTATGTTCTCGAAACTTTAACAAACGTCCGTACCGAGCTACTGAGCGTCTCTCCTGCAGAGTCTTCCACTGGAGTTTATCTATCATCTCCGTAACGCTTTCGCAATTACTAAATGATCCTGTAACGAAGCGCGCTGCTCTCCGTTGGATCTTCTCTATCTCTTCTATCAACCCTACCTGGTGCGGATCCCACACTGCTGAGCAGTATTCAAGTATTGGGCGAAGAAGCGTACTGTAACCTACTTCCTTTGTTGTCGGATTGCATTTCCTTAGGATTCTTCCAATGAATCTCAGTCTGGCATCTGCTTTACCGACGATCAACTTTATATGATCATTCCATTTTAAATCACTCCTAATGCGTACTCCCAGATAATTAATGGAATTAACTGCTTCCAGTTGCTGTCCTGCTATTTTGTAGCTAAATGATAAGGGACCTATCTTTCTATGTATTCGCATCACATTACACTTGTCTACATTGAGATTCAATTGCCATTCCGTGCACCATGCGTCAATTTGGTGCAGATCCTCCTGCATTTCAGTACAGTTTTCCATTGTTACAACCTCTCGATACACCACAGCATCATCTGCAAAAAGCCTCAGTGAACGTCCGATGTCATCCACCAGGTCATTTATGTATATTGTGAATAGCAACGGTCCTACGACACTCCACTGCGGCACACCTGAAATCACTCTTACTTCGGAAGACTTCTCTCCATTGAGAATGACATGCTGCGTTCTGTTATCTAGGAACTCCTCAATCCAATCACACAATTGATCTGATAGTCCGTATGCTCTTACTTTGTTCATTAAACGACTGTGGGGAACTGTGTCAAACGCCTTGCGGAAGTCAAGAAACACGGCATCTACCTGTGAACCCGTGTCTAAGGCCCTCTGAGTCTCGTGGACGAATAGTGCGAACTGGGTTTCACACGACCGTCTTTTTCGAAACCCATGCTGATTCCTACAGAGTAGATTTCTAGTTTCCAGAAAAGACATTATACTCGAACATAATACGTGTTCCAAAATTCTACAACATATCGACGTTAGAGATATAGGTCTATAGTTCTGCACATCTGTTCGACGTCCCTTCTTGAAAACGGGGATGACCTGTGCCCTTTTCCAATCCTTTGGAACGCTTCGCTCTTCTAGAGACCTACGGTACACCGCTGCAAGAAGGGGGGCAAGTTCCTTCGCGTACTCTGTGTAAAATCGAACTGGTATCCAATCAGGACCAGCGGCCTTTCCTCTTTTGAGCGATTTTAATTGTTTCTCTATCCCTCTGTCGTCTACTTCGATATCTACCATTTTGTCAACTGTGCGACAATCTAGAGAAGGAAGCACAGTGCAGTCTTCCTCTGTGAAACAGCTTTGGAAGAAGACATTTAGTATTTCGGCCTTTAGTCTGTCATCCTCTGTTTCAGTACCATTTTGGTCACAGAGTGTCTGGACATTTTGTTTTGATCCACCTACCGCTTTGAACCAGAGGGTAAGGATTATGTGTCTGTAGTCCTTAAGGCTGAAGATTATAATAAAAGTGTCATTGTTACTCGCTGACAGCACAGATCAATTACTGAAGATCGATGTTATGCACACAATCAATCCTTCTTGGAGATTACTAATTCTCTGTACCATGAAAAATATTAAGAAATGACCAATAGTAATGATATATATACTCTCCATTATCACCATTTATTATTGACTTGTTTGTGAACGATTTGATGTATGGGCCTTATAGTCTAATTCTCTCTACCCAATTTGTTTTTATAGGTATTTGGCGGGCATGCTTTTAATTTGATCGCAGGGAATGGATGAACTGCATCATTTCTTTACGAATTTCATACATCCTAACGTCAAGTTCACCACAGAAGTGCGAACAGAAGCCAAGATGTTTTTGAATGTTTGATTTAATGTAAGTTGGATGGACGACTCGTCCATTCCGTGTACAGAGAGCCGACACACACACACACACACACACACACACACACACACACACACACAGAGAGACAGAGAGAGACAGACATAGAGAGAGAGAGAGGCAGGAGAGAACTTTTTTTAAATGAGTGCAATTTCAGTTATCCTTTTGTCCTTGATACTTCGTTGTAGAGGGAGCAGGTCGTTACCGACGATAATCATCTTCGATCCGATTTTAAATATCCTAAAAACGTGTTGAAGAAAGACGAATGCAAACTACTAGAACGTAGAGTTTCAAATGCTGGTAAACACATCCAACCAAAGGAGGGAAACCCACAGCAGGATCAACCAATGATCGTAACTCTTAAGAGGATAAGAGATGCTGGGTGTGATCTCCGTTCAACTTCCGCCTCTCAGTGTCGGCTGATGATGGAGACAGGAGGCATATCGGCACGTTACCTATTTCTTGGATTATTGGATTAGAATATCACCCTCAATTGTGACGTCACCGCCAGTGAGTTACAATTCCTAGAGACGTCATCCTACCACAGACAACCTGAATCCTACCAAAAAGGAACCAGACTTAGCAGCCAGCAGTCAGTCATGTCCTGAGGAAGGAGATCGTCTTAATCTTCGAAACTTCAGTTTTAAGTCTGCTTTGAAGCTGTCTGAACACCGAGAAAATTTTATACTAGCTCTGCGCAGCCTGCTTCGGTAGTGGCTCCATAGTATAAAGAATAGTCCTCTTGGTTAATACTTCCGTGGAATATATCCTATGATAGTCACTGCAGTGATCATACTCCACCATTGCGCCACTGCTTTTCTATATTAAATTTTTTTCCTTCCATAGTTACTTGATGAATAACCACCTGTGCTTTATTTGTCTAAGTATCCTCAACGTTCCAAGAAAACTTTTTCTCTTGTCATTTGTTCTTTCATTTATGGGGAAGCACGTATTATCTACATTAAATCAGTCCTTTTCGTTTTCAGGTACTGACTGTAACAGGCTATTTACGGCACTCATCTGTCATGCTGATGTGATGGAACTGAATGAAGGTACTGTAATATGAATTAGTGGTACCATCTAAAATATAGATTATCATTTTTGGCACTGACGTTTTTGTGAACATGAATCAGCTGTAAGAACGCTTCTCTGATAGTGCTGTTGCCCTTGTACCTTTTGCGAGACCGAAATATTAGTCAGCAGATGTTACGTACATAAAACTGAAGTCCTTTAATCTTTATGTCTGACTGCCGCTTTGTTACTGCAATATGTAAGGAAATTAAGATGTATTAACTAGACTAGTTGTGATATAATAAATGGTGTTCTTCATCCATTTCTGTTAGATAAGTCCAAACTCACCTGTCAAATTCTGGTAATTTTTCAGGTATATTTTTCTTAATATTTTGGAATACCACCCACGTGGTCTCTGGTCACCCCTAGCAAGGTAATAATTACAATTCATTCGGAATATTATCCTAATTATCTCTTTCTGTGAAAAATCTTCACAAAAGTGAAAAACCATCTATTGCACAGTAACCAAAATGCAGTACATAGATCACAGAATAACTGCAAGCTTAAGACTGATGATATTGCGACGTTGGTGGAGAAGCTCAGTACATCGCCGCTGTGCTGCTATTCGATTTTATTCGGCGAATCTATACATGAGACCAATAGCAGCCACTCTGTGATACGTTAACGTATCCACACCGTTCCGTATCAGCGTTTATGTGCACCTGAGGGTGCCGTTAAAAAACAAACCCAAGACAGAAAACTGTAAATGTGAGGGCAAAGAGCAAAGCGGGCTTCAGTGTTATCTACAGCGACTACAGTGAGCGAGGACAAGAGGTTGTTTTCCAACAGAGACACACAGCGCCGATCGTCTGCCTGTGCACTTATGTGGAGATATTTTTAGTGCAATAGGAATACAAGAATGTAAGCGGGTAAGAACTAAACCAAAATATAATAACACTGTAACGAGAATGATTGAACTGGTCATCTACATTTAAGTGTCTTATTGTAAATACAGTTGAAAAAGTAACTACAGCTGGCAACTTCGAGCACATCTGAAGCCATATATGCAAACAAGAAATCTGTTGACTTTCTCTTAGTGATATATACGGTCCTGGAATTTCAACAGTATACCTCTCCATCACCTCTTCCGTCTCCAGGCAAATGGAGGGATGGTTCCTTTGAAAGGGCACGGCCCACTTCCTTCCCTAATCCGATGAGACCGATGACATCACAGTTTGGTCTCTTCCTTCAAATAACCTAAACCAGCCTCTTCCGTAGCGTCTTTTACAGGAGCTCTGCAACTTTGTCACGCTTACTAAATCATCTCGTGACGTAACGCAGCAACTTTCGCTGTATCTCCTGTATCTGCTCTATTAATAAAACCTTGTAACGGGCTCAGAATGATGAGTAGTATTTAATTATCTACCGTATTATTGATTTGTAATCCGCTTCTTTCGCGGATGTATTAAATTTCCTTATGGCCTGAAAACAATATAAATATGAATAAGTCAAAATCGAAACCTGTGTTTGAGAGATATGGACTGAATATGAAAAATGGACAGTCATTTGAAGTGCTGCGCCAAAACTTAGTGTGGACCATTGAATTGCCTTGCGTCGATGCAGTAAAACGATATCGTAGGGAGATAACGCAGTATGAAGTAAGAAGTCGTATTCAGCCTGTAGGAGTTCTTATTCAAGAAGTTGACGAAGTGGAGAAGCCAGACAGCACATCTCAAGGCTGAAATTAGGCAATACCAAACATCCCGACATGCTCCTCCAGGATCTGACTAAACAAGAAGTGTGAAACGAATAAAGTGGCAACACCCAGCTGCTGCGGTCTGTTGTCTCTCTGAGGGTTGGGGGTGCTCCCATCAGAGAAGTACTGCCTACCAGCAGACTTTCATAAATATCCCGCGAAATTAGACTCTCTCGCTCAGGTGTAGTCAGATGTTTTCATATGTTTGTCGACGGTGTTTGTGAGTGACCTTGTTGAGGTGTGATGACTACCATCACAGTCTCCATCAGCACTAAGTGAACACTACTATAGAACCAGATGAAGTATTAAGTATCCACTAAGGCAACCGGCTATGCTGGAGACGCCGGCGGAAGTGGCCGTGCGATTCTGGGCGCTACAGTCTGGAGCCGAGCGACCGCTCAGGTCGCAGGTTCGAATCCTGCCTCGGGCATGGATGTGTGTGATGCCGTTAGGTTAGTTAGGTTTCATTAGTTCTAAGTTATAGGCAACTGATGACCTCAGAAGTTAAGTCGCATAGTGCTCAGAGTCATTTGAACCTTTTTTTGTGCTGGAGACTTTACGCAGACGACTCAGCTCTGCTGCGTCTCCCTATGGGTAAATACCTGCTACTGGCAGCCTCTCTACTGGGACACCTGTTCGAGCCCCGGCTGGGGTAGTGGACACGACCTAGCCCCTGTCGCTCCGCACAGGTTCCTGGAGGCTTCCAGCAACACTTACCATCCCCCAGGGTAAGCACACGCCTTCGACGACTTGAGCACAGTCCTCCCCTATGCTTTATTCCGTAGCCTGAGATGCACCAACAGCCTCGACAAGGACGTCATACGTGGGCTGCGGCGTTTTCCAGCTACGGCCCTCCTGCTGCCTCCAGCGGGTGACGAACAGTCCCTCTCACATTGAGTAATGTTCACTGCAAGCTTAGTCCGCCCCCGGTAGCTGAGTGGTCCGCGTGACAGACTGTTAATCCTAAGGCCCCGGGATCGACTCCCGGCTGGGTTGGAGATTTTCTCCGCTCAGGGACTGGCTGTTGTGTTGTCCTAATCATCATCATTTCATCCTCTTCGACGAGCAGGTATCCGAAGTGGCGTCAACTCGAAAGACCTGCACCAGGCGAACGGTCTACCCGACGGGAGGCCCTAGCCACACGACATTTCATTTTTTCACTGCAAGCTTATCTGCCGGCGGTGCGACGGCGCCCGTGCAGGCTCGGTCGTCTGCTAGCTGCCTGCCACGCACAGAGCTCTGCATGCTTAACGTGAAAGGTGCAGAGCAAGTTTATTGTCAGGCCTTGTAAGGTTCCACGAGTGCCACCTGCGCTGGCCAATAAGAAGTCCAATTTGTCATCAAACTTCAAATCCTCCTGGACGCGAACTCTTAACCGGTTAATCCTACGGACCAAACACAATGTGACGTGACTGCCTGTCAGTCTGTGACATTTGTCAAATGTTTGTAAAGAAACTATTAGGTGCAAGATTTTGATTGTTGCACACCTTATGTATTCATGTGTCACTTTCATGATGAACTGCCTATTATTTCGTTGATGGTTACAATTATTGAGATATTTTGGTATTAGGTAAACTACTGCAAGAAGGTCTTAAGGTTTTCAATGAAAATAATGTACGTGGTTAAATACACTATATGATCAAAAGTATCAGGACACGTGCTGGAAATGACTTAAAAGTTCGTGAACCGCCCACCAACCGGTAATGCTGGAATTCAGTATTGTGTATGCCCACCTTTAGCCTTGATAACAGATTCTACTCTCGCAGGCATACGTTCAATCTGGTGCTGAAAGGTTTCTTGGGGAATGGCAGCCCATTCTGCTAGGATTGCTGCACTGAGGAGAGATATCGATGTCTGTTGGTGAGTCCTGGCACGAAGTTGGCGTTCCAAAACACCCCAAAGGTGTTCTATAGCATTCAAGTCAGGACTCTGTGTAGGACAGTCCATTACATGGATGTTATTGGCGTTCAACCTCTCCGCCACAGGTGCTCGATCGTGATGAAAGATGCAATCGTCATCCTCGAATTTCCCTTCAACAGAGGGAAGCAGGAAGGTGCTTAAAACATGAATGTAGGCCTGTGCTGTGACAGGGCCACGCAAACCAACAAGGGGTGCAAGCCCCCTCCAAGAAAAGCACGACCACACCATAACACTACCGCCTCCGAATTCTACTGTTGGCACTACACAGGCTGGCAGATGACGTTCTCCGGGCATTTGCCATACCCATACCCTGCCGTGGGATGACCACATTGTGTAGCGTGATTCATCACTCTGCACAACGTATTTCAACTGTTCAGTCGCCAATGTTTAAGCTCCTTACACCAAAAGAAGCTTCGTTTGGCATTTACTGGTGTGATGTGTGGCTTAAGAGCTGCCGCTCGACCATGAACTCCAACTTTTCTCACCTCCTGCCTAACTGTCATAATACTTGCAGTGGATCCTTATGCAGTTGGGAATTCCTGTGTCATGATCTGGATGGATGTCAACCTACTAAATATTACGACCCTCTTCTACTGTCGGCGCTCTCTGTCAGGCGACAGGCGAGATTGGCGTGTACGCTTTTGTGCTGTACGTGTCCCTTCTCGTTTTCACTTCACTGTCACATCGGAAACAGTGGACATAGGGATGTTTAGGAGTGTGGAAAATTCTCGAACAGACATATGACACAAGTGACACCCAATTACCTGTCCACGTTCGAAGTCCATGATTTTCGCAGAGCGACCCATTCTCTTCGCTCACAAAGTCTAATGACTACTGAGGCCACTAATATCGACTACCTGGCAGTAGGTCACAGCACAATGCACGTAATAAAAGGAACGTATGTTTTGGGGGGTGTCGGGATACTTTTGATCACATAGTGTATCACGCTAGATATGGAAGTTTCGTATATTAATCGACAGAAGAGAAACTAGTGCACGAATAGTGTGGAGGACTTATGGTGAAATAAATAATGACTTAAGTCGTGCCCAGGAATCTAAAAAGGGAAGTTTGTAGTTGTTGGATTTATGGCAGTGAGGAAGAAATGTTAATGCGAAAATCAAAAAATTTCTTCGCTGTAGTCCACAACGTAAGAAAAGACGGAATGATTGACATAATGGAAGGAGAGTGCACTGAACTTGTGAACGTGCGTGAGTGACGTGTGTATACACGGCTGAGGCTTTATCAGCAGAGGCCTTTGTCCACTGTTTACAGCTGCTAACTCTGCTGATACTGCTTTCCCCCTACTTCAGGGTTAACAAATTCTGGCCAATAATCGACTACATGTCAAATCATACAGCTCTAATAATCATCCACATACCACCAACTGTTCACAAGACAATTTTCCTACAGCCTTTGTCACGGAACGTCTATGTTAAAGACATTACAGCGACTTAATTAATGCACCGAAAAAAACACAACCGCGACCGATTTTTTAATGTTTTACATCGGAAGGTCTTGGAAAAGAGCAATGTGGTCTGTGGCTAGATCCAAACAAATGAATCACACATCTACACATTATGTGGGATGTTTTCGTTATTTTGTATTGACTGTCGAAACTTGAAAAGCACTCATATTATTTGAGGACGGAAGTTTTTCAATTCCTAATATTCACTGGGCTACACGAACTCATGTGATCCAGGACGTAAACGATACTCATCGGAACGAAGCGTAAAGTATACTCAGCAAAACTATCGTAATGTACGGAAAGTAATTCGACGAGGTGCAAGCAAAGTTGGAGCTAAGCTGCTATAGTAAATCGTTATATTTCTTTCTTGATGTACGGGAATGTGCGGGAAGTTCAGTTAACGGATTTGTAGCTGACATCTGTATCCTAATTTTATTAATGAAATTGATCTTAAATTTAGCTACGTGTAGGTTATCTGTGGTGTATGTATTAAAGATGTGGCACAGTACTGTGTCGCCTTAAAACCGACCATAGTATTAACCGACACGCACATATTCATGGTGATACGTAGTGACACTTCCAAGAATTAATAGCGAATAGTTCACCCAGTTGGATATACAGGTTAGTTATCTTAAACGTTTTAGATCAATAAACCAAGTAATAGATAAAAATTTTGTTTGAAATGGCCTATATGTAATTAGGTTGTATCAAGATAAAATACAGCGGGGTCACAAAATATTTGTGCTTCCAGATAATTCGATACGAACGGGAATGTTGTGCTGGAAACCTGCCTTCGAGTAAACTCAAGTGATATTAACAATGGGGATAATGGAACCAGGCTTTATAGTTTTGAAGAACTTCAGTGTATGGTAATTTAAGACGATATGGCTTTTGCATGGATGAATTTCAGGTTTATTTCAGATTACAAAATAGCTTACGAGGAAGATGCTCATGGTGTATCGAGGAGATAGTGACTTAGAAACATAGGTTTATCATGTCGAAACCTTTAGTTCTCCATATTATTTTCTGTTGATGCATTATACACTTGATAATTAGTTGTTAACAGGAAATTATCTGCAAAATAAACCCAGTAGAAAACTACAGTGGGACTGATACTCGGTTCATGCAAGCTCGAATGAAGTCCTACACTCATTCACACATTCAGGTCTTGGAATCAATTATCCCAACGCCAAGCCACAAAACGTAAATTCCCTCCGTCCTCCACCTGTTGTGGCAAAGCTTCTTCATTTTCTTTAGCCGATTTTATGTCCTAACTTCATTACTTTATGATTTCTGCCAGGGAATTACCTAGGGAACCGTTAAAGGAAACAACCTCACACAACGATATGTCACTGCTTATTATCTAATAACAGCGTCGTCTTGAACGAATATTTTTGTACGTTCCCTGCTCATCATCTCCTGGCGAACTGTGTGGTGCCTGTAGTATATGATCTTATAGATATTCTTAACAGAAATTCTGTCCCATCAAGGGAGGGTCAAGAGGGCAACTTGAGAGGTTCCAGAATTTTGTGACCCAGCCCACTACCGCACTTCCTACTACCAATTGGGTCAAATGTGGGATAGCTATCATTCCCCCCTCTGTCACAGAGAAATATCTGTTATCTTACTGTCTAAAATATACTTAAGAGTAGAAGGATTAGAGGCCCCTATGTTGCGCCGTATGTCACCCTCGTAGCCTTGATGAAGGACATACCACATCGCGGAACTTACTCACTGAAACTCCTAATGCGTTGGAGAGAGTATCGGCTCACGACACCTCAAAAGGCAAATAAGCTGATGCACATTACTAGAATGTTTGTTCCTGTGACAGAGTGCAGTAGAATGCTCATGGTTCCTGAGAGTCATCAGAATGAGCACGTTCCGCTGAAGAACGTTAGTAGACGATTTTTAAAGTACTTTTTGTCGAATACTGTCCTAACCGCTAGTGCCATTAAAAGTACTTTTAACAGGAATGTAGCAGTGTTTGCGATTATCATTGAGTGCAGAAGACTTTATTATGTGGCAGGTAGCTAGGGAAATAGGTAGATAATGATATTGTGGCAGTTTTGTCGAAATATTAATAGGCGAAGGGGAGAGGGTGGATTACGAATGCCCATTAAACGTGTATCTCACACAGCAAGACTGGCATCATCACGGCGTTGAGAGTACTGCGCATACCAAATTTTAACACCATTACAAGAACAATCACATTAAGAGAAATTTGTTACCATCGGATGTAACCGAAAGAGTTAGGAAGTTATTTGTGAAGATTTTTTCCAGGACAGTATCCTTAGCCTGAAATAAAACGTACGTGGCAAACAGTTCAGGCAAAAACAGAGTAGATTTAGAAATTCGGTGCCACAGAAGGACGCTGAAGATTCGTAGAGTAGGCAGGAACAATAATGAAGAGACTGAAAATCGAACTGAGGGCAAGAAGAATATATTGGTCAACTTCACTTAAAATTCTTTATCTATGCTGATGATGTAGCCATTGCATGCCAATCTAGATCAATCAAACAGATTGAGAGAAACCTAACAGGTGCCTGAGAAGTACTAACTGAATATTATAACGGGAACCAGCTTCGACCTAGTCCAGCAAAGTCGCAGACTTGTTTATTTCATCTAAACAACAAGGAAACAAAGAGGGAATTACAATTGGAATGGAACTCAGTTAAACTTCAACACTGCCCAAACCCAGTTTATCTTGGAGTCACGTTAGATCTAACATTGTCTTACAAGAAACACGTAGAAGAAACTAGAGCGAAAGTCAACACACGGAACGCCATAATCCGTGAACTTACCAACTCACACAGGGGAGCAAACCCTGAAATTCTACTTGCAACATCCCTGGCATTGTGCTTAGCTCCAGCTGAATATGCATGTCCCGTATGGAGAAGATCGACACATGCTCAGAAGCTGGACGCAGCACTGAATGACTCATGTCGATTAATCACGGGATGCCTAAAGCCTACAAACCGTGATCTCCTTTATATGTGTTCTGGAATAGCCCCCCCCCCCCCCCCCCCCCCCGCAGATCAGACGGCAAACGTTGGCGATGGCCGAACGAAGCAGGCAGTGCGAAGATAGAAGACATCCCCTGTACGCACATCAGCCAGCGGAGGCAAGACTTAAATCTAGGAAAGACTTCATAAAAGTTGAACGTCCCTTAACCGAAAGTCAGTCTACAACTAGAGAATCAATGTGCAAACAGAAATTGGATAAAGGCAGTCTGAAAAGTTGGAACATTAAAGAAAAACTTCCTGCTGGATCACAATTGGAATGGAGAGTCTGGAAGAGCCTAAATACACTTAGATGTCAAATGGGAAGATCACAAGATAACCTGATCAAGTGGGGATACGCCGAAGAAGAGCCCTGCCAATGTGGAGGAAAACAATCGATGACACACCTGCTGACCTGTCCATCTTTCAACTTCATAAAAGTTGAACGTCCCTTAACCGAAAGTCAGTCTACAACTAGAGAATCAATGTGCAAACAGACATTGGATAAAGGCAGTCTGAAAAGTTGGAACATTAAAGAAAAACTTCCTGCTGGATCACAATTGGAATGGAGAGTCTGGAAGAGCCTAAATACACTTAGATGTCAAATGAGAGATCACAAGATAACCTGATCAAGTGGGGATACGCCGAAGAAGAGCCCTGCCAATGTGGAGGAAAACAATCCATGACACACCTGCTGACCTATCCATCTTTGCTGGCCCCATGCTCTTTCCAAGACCTGTGGTTGGCCAACGACGCTGCAGTGTGCCGAACACTGGAGAGAGGTATGAGCCTTGCTTTAGACAATAATGACGACTTACAATATGTGAAGATCATGAATGTATATGTGAATGTATAACTATCATTTACTTGTATTTGTAATCTAGTATATATAGCGTATTAATTAATTACAGATGTAGCTCAGACACGATTAAATAAATAAACTTTTAGTAAGACATGTCAAAGGACAATTTCCTCTGCATCACGTAATAATCGGTTTTCTAATGGTGAAAAATGGTAGGGGGGGAGGGGGGGAGTGGAGAATGTTATAGAAGGGGACCAAGGCTTCGCTACAGGAAGTAAGTTAAAATGGATATACTGTAGGCTGCTATTATAATACAGAGAAAAGACAGGGCGGACTAATGTGGAGAAATATGTCAAATCAGACATCTGACTGGTGAACCCTACAGCATGAAATAGTATTCAGAAACGTTAAGACGTGGGATGCAAAAGCACTACGAAGGAACGTCTTCCACATGCTACAAACGTACCTTATAACTGATTTAAATCGATTCTTCCATTATTTCTTTCTTTTTTGAGTCATCAGCCTTCTTGCTGGTTTGATACGGCTCACCACGAAGTCCTCTTTTCTTTTAACCTTTTGTCCTAGATTGGCACTTGGAACACTATTGTTACTATAACAATAACATAAAGAGAAATTTGTTACCATCGCATGTAACCGAAAGAGTTAGGAAGTTATTTGTGTAGATTTTAGTCTGGACCATATTTGTTGGATGGAATATATGTTGGATGTATTCCAATATCCGGCAAGCTCTCCATTTTTCATCCTATAAAGTTTTTAACCTCTACAGTTCCCTCTAGTAGCATTGGAGCCTTAATAGATGTTCTGTCATCCTATCCCTTTCTGACAGTTTTTTCTATACTTTCTTTTTCTCCCCGATTCTGCAGAGAACCCTTATCATTCCTTGCCGTATAAAGTGTACCTCATTTTCAACATTCTTCTGTAGCATCACATCTCAATTGTTTCAATTCTTCTCTGTTCCGGTTTTCCCACTGTCCGTGCTTCACTAACATACACTGCTGTGCTCTAATCGCACATATGCAGAAATTTCTCCCTCAACTAATACGTATGTTTGATAGTACAGACTTCTCTTGGACAGGTATGCCCTTTTTGACAATGTTGCTCTTCTTTATATGTGCTTGTTGCTCGGTCCATTGTGGGGTATTTTGGTGCCTAGCTAGCAAAAGTCTTTAGCTCCATTAACTTCGGGAATCCCAATTATGATGTTATGTTTCTCACAATTCTCATTTAAGCTACTTCTCATAACATCGGTCTTTGTTCAGTTTACTCCCAATCCGTAATGTGTACTCGTTCGACAGTTCATCCCATTCATTAGACCTTGTAAGTCGTCACTTACACTAAGGACAGCCATGTCATCATTGATATTAAGCTTCCTGGCAGATTAAAAGTGTGTGCCCGACCGAGACTCGAACTCGGGACCTTTGCCTTTGGCGGGCAAGTGCTCTACCAACTGAGCTACCGAAGCACGACTCACGTCCGGTACTCACAGTTTTACTTCTGCAAGTACCGGACGTGAGTCGTGCTTCGGTAGTTCAGTTGGTAGAGCACTTGCCCGCGAAAGGCAAAGGTCCCGAGTTCGAGTCTCGGTCGGGTACACAGTTTTAATCTGCCAGGAAGTTTCATATCAGCGCACACTCCGCTGCAGAGTGAAAATCTCATTCTGGAATCATTGATATTCTTTCACCTTGAACATTGATCTCCTCTTTATCATTTCATTTATTTCCGTCATTGCTCCTTCGAGGTGGAGATTGAACAACAGGGGTGAAAGATTATACTCCTGTTTTACACCCCTTTTAATCCAAACACTACGTTCTTGATCTTTTAGTCTTTCTCCACATCAATTCTTGTACATATTGTATATTGCACGTCTTTCCCTGTAGCTTACCGATATTTTCTAAGAAGTTCGAACATCTTACACTATTTTTTATTCTCGAGAGCTTCTTCCAATTCTACGAGTTACAGTTACGTGACTTTATTCTTTCTCAGTCTCGCTTCCATTAGCAACCGCAGTCTCAGAATCTCCTCACTGGTGCCTTTACCTTCATTTCTGTTCTGTTCTGGTCTTCTGTAACCATATTCTACTGTGCAGTATTGAGTAGATAAATTGGAATATGACATAAGTTATGTTCTCGCGTTTTCCTCTTTCCTACCGTAACAGTAAACACCATATACGTCTCACAGAACAGATGTCTGTGAATGCAGACAGACCTATGGTTGGGCGATTACAGCGCTGGGTGTGGCCGGTGTTCTGCACGGGTGGGCGCCGCAGCAGAGAGAGCAGCTTCGGCCGGTGCGCACAGTGGCTGAACAATTGCCAGTGGCCGGTCTGTATCAGGCGACCCGACAGCCGCCGCGCCACGCCGCTCAGCGCACCGGTTTATCGCCGCTCGCTTTCCGCCCCACCAGCAGCAGTAGCAGTAGCAACGGGGACGATGCGCCCTTCCTGGCCTGGAATTATCGCCTTCGTGCCGACTGAGAATGGACAAAGGGACGACACAGGATGAATAACGGGCATCCGCGGTGCGGCCTGCAAGTCGCCATCTGTTAAACGAAAAATCGACTGACTCAATCCGGTCGGCGTGACGCGAGCGCACCAGAGTACAGCTTTGCGTGACTCGCATGTGGCGTGTCTGGTTGATGGATGTGAGCTGTCTCACTCCTTCTTCCTCCCTCCCTCTCTCCCTCCCTCCCGCCATCCTGCTGTCTCTCCATCTACGTGCGTGTCCACGACTGTGTGTGTGTGTGTGGGGGGGGGGGGGGGGGGGTAAACATAAACGCACGAAATCCCGATGAACTCCTGTGATCATACACATACAGGCACTCACCCACAACAAAACTCCATTCCCCCCACCGCATACATACACTCTGTTATGAATAAACGAAAGAACAAGTGAACAAGTGGAAGGAAGGAGTTGTAAGTTTAATTGTCCGTCGCTGACACAGAAGGCCCGCAAACCTTTCCTTCCCGTCTGGGCAAGCTGTGCAGTTACTAGAGTGCATGTAAAGCTTACTGGGATAGGGTAAATGCTAGCTACAATGAAATCGATAATTGTATTGTAATATTGGCAGTTTAATTTAATATCCCCCACAACTGACAAAATTTACGAAACAAATGTGAATTTTCTTTTTCACCCACACTCTCCTGAGAATGGCACATTAACAATTTGTAATTACGCGCCCCTATTACCGGCAGCTGCGTTGATAAATATTCGGCACCTCGCAAGGATAACTGCCAGGTCAAAAATATTACGTAAGTTGTTGGAAGTGGTTAAGCGTTGGTGAAAATCTCGCTTTTCAGCACACAAAGAGCTCTAACAGCAGAACTCTGCACGGAACAAGCGTTAGTGCAGTGTTGCGATACAGACCGTATGCCTCCCTTCGAAGACGATGGCCAAGATGCCGTCTCCAGGTCCGTACCACTCGATGGCTGAAAGTGAAGTTCACTCCTTCCACAATTTTCCCGTCTCCCCTCGTATGAAAACGCGGCGCAAGGATACTCAGTTTCGGCCAATGTGGAACGCTCTATCATCGCCGAAATCCCTACAAAGACATTTCTGAGATCTACCCAATGATCGAGTAGGCCATAACGCTCCTAGGTAAAAGAAATTCTCGTCTTCGCCACGTGTTTCCCAGCACAGGTGGCTCCGGATGCTGGGCTACCCCCAAAAGCGCTGTATTGTCCCGTGTTTCCGGTGACCGCTACCTGCCACCTACAGCGGCCTGGCGAGCTACGGCCATCTGCAGACTTTATATTCCACAATTCTCAACTTCCGACGCTTTTCACCAACACTTTAAGTTAGTGGATCAATCATGCAGACATGCAGGGAATACTGCAAGAGAGTGCCTCATATTTATCATAATTCAAAATTCATGATTTGATGCCCTTGCCAGTCCCTTTATTATTAATACTTATGTCGGTAAGCTAACGTGTAAGTGCCCATGTCGTGGGTGTTACCGAGTCTACGGTAGGTCGCCACCCGTTGTCCGGGTGAAACCTCACAAAACTTTGATCTCAACCGGGCGATTGCCCTTACTTTTATTTCTAGAACAATGTTATCAGTTACCGCTGACGAAAATGAAACAATAGTGTGTCTGAGAATGAATTTATTGTGTGTTTTTGGGATGTTTTCGTAGGTCAATGGACGAATGCCGGAGCTGGAAACCCCTTCACAAATATTCCTAATAGTGAATCCCCTTTTAACCCACTTTCAGCCAGTAGGGATATCTCGTTTAAAAGACCAAAGTTCGCCAACACAATTGCGGTTACAGAGGCTCAGATTCAAGTAGAGCTGCAGAATAACCTAAGAAAGCAGCTTCACTGTTAAAAACAAATTAATAATTGAAACATGAGTTGTTAAAGCCATTTACGCTCTCTTCAAACTGTGTCAGAGTATCCACAGAAGTTAGTCACCCTTCGCGTTTCCTCAGAACAGCCATTGTGATTTATACGTTACCAACACTTCTCCTATATATTATATTCGAACATTAAGTTATTGCGGAATTTATACTTGTTTTTTTTCTGTCAGAATTGTCACTTCGTACCGCATTACTTTTGTCCTTCGAAAATCAAGTGTGATCTCTAGGCTTAGGTTCCTTAATTTTTTGGAATTACATTTTATAGGAACCGGACACCCAGCTGCCGCTCATGTTATAGAAAAATCTCGGTGTGTTCCACGAAACTTCCATGTTGACACTTCTGGGTTTCGTGCCAAATACGTGTCACCTCGACCAAGGTCGCGCTTCCCCATGTCAACCTTTGACCGAGCTATGAATGGCTTTGCTTGTTAAGAGCGAAAACCAAATGGTTTGCCACATGTCCCTCTACATAGTGATGTGTTGAGCATTGCAGTCGAACAGTGTGCACACTATACTACCCGTCACGAAAACAGACTGTTCAATATTACTTTCTCACAGAAGTGCTAATTATTTATAACTTCCAGTGTTAGTAAAAATTACGAGAAAAGTATTAGAAACCTTTTTTTCACAGGTATGGGACAGAGTACTTTGGAAAAGAAAATACTTGCTACTAGTAACATGAAATTTTCAAGAGTAACATTTTTCACTTCAGTCCGTGAAGAAACACATACACCAATATATTTGTATTGAAAGAAAATATGTGGACTTTTCGCCAGTTTATAGATGGATGTGATACATATTTTATACTGCAAACATAAAAATATTCCAGGATAAAAAACGAAATACCGTAAGAGGTAAGAAAACGATTTGCTTGCGCAACGAAAATGTCGTCACTGATGACTCCACATCTACGTTGAACCTTCTAACGAGAATGTTGCTGAGAAAACGACAAAATCAATTTTGGTAGTACTGAAATATCATCAGCGAATCTTGTTACCTAGGGAGAGACGCAATGTATTAGCAAGAAACACTGTGCACGACAGCACGCGGATATTTGGATACCGTCGTCAGGGTTTTTGTTCCGACGGGCTACCTTAATACGACCGAGAATATTCCATTTCTCTCCATTTGTAGCCGTTTCTGACTATTCATCACTGCACGCACCACCCAAAACGTCGATATAATTATGCAACAGAAACGTAGCTGTACGTACTTTATAGTTACTAAGTATATTTAGGTTAAAAAAATGGTTCAAATGGCTCTGAGCACTATGCGACTTACCTGCTGAGGTCATTAGTCCCCGAGAAAGTAGAACTACTTAAACCTAACTAACCTAAGGACAACACACATAACCATGCCCGAGGCAGGATTCGAACCTGCGACTGCGGTCGCGGTCGTGCGGTTCCAGACTGTAGCGCCTAGAACCACTCGGCCACCCCGGTCGGCTTCCTGCACAACCCCCCAGACGCCATTTCTCAGCAAGACAATGTACGAACAGGTGCCATCTCGGTGTCTCAGGATATCAGAATTTAGCCTTATCCCGCGAGATCAGCAGACTCGTCGCCAATCGAAAATGTCTAGGGTATGTTGAATCGACGGGTGCAGCACAGTCAGCCGATGCCAAACACCACAGATGAACTTGGGAACGAGATGAACGCAATATGGGTCGCTATACTATAGTATGTCATTTGTACCTTATACGGAGTGTTATAAAAAGGTACGGGCAAAATTTCAGGATACATGCATCACACACAAATAAAGAAAAGATGTTATGTGGACATGGGTCCGGAAACGCTTAATTTTCATGTTAGACCTCATTTTAGTTTCGTCAGTATCTACTGTACTTCCTCGATTCACCACCAGTTGGCCCAATTGAAGGAAGATAATGTTGACTTCGGTGCTTGTGTTGACATGCGACTCATTGCTCTACAGTACTAGCACATCAGTACGTAGCATCAACAGGTTAGTGTTCATCACGAAGGTGGTTTTGCAGTCAGTGCAATGTTTACAAATGCGGAGTTGGCAGATTCCCATTTGATGTATGGATTAGCCCGGGGCAATAGCCGTGGCGCGGTACGTTTGTATCGAGGCAGATTTTCAGAACGTAGGTGTCCCTACAGGAAGACGTTCCAAGCAATTGATCGGCGTCTTAGAGAGCACGGAACATTCCAGCCTATGACTCGCGACTGCGGAAGACCTAGAACGACGAGGACACCTGCAATGGACGAAGCAATTCTTCGTGCAGTTGACAATAACCCTAATGTCAGCGTCAGAGAAGTTGCTGCTGTACAAGGTAACGTTGACCACGTCACTGTATGGAGAATGCCACGGGAGAACCAGTTGTTTCCGTACCATGTACAGCGTGTGCAGGCACTATCAGCAGCTGATTGGCCTCCACGGGAAAACTTCTGCCAATGGTTCACCCAACTATGTGTCAATCCTCATTTCAGTGCAAATGTTCTCATTACGGATTAGGCTTCATTCCAACGTGATCAATTGTAAATTTTCACAATCGACATGTGTGGGCTGACGAGAATCTGCACGCAATTGTGCAATCACGTCATCAACACAGATTTTCTGTGAACGTTTGGGCAGGCATTGGTTGGTGAGGTCTTGATTGGGCCGCATGTTCTACCACCTACGCTCAGTGGAGCAAGTTATCATGATTTAATACCGTATACTGTACCTGTGCTGCTAGAACATGTGCCTTTACAAATACGACACAACATGTGGTTCATGCACGATGGAGCTCCTGCACATTTCAGTCTAAGTGTTCGTACGCTTCCCAACAACAGATTCGGTGACCGATGGATTGGTAGAGGCGCACCAATTCCATAGCCTCTACGCTCATCTACATCTACATCTACATCTACATGACTACTCTGCAATTCACATTTAAGTGCTTGGCAGAGGGTTCATCGAACCACAATCATACTATCTCTCTACTATTCCACTCCCGAACAGCGAGCGGGAAAAACGAACACCTAAACCTTTCTGTTCGAGCTCTGATTTCTCTTATTTTATTTTGATGATCATTCCTACCTATGTAGGTTGGGCTCAACAAAATATTTTCGCATTCGGAAGAGAAAGTTGGTGACTGAAATTTCGTAAAAAGCTCTCGCCGCGACGAAAAACGTCTATGCTGTAATGACTTCCATCCCAACTCGTGTATCATATCTGCCACACTCTCTCCCCTATAACGCGATAATACAAAACGAGCTGCCCTTCTTTGCACCCTCTCGATGTCCTCCGTCAATCCCACCTGGTAAGGATCCCACACCGCGCAGCAATATTCTAACAGAGGACGAACGAGTGTAGTGTAAGCTGTCTCTTTAGTGGACTTGTTGCATCTTCTAAGTGACCTGCCAATGAAACGCAACCTTTGGCTCGCCTTCCCGACAATATTATCTATGTGGTCCTTCCAACTGAAGTTGTTCGTAATTTTAACACCCAGGTACTTAGTTGAATTGACAGCCTTGAGAATTGTACTATTTATCGAGTAATCGAATTCCAACGGATTTCTTTTAGAACTCATGTGGATCATCTCACACTTTTCGTTATTTAGCGTCAACTGCCACCTGACACACCATACAGCAATCTTTTCTAAATCGCTTTGCAGCTGATACTGGTCTTCGGATGACCTTACTAGACGGTAAATTACAGCATCATCTGCGAACAGTCTAAGAGAACTGCTCAGATTGTCACCCAGGTCATTTATATAGATCAGGAACAGTAGAGGTCCCAGGACGCTTCCCTGGGGAACACCTGATATCACTTCAGTTTTACTCGATGATTTGCCGTCTATTACTACGAACTGCGACCTTCCTGACAGGAAATCACGAATCCAGTCGCACAACTGAGACGATACACCATAGCTCCGCAGCTTGATTAGAAGTCGCTTGTGAGGAACGGTGTCAAAAGCTTTCCGGAAATCTAGAAATACGGAATCAACTTGAGATCCCCTGTCGATAGCGGCCATTACTTCGTGCGAATAAAGAGCTAGCTGCGTTGCACAAGAGCGATGTTTTCTGAAGCCATGCTGATTACGTGTCAATAGATCGTTCCCTTCGAGGTGATTCATAATGTTTGAATACAGTATATGCTCCAAAACCCTACTGCAAACCGACGTCAATGATATAGGTCTGTAGTTAAATGGATTACTCCTACTACCCTTCTTGAACACTGGTGCGACCTGCGCAATTTTTCAATCTGTAGGTACAGATCTATCGGTGAGCGAGCGGTTGTATATGAGTGCTAAGTAGGGAGCTATAGTATCAGCGTAATCTGAAAGGAACCTAATCGGTATACAATCTGGACCTGAAGACTTGCCCGTATCAAGCGATTTGAGTTGCTTCGCAACCCCTAAGGTATCTACTTCTAAGAAACTCATGCTAGCAGATGTTCGTGTTTCAAATTCTGGAATATTCCATTCGTCTTCCCTGGTGAAGGAATTTCGGAAAACTGCGTTCAATAACTCCGCTTTAGCGGCACAGTCGTCGATAACAGTACCATCGGCACTGCGCAGCGAAGGTATTGACTGCGTCTTGCCGCTTCTGTACTTTACATACGACCAGAATTTCTTCGGATTTTCTACCAAATTTCGAGACAATGTTTCGTTGTGGAACCTATTAAAGGCATCTCGCATCGAAGTACGTGCCAAATTTCGCGCGTCTGTAAATTTTAGCCCATCTTCAGGATTTCGCGTTCTTCTGAACTTCGCATGCTTTTTCCGTTGCCTCTGCAACAGCGTTCGGACCTTTTTTGTGTACCACGGGGGATCCGTTCCATCTCTTACCAATTTATGAGGTATGAATATCTCAATTGCTGTTGCTACTATATCTGACCTCAACCCTCTTGACTTTCACTATGGGGGCATTTGAAAGCTCTTGTCTACGCGACCCCGGTATCTAATGTAGAGACTCTTCATGCTCGTATTGTAGGCCGCTGTGATACAATAAGCCATTCTCCAGGGCTGCATCAGCTCATCAGGGTTTCCATGCGACGGAGGGTGGATGCATGTATCCTCGCTAACGGAGGACATTTTGAACATTTCCTGTAACAAAGTGTTTGCAGTCACGCTGGTACGTTCTGTTGCTTTGTGTTTCCATCCCATGATTAATGTGATTTGAAGAGAAGTAATATAATGAGCTCTAACATGGAAAGTAAGCGTTTCCGGACTTATGTCCACATAAGGTGTTTTATTCTTTGTGTGTGAGGAATGTTTCCTGAAAGTTTGGCCGTACCTTTTTGTAACACTCTGTATGCCTGTGTCTACTAGGCAACAACACATTTGGTTGAACGAGGTGACTGAAATGTTAATCTTTTCTACAGATCATACTAAAGTACATATTCTGTGAATATTAACGTCCTGCTGGCTCTAGCTGTTCGAAGTGTTCTGTTTCTTCTGAACATAAGTGTTAATTTCCATCTCAGAAATTTATTGCCTTGCACCTGGATGTTGTAGAAACTGTAATGGATAAAGGCAGCTATCTGGTACGAAATGCAGCTTGGGCACAATGATCCCACAGTAGCAAGACTCACAGCTACTAACTAAGTGCCACGCTTCACTACCCAACGAATAGGTCCTCTATGCATTAGTAAATCAAAATTTTCCTCCATTAATACAACCACGCAATACGTGAAATACCACATTCTGCGAGAATTTTTACAATTATGTCCTACTATTAACAAAAAGTAAGCCTTACGATTTATTAATTTACGGTAGATAATTAATATTATCTTTAGTAAGATGCTTTAGTAGATACGTTCAGGCCACCATTGAGGTTAATTCTTCTCTATATTAGTAGGCTTCAAATGTTTTAAGAGAGGTCATAATAAATTAGTTTTGAGTTAGCTAAATATTCAAGATAAAAAAAAATACCCCCTTGATCAGAACGTCCAGTAACATGAGGTTAATTGGTGTGTCGCTCTAATTTTACCAGTGTGCAATAATTAAGCTCTAGTGAATGCAGACGTGAGGTGTTGGTGTGCGAGACTGCTTTCTGAAAAGGTCACCGTGTCACGCCTCTGGCAGTCAACCTCTTGCCACGACCTGAGCGCAGGCGCCGCAGGCGCAAAGCTAAGAACACTCCACCTCAACCTACCGTGACACCCGAACGATCACATTTGTAGTTACGTCGTTGCGGGTAGAGCATACTGTTCTTCCCAAAACTTCAGGCATTTGTTTGCAGACAACCGCTACAAGCAGTCTCACTTAGAAATTCTTTATTATTTCATGTATTTTAATTTAAGACTGGTATCCTTCTACTATTAATGTCTGGTCAAGGATGGCTACCTTTCTTGGACTATACAATTAACAGGAGGTGATATGCTGTATACAAGATTTGTTGCTAATGGTATATGAAAATTTACGTTGGATCATTGCCAGTACTAAAGCCAAGACTCTGATACAAGTCTCTAGTAGGGAGAGGATGATTCCCTTTTTTGAAGCTAGCGACGAGAAATACAGGGTCAGGTTGCTACTACAGACCGCCCAATATGCCTCTAAGCCAATCTTTATACAGATGGTTGCGAGACCTCGGCTGTTCAGTATAAATTTTCGAACCAAAACACCTTCAGCCAGCATACAGTGACCGATATCCGTAGATTTCTTCTCAACACAGGGATACCATTCACCATCAATTGCCGACTGTTAGACAAAACCAAAACGGAGGCAGGTTCAAGATGGTGTCATGTAGCGCTGAAACAGGCTGCTCAAATAAAATAATGACATGAAATATAGACGGCTGAAGGTGTTTTGATTTGACATTTTCACCCCAAACGTGTCCACAACGATTAAATTTCTAGATGCGGATTTTGAAAAGCACTTGTGCACCCTGTGTTAACATTTATATCTGCCGCATTGTGACACCTACTGCTGAGGCACAAGTAAAGTTATTTACAAGGTTCGAAGTTGCTACTAACTAACAACTGATGAGCAAGCGCACAGTCAGTTAACAGATTTAGTGGCTCGATCATCAGTAAAAGGATTGATTCTGTGATGTCGCACTGTTCACTTTAGGAATTCTTTGCCCGGCCGAAGATTCAGCGAATAGTTCATAAGCGCAATTAAGTATGAAGCTTGTAATAAGACGAACTGGAAATAGCTTGCTTGCAAAAGCGTGTATTCTAACTTACATTTAGATTCAACTTTAGTTTCATTAAAGTAAAAAACAGAAAACCAAAATCATGTTCTTAGGATGATGGCCTCACAGAGGCTAATAATCACAATAAATACTCGTAAATACGATTTTAGTATAGCAAAACATGTAAGCCATTAGTTCTTTCATAGGTAGCGTCTTACTTTTGCAATGGCTTTATCGAATACACTAACTTCCAAGTGCAAACAAATTCCTCACATTTAAATGGTTCACACAGTGTATTTGATAACGGATACTGAAATAAAGTCCAACGAATTTGGTTATGGTAACACACAGCAAAAAAACGAATTTCAATAAGTGCAAACTAGTGCACCGAAATGAGTAAGTACAAACTATCTGCCTACCACGTTATCACAAGCTATCATCCGCGGCTACTACCTACAGCTAAATCATGGACAAAATACCTTTAAAGATCCGCTGCAAATAGGATACATGGGAACGTAGTCAAGTTAACAACTAACTTCTTCAAGTCTCTTCGTTATTACTTTAATCCAATGAGACCGTAACAACATTGAAGTACCACAGTATTTCCTAATACGTGTACATAACGAGAGAAAACAACTTGTTCGCAGGATAATCTTATCGTGTAATAATGATGGACTCTTCACCTTGACAGGCTGCTATGGCCGAGCAGTTCTAGGCGCTTCAGTCTGGAACCACGCGACGACAACGGTCACAGGTTCGAATCCTGCCTCGGGCATTGATGTGTGTGATGTCCTTAGGTTAGTTCGGTTTAAGTAGTTCCAAGTCTATGGGACTGATGACTTCAGATGTTTATTTAAGTCTCATAGTAGAGTAATTTGAACCATTCTTCGCCTTGGCTCACAACGATGTTTCTGATGAAATTCCTTTTTTGTTTAACGTTATGTCTCACAAGCTTAACCTGTAGGTAACGCCATTCTCTGTCACATGGTTTACTAATTTGTTTATAACTGATGTCTGTGATCACGAATACATTTATTATCAACAATACATACAAGGGCGCTGCAGGAAGAAGGGCAAATATTCAGGGATACGACAGGAATGATCGTTAGAAGCTAAAAGTCCAGTAAACAAGGGCTCTAAAACGCATCCCTTAAAACCTATGAGCACTTCTTCATCTTCGGTATTGTGAAACACGTCTCTTTACCTGGAAGCTCTTAAGATATTGAATAATAAAATAATCGAAAAGAATAAGAAGCAGTTAAACTCGTAGAAAAAAAGTTAAGAAAAAGTTCTCCGTATTTAGAGAGACGGTAGTGTGCATAAAAACAATAAAAACAGCATAGTAAACATAGGCTACAAAATGCTTGCTGGAGAAATGTAGATCAGTAGAAGAGACGTGTTTCATAATAGCGAAGTGCTCATAGCCCTTACAGAATGCATTTAGATCTCATCTATAATCGACATATTTTTCTTATTTTGGTTAGTACTAAAATAACTGAACGCGGCCCGATCGGTCGTGAAAGCCCATCGGTATCGACCTGCCGCCGTGTCATCCTCAGCCCACAGGCGTCACTGGATGCGGATATGGAGGGTCACGTGGTCAGCACACCGCTTTTCCGGGCGTATGTCAGTTTACGAGACCGGAGGCGCTGCTTCTCAATCAAGTATCTCCTCAGTTTACCTCACAAGGGCTGAGTGCACCCCGCTTGCCAACAGCGCCCGTGAAACCGGACGGTTACCCATCCAAGTGCTGGCCCAGGCCGACAGCGCTACACTTCGGTGAGCTGATGGGAACCGGTGTTACACTGCCGTTGGCTTTTGGTCCGTACTATCACCTCTAAAAGTATTGAAACCAAAGAGCTTAGGCTACAAGAGCTTTGTATCTGAGATGACGCGTGCTCGTAACTTTTGAAGTATGCCAATGTTTGGTAGTTTTTGCTTCTAATGAACGTTCGTGTCGTATCCCTGAATACTGACCACTCCTCCTGGGATACCCTGTATTGATACTTTAACAGTATTACTAATTTTTTTTTTACATATTCGGTGATAAGTAGGATCGTCATTTTACTGACATTTTTACTGCATTTAACGGATATTGATAACGATATGTACATGTACCGATGGCAGTAATATTCCGGACGTAAGCTATGAAAGTGTAATGCAGTGGCGGAGCTGTTATTTGTGCTCACATGCCGAATGTAAAAAGTGTTCTGAGACGATTATGGCTGCACGACAGAGATTAAAAGACTAAACGTAGAATGTAAGTTGTTGTAGACGCAGGGACAAGATATATATATCTGTGTGTGTGTTCAAATGTGTGTGAAGTCTTGTGGAACTTAACTGCTAAGGTCATCAGTCCCTAAGCCTACACACTACTTAACCTAAATTATCCTAAGGACCTACGCCGGGACCAGCCGCACAGTCCAGGACTGCAGCGCCTGAGACCGCTCGGCTAATCCCGCGCGGCTAGGGACAATTCATTTCGGGGATCATTAGAGAAATCCGCATTGCGAGGTCCACAGCCAAGAGCGGGCCGAGAATATCAAATTCCAGGCACTACCTCTCACAACGAATAACGCAGTAGCCGCAGCGTTTGTAGAAAGTTTTTTGTGCTAACAGACAAGCATCACTGTGTGGAATAACCTCAGAAATATATGTGGGACGTACGGCAAACGTATGCGTTAGGGCAGTGCGGCGAAATCCGTCGTTAATGGGCTATGGCAGCGGAAAGCCGACGAGAGTGCCTTTGCTAAAAGCACGACATCGCCTTCAGCGCCTGTCCTGGGCTCACGAGCAAATCGGTTGGACACTAGACAACTGGAAAACTGTGCCACTGTCAGTTGATACCCCACTGCAGCTGGTGAGAACTGACGGTACGGTTCGAGTGTGGCGCACACCGCACGAAGCAATGGACCAAAGTTGTCAACAAGGCAATTTGGAAGCTTGTGGTCGCTCAATAATGATGTGGGCTGTGGTTACATGGAATGGAATGGGACTAGGTCCTTTGGTCTGATAGGAAGATGTTACGTTCTGCTACTTGGAGACCGTCTGCAACCATTCATAGACCCCATGTCCCCAAATAATAATGGACATTTTATATATAACAGTGCACCATGTCACCACCAACAATTGTTTGCAGTTGGTCTGACGTACATTCTCCACAGTTCTGATGAATGATATGGCTACAGAGATCATCCGACATGGTTCCCATCGGACATTTATGGGACACAGGCGAGTGGTTAATTCGTGCACAAAATCCTTCACTGTCAACACTTTCGCCATTATGAACGGCTGTAGGGGCAGCATGGCTGCATATTTTTACAGGAGACGCCCAACAACTTACTGAGGCCCTGCTACGTTCGGTTGCTGCTCTACACTGGACACAAGGAGGTCTGACACGATATGATGAGGTATCTCATGACTTTAGTCACATCAGTGTATAATTTAGCTTCAGATACGCTCAGAACCTAACCGTGTTATCCTGCTGCCTGCTTGCGCTTGGCCGTGAGATGTCGGAGTAGAGTAATGAGGGGCTATAGATCCAACTTGTGGACGTGGGATTTCTTCGCAGCAGTCACACAGCCGACTGTGGCTCAACGTGGCCTTAACTGTCCCTAGGGCGTGCAATGCGTCTCACATACCTGATTACAACCATCTCTCCTCATCTCGACAGCTACGTCACTTAACTCAACCCTCGGTCTTAATGATCAGTTTTACATGTAAATCCAATAGGTTGCAGCGGTAGATAACATTACTTTTCTTATGGAGCTATTTACACTTTTAGGTGGCGTTGTAAAGGATCTTTGAAAAGGACCTTAACATTACATTACTAAACCTTCGTAAAACTGACGACAACACTTGGACCCTCTTCGCAGTACCCGGCTACCTGGACACCTGAGCGTCACGTGCTCTTCAGTACCTTCCTGGCAAAATTGTTGTTGGCAATAGCTGAATTATTCACTGCCTGACTCTAGCGATTTACCGACACTGGTGTTTTTGTGATAAATATCACGAATGTTTAGTAATGGTGTGCCTGTTTTTACATAGTCGGCCATATTTGTTTTATCGGTTAAAATTTACCGTTAGTGTGGCATCTTTGGTGAAATATGAAGCACTCAGAAGAGCGCTAGTTTATAATTACCACATTTTACCTCTTCAGTGCTAATTTCGGCTTTTTCTACTGAAATTAGCACAATATGGATGGTGCTGAGTTTGATTTTTATAGTAACATACCC
The DNA here is from genome assembly GCF_023897955.1 of Schistocerca gregaria. Taxonomy (NCBI): domain Eukaryota; kingdom Metazoa; phylum Arthropoda; class Insecta; order Orthoptera; family Acrididae; genus Schistocerca; species Schistocerca gregaria. The sequence continues at coordinate 584,968,396 of NC_064924.1, read as the reverse complement.
GATGTTTTGCTTGGAGAAACTCATAAAGAGGCAGACATTGGAGAATTTAGTGAAAAGGAAGATTTTCTCGAAGAAGATAATGTAGTGCTGACAGATGACAGGGATCTACTTCCCTACATATCTCATAGGAAGTGTCTAGATTTTATTGTCTATGTTACTTCCAGAACTGTGATAGTTGTACTACGAAAAATACCTACTAAGGACACTGGGAATAATTTTAGCTGTAACAGAGGTATTGTACGTCTCATCTTTGCGCTTTTTGGCCTATTTATGGACATGATTTTCTCTGTTCCATAGAAATTGTTCATTATTGAGGGCCTTGAAATTATGTACTAAGAGAGGTATCTACCGTTTCTGCGAAATTATGTACTAAGAGAGGTATCTACCGTTTCTACGAAATTATGTACTAAGAGAGGTATCTACCGTTTCCTGCGACGTACATATCTTTTAAGTACTTGATCTACTATTCGCCTGAATAACTTAGGCACGATCCAGAGAAGTCACCCCCTAAGTCATTATATCTTTCATGACCAGTCTTGAAATAATACGTCCAGGTCAGTTATAGAATCGATAATAACGCACGAATCTGTGGAGCTAATACTAGAGAGCGTCAGCAATACTGACAACTTAAGAAGGTGAAAATGGGCTGTAGGAGTGAATTAAAGTTTGTGTTAGGGAGGGCGTTGGACTTGGGTAGGCCGTGCAGGTATGTTGGCCATACTGCTACCGAGTGGCAACGCCCATCTACCTAATATGCAAGAGACTCGGGTCCAAGTACTGCCCATGGGACAAATTTTAATTTATTTCTTTAGCGTCTGGCATTATCGAACATTTATCGTGTGGTTTAAGTGTGCCTTGAGAATACAAGCGAAATTCATCTGTTTTTCTAACATGTCCCAAATCTGCAACCATCCATAATCTGCACTTTTAGGTGCTAGAAGAGCTTCATCAGCTGATGTATTGAGTGTCTTGGGCATAAACACTGAATGACATGGCTCTCTATCTCATTCCTACTCATCAATTCAGTAGCGTGTACCATTTGTCATCATATCAACGTTTAATGTAGTGTCCGGCCAATCCGTCCAACGCATTTATTTACGCACTTTATTAGAATGGCAATAATATGGGAGAGTTTTCAAATTAGTACCAAATTCTCCTTATCATTAAGTAGCTGCATTCTAAAAGGGTCTTCAACAGATCTGTACCAGCACATCGTATTCGTTTCACATCGAAACGTTACGGGAAACAGTTGACAGCATAGCAAAATCGGAAATCTATGACACAACATATGCCCTTATTCAAAGGATAATGAGATGTTCATGCAAGGAACGCCCATTCAGCAAAGTTAAGTTGTACGGGAGGTCCGAATTGTGAACTTGATTACCCTAATGGTACTTCTCTGCTAGGCAGTATGAGATTTTCAGACTACCAACACTTAGTACTGGGAATGGCACTTGACCCGCAACATGAATGAAGGTAACGTATTCTGCAGATAATAGGCTGAAAGACTAGTTAATGTTCGATTACATTAATGGATCACTGGAAAACAGCAACAGCCATAATATACGTAGGAATACATGTTCGGAGCGACGTGAAATGGAACAACATCAAGTCTTTGTAGGGAAGGCAGGTGCTAGTGTAAAATTCATTGGAACAATCCTAGATAAGAGCAACACGAAGAAAACACTTTGCAAATGTTCATGCATACGTTTGTTAAGTAGCGATCGTCATTCTGGAACGCTTACCAGACAGCACTAATAGAAAAGTTACAGAGGATTCAAAGAGGGAGGCGCGTTTTCTCTCGCGATCGTCCAGTGAGCGGGAGAACATTAAGGAGATTCTATCAAAAGTACTGGGCTACAAGTCAGGCGTTTTGTGTGTCAAGGAGTAGATTACTGTTGAAATTCTGAGAGTGAACCTTATAAGACGAACTAGATTATTTATTACTTAGTCCCAAATACAATTCGCGGTATGATTGCATTAGGAAAAATCAGAGCAAGTGGGGCTCATACAGAGGCATCAAACCACTCGCGACGAATATATCGGTTATAGGAAAATGAAAGGGTGCAAATAATAAGGATACCTATATAACAGGGGCCACAAACCGCCAGGAGGTTTTCGGAGTATATGTGTCTATGTAGATAAGACGATGCGAACTATTTTGAATGGTTTCACGATGCCTTCAACTGCCATTCTCCTTATTTCATGTATGATTGTACAATTTCGGTGTTAGGTCATTTTCAGGCATCTAAAATCGAAGAATTTAACTTTGGATACATTAGTGTCACTTGTGATTTTAACAAATGAGCCAGTCGTATCTCTAGATGTACTAGGAGCATTATAACATACTGCATGCACGATTCATTAGTTGTAGATTGTGGTATGTAGGTCCTTGCTTCCATTACTGTATTTATTTCTCATAAAGTAAGTTTGAAAAGGTTTTTCGCTATTTTAGGAGCACGTCACTTTCCAGCAGTTATTGTATTGATGGTGATTTTTACCACCGTGTACAGACTCAAGGATTGATCGATAAGGGGACACTGAACAAAAATAGCCTAATGAGCTTATGACCGGATATGCATGATTTCCAAGCTAGTGATCATTTATTCAATGATACATTGATACAGCTGTACCATGCAGCCCGAGTCACGGCGTTTGCCGATAATGGTTTCCATGTGTCTCAACGCATGTATGTACGCGCCGTAGCGTGTTCTCTTTCACACGTTCGCATCGGCCAGGCTGCAACCGAACAGTATCAAAGACAGCATGAATAGGCTGCTACAGTGTCTCATCATCTGGTATGGGTTCTGCATACACGATACTTTTGAGGTGAACAGCAGTCCATGCAACTTGACCCCATAAGCCGATCCATCGTCCATGGAAGACACGATTGAGATGCTTCCGGACGTTAACGACGAGTTGGACTGGAGCACCATTATGTAGGAGCCACATAACCATTCGAATCATCAATGACACTTCTTCCATGGAGGAGGCGAAGTCACCGGCAAGAAATGCCAATAGTTCCAACCTGTTAGGTGACGTGCAGGGAAGATTGGTCTCCCCCCCCCCCCCAGACACATATCACTATTACGGAAGTTGAGGATAGGACTCCGAGTAAAGGTGGCCTCATCTGCGAATATGATGGATAACACAAATCCCGGAATAGGGGTTGCCTTGTGAAGAAACCAGTGACAAAACTGCTTCCGACATGGAAAGTCTGTTGGTAGTAAGCCCTGCACACACTTTAAGTAATAAGGGTAGTAACAGTTGTCATGGGGAATGTTCCACGAGGTCGTCGAGCGTACCCAGGAGGGCCAACTGCCTGGTACTAGGACGGCGGTCGTCTTCCACAGTGTTAATCACCTTTTCCTCCAAGTCTGGAGTCCGAACTTCCTAGGTGTACACCTCGTGATTTCCTGCATCCTTGATTTTCGGCTTCCTGAAAAGACACTGTCTCAGTCAAACTGTGAAACACTGTTGCAAACATTGAATGCTGTGGCTGTTATCGGCGGGGATAGGTCTCCTTGCTGCCCCCCCCCCCCCTTTACCATTTGCCTTTGCTTAAGTAAACAACATGTCGGGAATCTTTCCATTCGACTAATGAGCCATTGTGTACTATCCTGTATCACATCCACTGGAAGGTGAGTCAGCAAGAGAAGCGAATCGGGCAGAACATTATTTATTACTATGGCAGGAGATGACGCTAGGACGTTAGATATGAGGAACAATACCACACTCTTGGAGGAAACCATGTATGCTGTAACTATGCCTGCTTGGTACAACGCGTGTAAGACCGCAGTCTCTGCCACAGAGCATGACTGAATAAAAGGTCTCTAGCACGGAAACCATGCATTTCCGGACTTAAGTTCATCGTCTTATCGATCAACCCCCGAAGTTTGTACACACGCTATATTCGTCGAAGATCATATTTATTTTACGGAAATTTGTATATTAACCTATATATCTCTTCGTTCTTGATTATATTAAATTATCGTTCTCAATTGGTTTCAATATGACTGTACGCAACTTTTATTAAGTGACTTATAAATACCTCTTCTGTTATTGCGAGAACACATCATTTTTGAACAGTTGTTAGAAAGATCTCATGTATAATCACCGTACTCTAATGAAACAGTATTGAAAACTTAGAGGCTCGAGTAAGCAGTGGTTGAGTGATCTTTCACATTACAGTCACATTTATTAATAGGTGTAGCGATAAAAATGCATTCTATGGTTTTTCATCGTAGAACTGGTAAAAAATGGTCGAGGAATTTTGTTAATCTCAAGTCTCTTCGTTTGTTCATGAACAAATTCTTCTACACTTTAATTAAAAAAAATTTCTATAAAATAATTATAAACTTCGAAGTCTAACTACGTTAAAAACTTCGCTTTGCAACAACTGCTAGAAGGTAATGAGCTAGTAAAATAGCTAAATAGATTTTGTAGTTTATTTTATGACAATTACGTCTAGTCACAAGGACAAGGACGACACAGCCTAATATAACACTGAATAATTGTCCATAGAGTAACTTGTAAAGAGCCAAATTTATCTAGAGATATGACTTGTTTCTACGCTAAAATCATAAGTGGCATTAATAAATCCAATGGATAATGCTTCCGTTTTCGACACTTGAAAATGATCTAAAGCCGAAATTGTACAATCGTTCATCAAATACAGAGAATGTATCTGAAGACATCACGAAATCATTAAAAAAAATTGTCGCAGCTACAGACCCTGCTGCAATGAAAATTATGCATGAAACGAACATTTTGTAGAATACATAATGACAGTTTAGAGCTTTCGATATCGTACGAGTAAAGTAATACGAGCTTTCCCAAATTTTCGAGAATTCTCAAAAATATAAAATACATCGAAATATGCATACATTCTCATGCATTCATGATGCTAGTCAAAGGACTCGAGCAACAAGTATATTTTAAAATTAACAAAAGTCTGTAAGTTAATCAGAGTCTCCCTAGTGTAAGTACGTTAAAAATTTTGACTTTATATAAATGAGGTTCGCAGCAAGGTATGGAAAAACATAATTAGTTGTACTACAGTAACTAAACTTCTCATCGTATTCCACTGTATCTGACTCATACCGAAAGAAAACCAGAAAGCTTGCTAATTATACTGAAATGACCGAGTCATAATGGGTTGCCTCAAAAATCGTCTGTGTAGGAATATTAATAGTAAGCCATGTAACCTTGAGAAATACAGGGACAAGAGACGACGCCAGTTTGGTATGTGGCCGTATGCACTGGTGTCAGACTCGCTGACTGCGAATTGGTCACAAGAGACAACCCTGCCACGCGCCATCTGTAAGCAAACAGGCCAAACCGTAGTATATAGATGCCATCTATCACTAAGCAGAGCAGAGTTTCTCCAGCAGCTAAGTTAGACCCTATATTTACTTCGAAACTGGGGCCTTGAATGACTAGCAGCCGACGTCAGAATCAGTGTGGGTGAGGAGACTAATACTCAGTTAAGCTGTTACACTAAAGGGACTCGTGAAACTTGCTTGAATGTGCCTGTAGAGTGAGGTTAGTGGTCTCCGTTATACATTTTCCTATAAGTACCTTTGTGTGGTTGTCATTTCCATCGCGACTTGTAATGGAAACTAAGGGTTCGATTATGACAGTAGTAACTGGATCATTTCATGATTTGTGGTTTTGAGGACCATCTTTAGACCCTACTACGTGCACCTTAATCATAATTGAGTGTCAGGCTTATGTGGTTATTTGATCTGATATTTTGGCAGGACACCTGGTAATAGCTAGAGGTTACAAGCATAGTCTACGTTTCACGCTTGCTTTAAGAGGAAACCACGACTCGAGTTATAAATCAGAGTCTGTGATCTTTCGGCATGTTTGTGTAAAGAAATGAACAAGCGTTAAATGCAGACCAAAAGCCAACGCAGGGCCTCATTTCTATATTAATATAGCTACTTTTGTAGCCTGGCATGAGCGGTTTTGTAGTTTTCCACCAAGGAGATCTAAAAAATCTCAGCTTTGTCCGCATGTAACCGCCGCCGTGCCAAGGACATATGACGTGAAATCACACGTAATCACCAATATCATTTTGGGATTCAATGTATGCTACGACGCATGCAAGTAAAGAAATATATAAATATTTTAACTACTATTAATATGGACGGTGGTAACATTAAGAGTGCAACGGGAATTCCACTGCTAAATGCGGAGGAGAGAGCAGATAGGTGGAAAGAATACATTGAAAGCCTCTATGAGGGTGAAGGTTTGTCTGATGTGATAGAAGAAGAAACAGGAGTCGATTTAGAAGAGGTAGGGGATCCAGTATTAGAATCGGAATTTAAAAGAGCTTTGGAGGACTTACGGTCAAGTAAGGCAGAAGGGATAGATAACATTCCATCAGAATTTCTAAAATCATTAGGGGAAGTGGCAACAAAACGACTATTCACCTTAGTGTGTAGAATATATGAGTCTGGCGACATACCATCTGACTTTCGGAAAAGCATCATCCACACAATTCCGAAGACGGCAAGAACTGACAAGTGCCAGAATTATCGCACCATCAGCTTAACAGCTGATGCATTGTAGCTGCTTACAAGAATAATATACAGAACAATGGAAAATAAAATTGGGAATGCGCTAGGTGACGATCAGTTTGGCTTTAGGAAAAGTAAAGGCACGAGAGAGGCAATTCTCACGTTAAGGCTAATAATGGAAGCAAGGCTAAAGAAAAATCAGGACACGTTCATAGGATTTGTCGCCCTGGAAAAAGCGTTCGACAATATAAAATGGTGCAAGCTGTTCGAGATACTGAAAAAAGTAGGGGTAAGCTATAGGGAAAGACGGGTCATATACAATATGTACAACAACCAAGAGGGAATAATAAGAGTGGTCGATCAAGAACGAAGTGCTCGTATTAAGAAGGGTGTAAGACAAGGCTGTAGCCTTTCGCCCCTACTCTTCAGTCTGTACATCGAGGAAGCAATGATGGAAATAAAAGAAAGGTTCAGGAGAGGAATTAAAATACAAGGTGAAAGGATATCAATGATACGATTCGCTGATGACATTGCTATCCTGAGTGAAAGTGAAGAAGAATTAAATGATCTGCTGAACGGAATGAACAATCTAATGAGTACACAGTATGGTTTGAGAGTAAATCGGAGAAAGACGAAGGTAATGAGAAGTAGTAGAAATGAGAACAGCGAGAAACTTAACATCAGGATTGATGGTCACAAAGTCAATGAAGTTAAGGAATTCTTACCTAGGCAGTAAAATAACCAAAGACGGACGGAGTAAGGAGGACATCAAAAGCAGACTCGCTATGGCAAAAAAGGCATTTCTGGCTAAGACAAGTGTACTAATATCAAATACCGGCCTTAATTTGAGGAAGACATTTCTGAGGATGTATGTCTGGAGTACAGCATTGTATGGTAGTGAAACATGGAATGTGGGAAAAACGGAACAGAAGAGAATCGAACCATTTGAGTTGTGGTGCTACAGACGAATGTTGAAAATTAGGTGGACTGATGAGGAGGTTCTACGCAGAATCGGAGAGGAAAGGAATATGTGGAAAACACTGATAAGGAGAAGGGACATGATGATAGGACCTGTTAAGACATGAGATAATGACTTCCATGGTACAGAGGGAGCTGTAGAGGGCAAAAACTGTAGAGGTAGACAGATATTGGAATACGTCAATCAAATAATTGAGGACGTAGGTTGCAAGTGCTACTCTGAGATGAAGAGGTTGGCACAGGAAAGGAATTCGTGGCGGGCGCATCAAACCAGTCAGTAGACTGATGAAAAAAAATGGAATGAAACCAAACAAGTTTATCAGATGGTAGGAATGTAAAGATAGGTTAAAACTGCATTAAAAGTGGCGGAAAGTGGAACAAAATAAGCGCTTATAAGAAGCACAGCCCCTTCTGAAGAACAAGAAAATCGTATTCTCATTTGACTTATGCAGTAAGTTAACTTTTTGGTAGCAGTCTTAACATAATGAAAGTCAAGTGCTGAAAGCCAGCCATTGAAACGATTGTCTGTGAGAAACATCTACATGGATTCAGAGACGAATCATTCACTACATGTAGCCTTGGTTATCTGCCATAAAAAAAAGTGAATTAGTCTTCTTTATAAAAAGTGCATAAGTGCGTCACATGACCAACAGCAGCCCCAACAACAGGTTCAGAACTGACGTCGAGAAGTTTCTTTACGTTAAAAGAAATGATCAATACGCATTGAAGTGTCTATAAAATTTCATTTACTCACAAACACGCTGAAGCTTAAGAGGTTCATGGCCACGTCAGAAACGAAAAGTAGATATCGCTTACTCCCTTTCACAGTGAACTTCACCTTTTATTTATAATACGATGCCATTTATTATTTGATATCGTTGTGAAGCTACCGGCGTTGGACAAAATTATATAAACACCGTGAGATATGCATTCGTGAACTTATATGCAGGTGCTAGGCCAAGCCTTCAGTTGCGTTATTTCACCACGATCGTTTGTCCGCGCCGATAGTTCAGTGGTCAGCGTGACGGCTTGCTGTATTTTGGGCCCGGTTTCGATTAACCACTGGGTCGGGGATTTTCTCCGCTCAGGGACTGGGTGTTGTGTTGTCTTCATTATCATTTCATCCCCATCCGGCGCGCAGGTCGCCCAGTGTAGCGTCGAATGTATTAAGACCTGCACCAAGGCGGCCGAACCTGCCCAGTAAGGGGCCTCCCGGCCAATGACGCCAAACGCTTTCTGTTTCACCACGAACGTTACCTGCGTGATTTCTTCTATACGTTTCAAGCGACAGTCGTGCTCAGGTCACTGTTCTGTGTAGTTGTGAGTGCATTATGTCCGTGCTAAGTGAATTAGAACATGGGAAAGTTGTTGGAGGTCGTTGGGTGGTTCTTCCGTAACCAAGATAGTGGAAGTGTTTGGTGTTTTCAGTAAGCTCCTTATCGAAGATTTATAACTCATACACGGATAGCGGGTGAAGCACCGTCTGCTACGCCACAGCGCGGACAAATGTTGAAGAGGATAGTGACATAAGGGAGCGATAGATGAAAAAGTCACTGCAGACCTGAATGACACACTTGCGAAACCTGTCGCCATCAAAATAACACGAAGGGAGCTCCACATGCACGGAATTGTATTTCGAGGTGGTACAGTGATGTACGATACCTCTGACGGGAAATCGCGGTGCCGAATCGGTAATACCTGGATTGTGTGGAGTAACTGAAGAAAGTCGTTTGGTCGTATGCGTCTTGTGTCACACTGTTTCCAAATTATGGGCAAGGTTACGTACGTGGATTAAAGCACGGAGAGGGCTCGGTGATGATTTGGGCAGCTATGCCGCGGTATTCCATGGGCACCATGGTTAAGCTGCAAGGCACATTACTGCCGGGGATTATGTGACCATCTTGGCTGCTCGGATCAATGCTATGGTACAATAGCAGAGGTTGAAAGTCACTTTATTTTCACACGACCAGTTTCGGACGTTTATAAGCCCATCCTCAGGTGTCGCAGCTGTGCAGTGGTGTACCATGCGGCACTTGGGGACCACACCACAGCAAGACACTTGAAGATGGGCTTATAACACATCGAAACCGGCCGTGTGAAACTAAATTAATTTACAACTGAAGCCGTAGTTTCAACCTCTGCTAAAAAAAATGCTCAATAGCGGATGTTCTTCCAACAGGAATGTTTGCCACGGTACAATGTTTGTTCCCTAATGGTAACGCTGTGTTTGAAGACGGCAGGGCTTCTATTCACAAGGCCCTTCTCGTCCAGGACTGTTTTCGGAAACGAGAATGAATTGTTGAGCCTAGCGTGACCACCAGGGTCACCAGGTCGTCATGTTACAGAGCTTTTCTGGTGTAATTTAGAAAAAAGGGTGTATGATCGCTACCCACTTTGATTACCGTTACCTTAATTGGCGACTATTTTGCACTATATGATATAATATTCCCTTGAAAACCATAGAGGATATGCATTTGCTCATTCCGATACGACTGGAAATGTACTGAATGCCAACGGGCTTCGTTCACCGTACCAATGTGTTGTGATTTTGGTGTTTACATTTTTTCCCTCCCCCTGTACCTAAAAGGGGAAAGCAACACTCACTAAAAATCATATCAGTGCAATTATCGAAGTGTTCGTCGAATTAGATGTCTGTGAATGTAGGGAAATGTCACTCCATTTCGCAATATCGATGAATTTAGTACTCCTTCCCGTCGCTTCCAAAGCGCCTTTAGTTTATATGAGAGCGCTCCGAAAACAATAGAAATCGGCAAACTTCATTTAATAAATTATTTGTTTGAGCGTTCATAGATAAACACGACAGAGTAAAATCCATATTTCAGTGCCGACATGCAAAATGGTCGTCTTTTTTATACAGAATTTGGTCAATTCCTTCGTTGATGGACAGTGTTGTTTCCTGCAATACTAACACCACAAATTTGAATTCAATTTCAATCAGTAATCTCTCTCTCTCTCTCTCTCTCTCTCTCTCTCTCTCTCTCTCTCTCTCTCTGCTACGCAAACAGGTATGTACAACTTAATTTTCTCTCTTGCTCGCCTGTCATTGGTTTTGTGAGTCGTAATCGATTTTCATGCTGTTATCGTTTGTGCAGTTAAATTGCTTTTTGGCAAAAGCAGTTGATGGAAAGAAGATTGAAGTTAAATGCTGACAATACACTCAGCTATTCACATGAGAAACTCGTTCTCCTGTGCATGTGCCCTATGCCATTTAAAATGGTTAGCATTGCAAAGTGGTCATTTATCCAAAAGCCAAAGTTGCTATTCTCTTATGAAGACCGACTAGCACCTTTTTCAAGCTATCATTCCTGCCTTTCACCAAGCCATGACGCTGGCAGCTATCACCACTGTTCGGTAACAGCCAAACTAAAATCACTGTTTACGAACCTCTAGCACGCTGTAGTAGCTTGTGTCAGCAACTTATATTAATCTGTAGAACGAAAAACGAGCCTGAAGTTGGAAATTTTTCTTTCTGTTCACTCGATGACTAGTTTCAGGCTAAAACCCTTTTTCAAATCACCGTAACATTTCGAAGATGTCAAAAACATGCAACGAACATTTACAGCGCATACAGATAACTGTTGCACATTTTTGACATCCTCGGAAATGCTATTTTCATCTATGTTATAATGATTTGAAAATGGATCTCTGCCCTAAACTAGTCATCGAGGTAATAGAAGGCCAAATTTCCAACTTTGGATTGGTTTATCGTTCTACTGAAATCATCGTGTCTTTCAACAAAACAAAGCTGCATCGGAAGGCTAACTGACCAGTAGTGATGCCGGATGCTTCCACATTGACGGCTAGGTAGTTGGCATGAATAATTGCCACAGAATGGAGCTGCCACCCAGAAACTAACCACAATGGACGAAAAAATAAATAAAGTGAAAACGATGTGTAGCTGCAAAACTTCCGTTTGCACAATAAATGCTTTATCAGCTACGGATTGTGATGAAACTGATTCTCAAAAGATTTAAAGGTAGAATTGTTTCGGTGAATGTGCCTAAGTATTTAACTAGGGAAGATAAGCATGTAAGATTTAATGATCTTTAGAGTCGGAAGATCGTTACCACCAAAGGCACTATAAATATAACTTTAAAATTCAAGAACAGAACTTCAAATGAGTATCATTTTCAAAAACTCAATAAAACATTAGAAAATCTTCAAACAAAACGTAATATCGCTCAATAGGGTCTACTAAATCAAGTAAGTCCACTCATGGCTTTGAGAGTGTTGAAATATGTATTTCACAAAGTAAACGTAAGCTCTTGTCATATGGAAGCTGTCTGATTGACAGTTCCGACATTGTTGCCTTGCACCATTGACAAGTGACGTGCATTACTCCGAGTGGCCGAAGAGAAGACACTAATGCTGGACACCACAGATCACAGATTTTCTCAGATACAACATTAAAACATGTAAAATTACGTAAAAATTTCACTGCAAACACTTACATCGAATGACAACATTTGTAAAAGTACATACAGAGGCAATGCAAGGGAGAAAATGGAGAGAAAGCAAACAGTAATGGCAGAGAATTAATACTGTATCGAAATCGACAATATGAAATTTAAAATCCACTCACTATAAGACAAGCTTTATTCAAAGAAACCCTTTTTTGGTAAATGAAATTACATTCAGAGAGACAGAGAGTGATAACGAGAGAGACAGATAGATAGATAGATAGATAGATAGATAGATAGATAGAGAGAGAGAGAGAGAGAGAGAGAGAGAGAGGGTGGAGGGGGTGGAGGGGGTGGGGGGAGGGAAGCTTATGTGGTGTGAACTGCAAATGACGTCTGACGTCAGCAGGTATGGTGTGCGATGATGAAATCGTAGCAGATCCGTCACTGATAATACGCAAATGTTACATCATCTTGTCTGGTGCGTGATCCACTTGGCAGTACTATTATTTCTCCGTCGTATACCTTTCGGAAAGGGACCGGTTAGAAGCAAATGGCATTACATAAATCAAGGTTCATATCTGTACGACGATAGCGTTTGAGATAAACGATACAATTATTAAATGCACAGCACACATTTCTTAGATGAGTTCGGAATTCTCTTTAACTATCAGATCATGAAGCTGCAGTTAGTCTGTTTTGCTACACGCATCACATTAGCGAATGCACACTCTGGCGCATAACTTTCGAATGTAGAAAACTGCATAATTATTTTTATAGAGCCGGTATGTCCGCTATTACACGAAGTATTGAGAAACACAGGGAGTTCATCTAGAAAAATGAAGAATGCGCAGGAGAGTTGCGTTATCCACAATCTTCTACTGTGTACATGACTAGTTTCAGAGCACTTAAAGCTCCATCATGTGGTGTAAAATATAAAGTCACTTAATCATCTGAGGTCATCCTCATACCAAAGATCCTACGTCAAAAAGATTTAAAAAAAAAAATCCATAACAACCGCTGCATCGTGCTGCGCGACGGGGAACACAAACGGGAAAACCATTTACTGGTAAATAGTAGCCGTTAGTACTGGGAGTGTACAGAGAAAAACTGTGGGAGATAATGAACAAAGGAGCAATGTCTCTGCACATAATAAAGGGAGTAGAAAGCACATGCCACTGTTCACAGTTGGCCAACGTAGGAAACAGAAAATTTACGATCAGGGCAAATTTGGTTGTAAGAGAAACATGGAGTTTGTTTCCGGTGCTATTTAAGAGGAAATAGAAAACTTTTTACATTAATGACTTCAAAGAGAAGAATTATTGTACGAGATTACTCTTTGCTGATGATAATGTCGTGATTGATGATAGCAAGAATACACGCAAGTCAGCTGCTTGCATTTGAGCCACATCGGATAAGTTATAGTCTGTTAGCAACTTCAAAGAAAACAAAAGTAATGACGTTTGGTGGGAGCCAATTCCTAGCAAAATAATAGTTAGTCATCAGAAAGTAGAAAGTGTAGACATGTTCAGCTTCCTAGGAAATAGTATTTTCTTCATGACAGAAATGGACATACAGAAAATTGGTACAGATTTAATTGCATCAAAAGAGCAATCCATAGAACCCAAAGAACTAAAGTAGGAAAGGAAACTCAAGTTCTGTAAAACAGGGTTAATACTATTTGTGACATAGGGAAATGAGTCGTATGCTGTAACGAAGAGACAAGTCTGAAAAATACAAGCTTCCCAGGAGCGATTCCTAGGAAGAGTAACTGCGTACACACTATTCAACACGTGGAGGAACGTTGAAGTCTGAGGACGACTATGAGTGAAAAACTTCAGTGATGAGATTACGGACTGCTGTTACTACTAGGAGAGCAATGTCATAAAATTGAATACCAAAGTAAGTGATGAGTTACTGTTCTGTGAAGATCTTTATTCTGAGCGAGTGAAAAGTGGAAAGATAAATCATTTCAACCAAGAGGGCATCACTGACAAGCGCCTAGAACTTGTACAAAAAGAAGAAGCGACCGGTTTGACGTTCGTGGCTACTCAGTAAGTTTTAAACGGAAAACTTAAGAATACATTAGTTTTGCCAACTCACACCACAGCAAACAGATTAGTCCAGTAGACAACTATTATTGTGCCGTCGTGTGTGAATTGTCATTTCTGTTTGCAGCACTCCGTAGCTGTTTAACACGTGCTTTCCAAATGTCGACGTCCGTATTAAGTCTATGTCGTACTCTAAAAGAAAATGTTCATCACAATTTGGCGAACGCTTCATTGGGCCAAATCTCGACTCGCTATTCACTGCGTTCACGGGCATTTGCACCAGCACTTGAGACGGCCCGTCCCTTTACTTTCGGTGATACTTTTTTCCCGTGATAGCGTATTATCTCCTTAGTACAACCGTAACAATAAACCTAAGAAGATTGTTTAGTTGCAATAGCATAAACATTCTTCCATTACAACAAACACACCATACGGCGCACAGTCATACTCTTATAGACGTGATCGAAACGAAACAGACTGGCAAAGTAAGAGATGTTGGTCAATCATCGGCCCCTGGCCTCTCAGCACATGATGTAATATTCCTGGCCTACTCTGTGCAGCCCCCAAGGATCAAATCGCGTTACATAACTTGTAGGAACATAAAACGTATTGACCTTGACCCTCTAACAGCCAATTGCTCAGAAATCTCATGGCATCAAATAATCAGAGAACCTACAATCGACGGCAAGATTAATGAACTTGGTGATAAACTCACTGCCCTCTATGACAAACATGCTCCTGTGCGCACAGTCCCTGTAAGAAAATCTCTTGCTCCATGGCTGACAGATGAATTACGTCAAATGATGACTAATAGGGATGCTGCCCACAGGCGTTTCAAGGCAGATCCGAAACCCGAGCGTTTCGAAGAATATAGAAATCTACGGAACAGAGTGAAACAATGCATTCGCAATGCCAAAATCAGGCACGCTCGCTCCCTTGTATGCAGCGATCTGACACCCACGATTCTATGGAAGAATCTCCGTAGCTTGGGGGTCGGAAAGGCAAAATCGGAAACTACTTTTCATGTGTCAGCTAATGAATTAAATGAATTCTTCTCTGCACCTCTGAATACCAGCACGGCTGATAATTACCGTCCACACGAATCCCCAAACAGGATAACTAACAACGATACCTTCCATCTAAAACATGTAACAACAAATACGGCATGAAAAGCAATAATGAGAATCTCTTCTCATGCAATAGGCAACGACGGAATCGGTATAACCATGATTAAGAATGTTGCCGATATCTTAATACCAGTCTTAACTGACATATTTAATTTTTCCCTCGTGAACGGAATATACCCCACTGCATGGAAAAGAAGCATAATTCGACCCATCCCTAAGATCGAAAACCCGCAACTGCCTAGTGATTACCGACCAATTAGCATAATGCCTGCTGTTTCCAAAGCACTTGAATATATTGTTCATGACCAAATCACTGAACGCTTGCATGAATTCAGTCTATATGACAAATTTCAATCCGGTTTTCGTAAACATCACAGCACAAACACTGCTCTAATTAAAGTAACTGATGACCTGAAATATGCCATCGACAATCGAAAGGCAAGAATACTGACGCTACTGGACTTCAGCAAAGCTTTTGACACTGTAAACTTTCACATATTACTCAGAAAAATGCAACAGCTTAATTACACTGATAGTGCAATGAGATGGTTTGAAAGCTACTTAAAAGACAGACAGCAATGTGTTGTCTGCGCAAATGAAAAATCTTCCTGGAAACATGTTTCTTCGGGAGTGCCACAAGGATCAGTCTTAGGATTACTTTTGTTTTCTTTATATGTCAACGATATTTCGTCGGTTTTGTCCTCCTGTAAGCATCATTTCTATGCCGACGACCTCCAGCTCTACCTAAGCGTCAGACCTGAAGATGTAAACACTGCAATCGCTCTGATGAATGATGATCTGTCTTCAGTAGTGACATGGGCGAAAAACCTGGGGCTTAAATTAAATGCAGAAAAGACGCAAGTAATCTTAATAGCCCATCAGAAATTAATAAGTTCAGATTTTCGCGAATGGCTACCTGCTATTCTGCTCGAAAGTACTCCAATTCCATATCAGAAAACAGTGAAAAGCTTGGGTGTAACTTTGGATGAGCATCTCAATTGGGCGGAGAATACATTCGCAGTGTGCCGAAAGACGTCTGCTTGTGTCTATGCTCTCAAAAGGTTTCGGAACATATTTCCACAGGACTTGAAACGCCAGCTCGTGCAAGCACTCGTCCTACCGAACCTCCACTATTGTGATGTGATTCAACAAGGCATGAGTAGTGAAAACAAAAGACGGCTAGAGCTAACCATGAATGCCTGTGTGCGTTACACCTGCAACATTCGCCGATATGATCATGTTAGTGCTTCATACTCCGAGCTAGGGTGGCTGCGGCCGGACAAACTGCGTGACTACCACACTCTATGTCTACGTCACCGTCTCCTCGTCGCGCAAGCACCCCAGTACCTTGCTTCAGAGATTAAAAACCTGTCATGCCATCATAATCGAAACACGAGGTCACTCTTATCTGGTATCCTAACTGTGTCCACTCACATAACAAAAACTTTTTAAAACTCCTTCTCAGTGGCCGCTGTCCGCCTCTGGAACAAACTGCCCCTTACCTTGAGGAAAATTCAATCTCCTGTTGCTTTTAAGAAGAAGTTGAAGCATTTCCTACTATCATCCTCATAAAATTCTCCACAAAATTAATGTGCAAGGCCATTCCTCTCATCTGTCAAATAGCAAAGCTAGCGTCTCTTATCTTGCTCCTGAGATGCCTTCCTCTTCATCTATCTCTATTAGCCACGCAGTCTTCTTTTCCTTTATATTTCCTTAATTATGTTTCATCATGTCTCTCTAGTCTTCTCCTCCCTTCACCATGAGTCTCCCTCATACTCCCTGCTGCCAGCACTCCTATCTAAAATCTTTCTCTTCAATAATGTATTTTTCCAGGTGTACCTTTCTAATTGTTTATCTCACTTTTTGTATTAGATGTAGTTTAACATGGCTACTAAAACATATGAATGTAAAATAAGTAGAATGCCTGGTTAGATGTAAGAGAGGGCCTGATGGCCCTAATCTTGCAGGTTAAATAAATAAATTAATTAAAAAGTAAATAAATAACAATTAACGGCCTTTTTGTCTTCAGTAATTCGCAAAGCTAAGCCGGTTTATTCAGATCATGACTGTTCAGAAGAGTTAAATAAATTTCATCAAAAAGTAACGTAAATGACACTGTTTATCGGCAGGAGCAGATCGCAAACGTAAATTTCTTCGTCGATGATTTCATATCATGTTTAAGAGGAATTCTATTTCTACAAGCTTAGCGCCCGCTGCTTCGCTCTCATATGCCGTATGGTTTAGACAGATTATTTTTTTTAATCGAATTTTTCTGTTGTTCACACACTGCAACACCTTTAATCTTTACACGCTAATTATGTCCATAGAAACATGGTCTTTACCGAGTGTATTTCAGACCAAAAAGCGTTTCTGGTAGCTGGGGTGCAAGGTTTTCGCTATCACGCCTGTAGCGTTCTTGTAACGATATTTCGATATAAACTTCCCTACCCTGTCACATATTTATTTATAGCTAACCAAGAAGCAAAAGACCAGATTCCATATATTTTAGCTATAATTTGTTTAATATGAGAAAATAATTTCTTTAAAATTTTCATCCCCTGTTTCACCTCGTTAGGGGTTGAATTTCCAAAACTAGTGGAACACAAATTTTATGATTTCTTACAGCGAAGCCAAAACACAAATTTTCAAAATGTTATCTTTGAAAATGGACTCATAATAAATATAATTTCATTAACGTTTTATCCATTATTCCACTCTCTTTTCAGGTTGAAATTCCAAAAAAAGTGAATGTACTAATTTTTCATTTCTAGCCGATACGTCGATAGCAATGTTTCGTAGATATAGCTTTAAAAATGCTTGGCTAGTGTTTCAATAATGATTTATTTTCCAAAGAACTTTCACGCACTATTTTACCCCCTTAGTAATTGAATTTCGAAAAATGTTGATTCATGTCTGTTTTTAATTTCTGACTGAGAATCCAAATACGAATTTTCGTAGTTCTAGTTTCAAATTTGTCTTCATAGCAGTATATTTTCAAAAAACGTTCCATCGCACATTGCACCACCTTAAAAGTGGAATTTTGAAGAATGTCTTCTTAAAGGATGCAAATAGTATAATATAAACACCCTCTTCAAATTTCGAGTTTGTATCCTTTGCAGTTTGGGATGGACGATGATGATTTAGTGAATCAATCTGTCGTGTTCCAAATCTTCAGGGGCTGAATTTCTGAACACATTGAAACATGTATGTTTTTTTTATATTTTTAACCAAGAAGACGAATACCAACTTTCAAATAATTATCTTTAAAAATGCTTTCACTATGAAATTTTTTTAAAAAGTATTTCGACTGCTATTACAAATTCTTAGGGGTTGGATCCCACCCCCACCCCCCAAAAAGAGCATTTATTTATTTCTAATAGAGAAGCAAAGTCTAAAATTTATATATGTAGCTTAAAAATGCTTGCAATACGAAATATTTCCGAGAGGCCCTTCATCCCCTATTTCCTCTCCCAACTGGGGTTGAATTTCCAAAATCTGTGAACAAGTCTTTTTCATTTATAACCGAAAAGTGAAACACTATTTCATACAGATTTATCTTAAAACATGCTTTCCTAATGAAATACTCTGATTGAACATTTGATACCCTGTTTCAGCCCCTTAGGAGTAGAATTTCCAAACACTCTGAATCACATTTTTTTTATTTGTAGCCAAGAAGTGAAATACCAATTTTCAAATTTGAAGGTTCAAAACTACCTTAGCAGTTCATTAATAGTTATTTGTTTTCAAAAAATCATCCCCATAGGGATTAAAATTCCAAAAAATGCTGAAACACGTATTTCCTTATTTCTAACCAATAAACCAAATGCCAATTTTCGTAGGTCTAACTTCAAAATTATCTTGCTAGTGACATTTTTCAAAAATGTTTCAGCCACTATTTCACTTCCTGATGGGTGGAATTTAAAAAAAATCTTAATCGACGCCTCCTGTATAAGTTCAGCACAAAATTTCAAGGTTCTCTCCTCAGACGTTTGAACCGGTCGATGATAAGTCAGTGAGTAAGTGAGCTGGGACATTGCTTACATGTAAATACCAGATTCGTTTAGCCTGCCTAGATGAGAAGGCATTGTCTTTTAAATTTATAAAAGTCATCTTCGGAGTGAAAGAACTGTTTTATTGCTTCCCTAGAACGACCCATCAGCCTGATAAAATTCTATCGACTGTAAATATTCTTTAACTCTCCTACGTACCACTGAAATTTATCATTTCCGATTGCTTTCGTCTTAAATGTCAATCGATAACTGATAACACTGTAAGAATTATTACTCTCCTAATACCTTACGTTCATCTGAATGACCAGCAGTGTCAAATTTAAAGTCAACCAATCAACGGAAACTTAGCAGACCACTGTTCGAGTTCGTTACTTTAAAGAAAGTAGGTGTTTTCACTGATTTAACACTTCGAAAATCTAATTCAAGTACTTTTCTCAAATCGGAAACCCTTTTATAAAATTCTCTTGTCTATTACTTACTCCAAAACTGATTTCAATAGTCAACACCAGATTCAAATAGAAGATCTAGCCATCCAATATTTTCTCAATCAAATGCTTTTAAAGATTATCTTGCAAGAAGTCCAATTTCAGTAACTTCAGTATGGTTCAGCAGTACGATTACTACAGTATGCAATAGACGGAGATGCCACACATTAAGTTTACATTCAGCTATTTTACAGTTGTTAGCATACAATAGTTATACAAACCCCATACGTTACGTATAATTCATTCTGTTTCTTATATTAATTTCAAGCATAAGATTTTGACGTAGTGTACAAACGAGATGCTGACAATGCTGACCCGATGTTCTCGCCGCTGCGGACCGTCGGCGCTCTTGTGATTAGTGACCTGCACTGCCGATTTGCTGCGTCAGTGGAACACCGATGAACCACCTGCCAGGATCTTTTCAGTGCAACATTTAACAGACATGAAACACCAATATTTCTGTAGACCCATCATATAAATAATTTTATACCATTCTGACTTAGCTGATGTCGCTCTAGTGAAACATAAGGACGGCTACTGCTTACTAAATATGGAGCACCTTACTTTCATTCCCAGTGTTAGTGACGTCACTCTGACAGTTCGTGTAGCAGTTTTCTTTTGCACATTACATTTATCCTAGTTGGTACATAGATTGTGGTAATGTAAAATTATTGCGAACCTAACTACTAAAAATAAACATCTTAGTAGTAACTTGGCATATAACGCGATTGAAAGTCGTGTATAACCTTTAAGCTCCCTGTTAACCGAACTTATAGTCATGTCACAGGGAAACCAAGTATAACGCGTGCGCTACAATTCCGCGTCAAGTATAACACTTCATTCCAGCTAGCGTTACCTTATCGGAGGGATTTTGCATAGTTTGACCGTGTGTTTACCTAATGGACAGATGATATCGAACATGAATTTCGTATAAGTGTCAATTAGTAGAAAACTAGACAGGTTATACTTTGAAGATAAAGAACGTAGTTAACGCATTAAAATGAAATAACGAACGACCTCCAGCCTAATTAGGCATAATATTTTAGAATATTAAGTTCGAGGAATTTAACTATAATTTTACGAAGGAAACTTTCGATACTTCTTTCTTTATAAAGTACAAATAACACACACAACTACCAGACAAACGGGTAGATAGCAGTAGTTATCATCCGCCTAACTGGCAATGACAGAAAGATAAATGGAACTTTACATCTATTGATAATAATAATCCTCTCAACCATTAACCGATTCGGTACCAAATGTTATCAACGGCATCACAAGATCAAATTTGAGCATGAACAGAGTCCTGATTTAACTAACACCCAGACATCACAAATGCAATCAAATGACACTGTACATACACCCTATATCCACTGTAATGTGGAAATGTTTCATATTTCATTAGAAAAACTTTCTCATACTAGAAAATATTAAAGTGGGGACCCATAAATTACTCATTTCCTTTTCAAGCAAACTATGCACACATTTCATAAACAGTTTGAATCACACTAACACTGATTTCCAACTCCACTTGAGTTTATTTATCTTTCAATGCTTTATAGCAATTTACACTAACAATATTCTTCATTAACCTCAGAAATAAGTTCAAGGTAAAGTTAAGTTTCAAGTAGGTTCTAAATTGTGTGCCTCTTTCATTACTTAGCTAACAACATTTATGACCTTTAGCAGTAAGACTTAGGCAGAATCAAAGTAGACTACTGAAAGCAAAATAAAGCTATGCTGTAAGATCTAAATTATCTGCCTCCCTCTTTACCTGTGAAGTAAGTAATTTAATTAGCAACATTTATATGCTTTAACACTGAAACTTGGGCACATTCAAATAGAAGCAAGTTATTGGTTTTTCATAAACAGGACACTCGGTCTTTAGCACGTTTAGGATAGCACCCTGCTTGGTTTCATGAACAGGATAGTTTCAAAGTTGAAACACGAATTTCTATCATTGAAATTATTATTGGAAAACACTCACACACAAGCATACTAGTTCATACTGGTATATATAAATGCAGTTTCCAAAGTTGGTGAAGACGTGGCGCAATAGTAGTGGAAAGTACGGGGCGGCTATCTGGTCTCACCTCTGGCGGTTTAATGCTCTATTCAAATCTTTTTGGCGACGTGTTAATCATTTTTAAGGCCACTCCAAGATGAGAGAACACCGTACTAAAGCCGAATCCACATCCGAGGCGATTCCGTGATAAATGATTCACTTGGCACTAGCAGTGTTGCCTGTACAACTGCTAGAAACTGACTGCATAACGTGCTCTCTCTCTTGCTGCCCAGATTGACCAACAAATTATAAAATGACTTTTTTATAATAGTATGAATATTTGTATATGTGTTTTGAGAGAGAGAAAGACTGAATTTTGATTGAGTTTTTTACTTTAAGTCGTAACTGGTACCTGAATTTTGGTTGCTGTCTCCTTGAATGGTCAGCTTCTGGACCAGTTGGTAACATATTACAATTTGGAGAAAGTTACTGTTCTTCAAGGTTTAAAATACAACTCTGTTGGTTACTTTGCCGTATTGCGGATAGCATTTTAGCCCAAGTTTTCGTAGCTTTTCATATCTAAGGGACCAATGTTGTAAGTAAATAAGATGAAACAGCAAACTGCTTTTCGTAAGAAAATTTCTCTTTTTTTAATAAATCAATTGTCTTTTTTTTAGAGTCCATAATGAAAGATTCACAACTACTATCGTCGCGAGGATTTGCCAGCTAACAATTTTGTCGCTCTCCAGCTGCGCTTCAATTCACTTCAAGTACCTTTTGAATCAAATTTACATTTACAATATTTACATACATTACTGAGCTTCTCAGAATAAAATCAGGCACAAATTAGTTAAAAAAGAAATGCAGTGAGGCACACATAACATTGCAAATTCCACCTTTTCCCCTGCTCCACACCATCTTCCGTAGCGGAGGGGTTCCCTAAACTTTTTACTTCTATATGATAAAACTTCCATAAGTATGAACAGGCATATTTGATAAAGTTTCATTATTTAAACACACTGTTAAATTTAAAAAAAAATATCCATCACAAACTTCCACTTACCTCTGGCAATTCAAACACATTAATCAGTAAAGACCAAACGTTTAATAGTTGCATACATAAGATTACATAGAATGAATTATTTATAATCGATCTTGTTGTTACAGACATCATACTAAAAGTAATTCACAGTAGCAGCTCACAGTTACACTTTACACTATAGAATAAGACATCTGAACAATCAAATAAGACTTTCTAACTGATTGAATGATCTTTGCCCAGTACACACCGGTAAGGATAAAAACTTGAAATTTGGAGAAGGTGTACATCTACTACTGTAAGCTTCGGCTAAGAAATGATTTTTCAATTTCCATCCCTAAGGGGCTGAAATTAGCGGACGAAGGACTTTTTTAAAAGTCGCTATTAAGGCAGTTTTGAAGATAGACGTAAAAAAAAATTAGTATTTGGTTTTTCGGTCAGAAATAAAGATATACGTATTTTAGCATTTTTTGAAATTGGACCCAATGGCATTTAAAAGTGGGGGAAAGTTTTTTTTAAGTATATCATTATTAATGCACTATAATAGTATTTTTGAAGATACATCTAAGAACATTGGCATCTGACTTTTCGGTTGTAAATAAAAAATACGTATTTCAGTATATTTGGAAACTGAACCCCTAAGGGACGAAAATAGAGGATGAGATTTTTATGAAAATATTTCATTATGATAGCATTTTTTAAAGCTAAATATATGAAAATTTAAATTTGGCTTCTCACTTAGAAATAAATGATACGTGTTCCACTGTTTTAGGAAATTCAGTCCCTCTGGAGGTGAAGCGGGGGATGAATACATTTATGGAAATTTTTCATTTTGGAAGCATTTTTGGAGCTAAATCTATGATATTTTCTATTTGGCTTTTCTGTTACAAACAGAACATCCGTATTTTACTGTTTTGAAAATACAACCTATATAGATGTGATATTAAGGGTGAAATATTTTATGAAAATATTTCATTGCGCATGAATTTTTAAAGGTAAGGCTTTGAAAATTGGTGTTTGTCTTCTCGGTTCGAGATGAAAATGTACATCCTGCTTTTGTAAATGGAGTCCCAAAATTAAGGAGGTGAAATAGGGTCACACTGATTCACTGACTCATCATTGACCAGCCAAAACTGCCAAGGATACAAAACTGGCAGGTCGGGAGAGGGTGCCGATCTTATAGTGTTGGTATCGTTTAAGAAGGGATTGTTGAATATTCCACTACTACTAGGGTGAAATAGAGGATGAAAAACTTTTTGAAAATATGTCGCTATTAACGGAATTTTAAAGCTACAACTAAAAAACTGGTATTTGGTTTCTCAGTCAGATAATAAATAATACGTCTTTCAGGATTTTTTGAAATTCAACTACACGTCGGTAAAATAAAGGTCTTTTTGAAAGTAAATCGTTGTTCAAAATATATTAAAATCTTTTAGGGCTACGTCCATGACAATTGGTATTTAACTTTTCGGGTGGAAATAAAATGTAAATGTCATGTGGCTAGGGTCTCCCGTCGGTTAGGCCGTTCGTATGGTGCAAGTCTTTCGAGTTGACGCTACTTAGGTGACTTGTGCGACGATGGGGATGAAATGATGATGATTAGGACAACATAATACCCAATCCCTAAGCGGAGAAAATCTCCGACACAGCCGGAAGTCGAACTCGGGTCCTTAGGAACGACATTCTGTGGCGCTGGCCACTCACCTACCGGAGGTGGATGGGTAGAAATAAAAAAGTGTGATTTTGTGTTTCTGGAAATTCAACTCATATAGGAGCGCAAAAGCGAATGCAAATTTGTAAGAAAATATTTCGTTACATTAAAAAAAAAATTTAAAGCTAAATGTATCAAAATTTGTGTTTCACTTTTCGATTAGATGTAAGGAAATATTTGTTATGGGATGAAAATAGCTATGGAAACATCTCCACAAGAACGTAAAAGGTATGATTAACAAAAACTTGGAACTCCAGCTACCAGAATCGCTTTCGGTCAGAAGTTGATTCTGAATAGACCATGCTTATATGGCCTTAATGAGCGTGAAAATTTTAGAAAACGTTGCAGTTTGTGAAGAAAATGATTCGTCTAAATAAAAATAAATATAAAATATTTGCTGGCCTTACAGTATACACGAGCGAATTTGCAGGCGCTAAGTTACTATATGCATAAAGTGAAAAGAAGAGGAAAAAAGTTCCGCTCATAACTAAAATTTTCTTCACGGGAGCTGTACATCTCCATCTACATCCACACCAGTACTCTGCAGTTCCCACTGGAATGCCTAGCAGAGAGTTCATGGAACGACTTTCACACGATTTCTCTAGTGTTCCACTCTGATTTCTCTTATTGTATTACAATGATTGTCTCTGTATAGACACGAGTCAAGAAAGTAATGTCGCTGAATAAATAGGAGTGAAAAAAAATTTGCATTCCGAGGAAAAAGATCGATTGACGCCATTGTCTTAGTGAATGCCACCCCAATTCGTGCATGGTATCCGTGACACTCTCGCACCACTTCGCAGTAGTAGAAATCGAGCTGTCCTTTGAACTTTTTATTGAAAATGAAATTCCTCCAGCTGTACTTAACATTTCGTATTTATCTGGCTACTAGTTTCGACGTTGCGTCTACGCCATCTTCAGGTCCGTACACTTTGATGTAATCAATTGTGTGTGGCTGATCACGTATTGGTCTCACCGGGGACTTCTAGTACTCATCACCATCATCATCATCATCATCATTTAAGACTGATTATGCCTTTCAGCGTTCAGTCTGGAGCATAGCCCCCTTATAAAGTTCCTCCATGATCCCCTATTCAGTGCTAACATTGGTGCCTCTTCTGATGTTAAACCTATTACTTCAAAATCATTCTTAACCGAATCCAGGTACCTTCTCCTAGGTCTGCCACAACTCCTCCTACCCTCTACTGCTGGACCCATGAGTATCTTGGGTAACCTTGCTTCTCCCATGCGTGTAACATGACCCCACCATTTAAGCATGTTCGCCCTGACTGCTACATCTATAGAGTTCATTCCCAGTTTTTCTTTGATTTCCTCATTGTGGACACCCTGCTGCCATTGTTCTCATCTACTTGTACCCGCAATCATCCTAGCTACTTTCATATCCGTAACCTCAACCTTGTTGGTAAGGTAACCTGAATCCAGCCAGCTTTCGCTCCCAAACAACAAAGTTGGTCGAAAGATTGAACGGTGCACAGATAACTTAGTCTTCTTGCAGAAGGGAATAGATCGTAGCAGAGCGCTTACTCCATTAGCTTTGCTACACCTCCCTTCCAGTTCTTTCACTATGTTGCCATCCTGTTAGAATATGCATCCTGAATACTTGAAACCGTCCACCTGTTCTAACTTTGTTCCTCTTATTTGGCACTCAATCCGTTTATATTTCTTTCCCACTGACATTACTTTCGTTTTGGAGATGCTAATCGTCTTACCATAGTCCTTACATTTCTGATCTAGCTCTTAAATATTACTTTGCAAACTTACAATCGAATCTGCCATCACAACTAAGTCATCCGCATATGCAAGACTGCTTATTTTGTGTTCACATATCGTAATCTCACCCAGCCAGTCTATGGTTTTCAACATATGATCCATAAATAATATGAACAACAGTGGAGACAGGTTGTAGCCTTGTCTTACCCTTGAAACTGCTCTGAACCATGAACTCAATTTACCGTCAACTCTAACTGCTGCCTGACTATCCATGTAAAGACCTTTAATTGCTTGCAAAAGTTTGTCTCCTATTCCATAATCTCATAGATCAGACAATAACTTCCTCCTAGGAACCCGTCATATGTCTTTTCTAGATCTATAAAGCATATATTCAATTCCCTGTTCCATTCGTAACACTTTTCCATTATTTGCCGTAAGCTAAAGATCTGGTCCTGACAACCTATAAGAGGCCTAAGCCCACACTGATTTTGATCCAACTGGTCCTCAACTAATACTCGAACTTTCCTTTCAACAATACACCAGAAGATTTTACCCACAGCGCTGATTAAAGAGATACCTCTGTGGTTGTTACAATCTTTTCTGTTTCCAGTACTCAGCCACACGCAATTGATATCATCAAAGTGTACGGACCTGGAGATGGCGTTGACGCAACGTCGAAACTAAAAGCCAGATACATATGAAATGTTTAGTACAGGTGGAGGGTTTTCATTTTCAATAAAAATTATATCAGCTGATTTCCCAGCGTCATCCAATTTAAATATGAATGTACGAAGATTTGGACTTTTTGGATGAGCTCCGTCACTCCCGTGTTTTAAGGACAAGATACCGTACAGCAGCAATCTAGCACGGGACAGTATAGACAGCCGCTTTAGTGGATTTGCGTCATTTTCTAAGTGTTATGACAATAGAAAGCAGTCTTTGGTTTGCCGTCCTCACAGTTTTGTTTATATGATCGTTCCAATTTAGATTGTTCGTAATTTTTATCTCTTGTTATTTCGTTGAATTTGGCAGAATTTAGACATGTGTGATTTATAAAGTAACTGAAATTTGATGGATTCCTTGTGGTATTTCTGTGGATGACCTCACATTTTATCTTTATTTAGAGTGAACTGGTGCTTTTCCAACCGTACAAACATATCGTTTAAATGATTTTTTATTTATAATTTTTCTTAATTTTCTGAGGTCTCTACTAGCCGGTAAAGTCAGCATCATCTGCAAGAAATGTAAAATAGCTGCTCACATTCTCTACTAAACCATTTATATATATTATGAACAGCAGATGACCTACGACGTTTCCTTGAAAAAACGCAGATTTCACCTTAGTTTTAAGCGATGATTTTCCGTCAATTACTACGAACTGTGACCTTCCTGACGGAAATCAAGAATATGATCACACAACTGAGACGATACTTCGTAGGCGCGTGATTTGATTACAGGTCGTTTGTATGGAATGGTATTAAACCCTCCGAGAAATCCAGATGTATGGATACAATTCAAGATCCTGTCCTAAGCACTCACTACTTCATGAGAACAAACACCTTGTGGTTTCTGAATCCGTGCTGACAGTATTCTTCGAGGTTGTTTATAACATACGAACTCAGTATAAATTGCAAACACCTACTGCAAATCTACGTCAGTTTAGTGGATCTGTAATTCAGCAAAACGCTCCTATTTCGTTTCTTGAATACTGATGTAACCTGTAAAAATTTCCATTTTTAAGTACGTACCTTTCCTCGAGCGAGCGGATGTATATGGTTGCTACGAAATGCGATATTATATCAGCATACCCTGAAAGGAATTCGTTAATAGAATTCAGTTTCAAAACTAATGGACATGACTCTGCATTACTGCTGGAGTTAAATTTTATAAAGCTTATGCGTTGTAATAATACTCGTAGGAAGTGCACGGAGCATTCAAATGATCGTACCAAGTCACTTCCACTTGTCAACTATAAAAGTTTCAGTGACTATATAAGTTTCATGGAGATTTCGGTCCCTACTTTTTTGAACGGAGTAACTCAATATTTAGCTGTGTACTGTCTAGTGACACACATGGGACCATGGCCGCTACAGTATCATAGCGCTGAAACATTAATTATTATCTGTTAGAGAGAAGCCTCTATAAAGAAGGTTAACATGATTGAATAATGTAAAGGATCAGTATAGCACCAAATATTATCTGAGTAACACAACACGTACATTAACAGCTGTTTGTCGATATCGTACCAACGACTGTTGCATATTTCAACATACAAATACTGAACGTTGCTGACATGAGCTGTGAAGGCAACTTCAGCTTTTCTCTAAAATATTCGGGTGCCCAGTTTTAGCAGCTTCAACACGATCCCCTCAAAAGAAAACGAGATATCTCTTGGTCGTAATTTACCCTCACATCACTGCAGTAAATCAAGCTGTGACATGCAAGGGATATTCAATAATTGATACTTAGATAATTACAGTAAATATTTTATCCAAGAATCATTAATCTGACTTCACCTAACGCGTGCCTGCTGGTGTAATGTCATCCAAAGATCAACATAAATTTCGTCATCGGTCTTTTTGTTTTTTTCTTTATTGTCTTCAAGTTGAAACTATGATGATGAAGAAGAAGAAAGTGCTTAAACACATAAGCTGAAGAGAAATTACTGTGATAGCAAGACAATCAATTACTCATTAATGACATATAATTATTTTGTAGATACTATAAAGATACCGTGGTAGCACAATTTGTTCCGTTATTATTTTTATAATGTACAGATTACAGTTTGAAAAGAGTATACAAAGTTCCAGTGGGGTGAGCTCTTGATGGAGACGTGTTTCAAGAAACTTTTTGTTCTATTTAAGCCATGGTGACTCCCAATGGATAATGAGTCTCGGCTCTGAAGACTGCTGGCAGCCCTTACTGGACGATCGCCTGGAGTTCGTGGAACCATTTTGGGGGGACGCTTTGGTCTCCAGGTTTACATCTCGACCGGTCGTATTCCCGTGCACCGTTTACAAGTAGTTGTTTGGTCGAGAGTTTTACGGCCGCCTGGGCTACCTCCAGCTCTTAAGGTTATTCATGTACAAGCCAAGCCACGAAACTACCGCAGCAACCAAACAGCGAAGGCCCAGTTCCCAGAATCTCGGTAAATCGACATTCGTGTCATAATGCTGCTATTTATTTCACGTTTGTAACAAAATTTAAGTTACCATTCCATTACCAAGAACCGCACCTATTTTTAGTGTGAGAAATGAGATTACCTGGTTCAAATACAACATGATGAAAACAGCATCCACTGGCTTTTCGCTTTCATTCTCAGTGCGTCATTCATGTGATAATACTGCTGTGATTTTTGCTACAAAATTTTAATTACAGTTCCTTTACCAAGAACGGCTTCTGTTGTTAGGACAAGAAATGAAACTGGCTGGTTCAAAGCCTATACCATAAAAGGAGCCTTCACTGGCTCTCCGTAAAGAGTAATAGTAGCTCTTAAAGAAGTTTATTGTGCCAAAATCGTCGATTTACTGCAAATACTCATATAGCCGGCTTCGGCAAATTATTAACATATTAAGATATAATAATTAACTCACATACATTTTCATCGTGGTACATAAACACTAGTTACATTTGAAGATGAAGCTGTGCGTGGAATAATTATTGCATTTTAAGATGGCAATATTTGCCGAAAATGGTAATGTGAGCAGTTTTGTAGTAATCAGGCATTCTTGAAATAATAAATTATTATATGAAGATGTTTCGAGACTGCATACTTGAAAGTATGTTAATTCTTAATTGACAGAGCCTTCTTCGAGAACTCTTCTAATACTCTAGGGTCTTACACTTCAGTACCGAACTGATCAGAAACACATAAATAACCAGGACTGTTGAATGCGAGAACTACGAATAATGTGGAAACAAATGAGTGACTAACCAACAAAGTACTCTACATCATATCTGAGAAAGATTTGTGTAAACGTTTCATCGACTAAGGCTTATGACATGATGGCACAATATAATCCTGGACCTGCATGCTAGTTTACTTGGGACGTCCTGATATGGTAGCGACTTTATATGGATGATGGAATATCAATTGGATTTCTGACAGATGGATACGACAGCAGGAGACTATCCGCAGTAATGATGGAATATCAAGTGTATTTCTGGCAGATGGATACGACAGCAGGAGACTATCCGCATTACTATTGTCTGTAATGAAATGAATCTGCTGGGCTTGTCTACGAGGGTGCTGGAGGGGGAAATTAATCATCCGGGATTACTCTAAAAGGAATCATCCCAAAATTTGCCAGAATTTATCTTGAGAAACCTTGAAACAACTGAGAATCGTTAGAATATGTTTAACCAGTGTCGTCCAAAATATGTGTTGTATTTTGACTTTGTCGCAGTCCGAACGCATGTCAGCCTGAAAGTAACAACTAATGCAGGAAGACCTTAAAGAGCAGATTCTTTAAAAATTTCCTTGTATTCAGAGTAATGTGTAAAATGTCTCGGGTTTGCTTTTCAAGTAATTTCCTCCGTCTCTTATCAACGTGGTGAAGTTTGTGATGGCGTAAAAGGTATTGAAGAAATACTTTGTGGTAAAGGGATAATATTGATTTCATTTCAATTGACGTTTTGAAAAAGAAACCCACTGGGCGAATTGATATTATGAATTAAGGAGTGACAGAGTAGGACTACCTGAAGTTGGTTTCACTTAGGGCTGATAGTCATACATCATCCTAGCTCAATCTCTTTAAGTTTCAGAACTGAGGAGTGTTCATCTTTGGCTAATGGTGGAAAAAGACGGGAAGTGCTTGGGAAGATAGTTCATCACGACAGCTAGTGGTTGGGTTCAAATTCCGGATCACGCTGAATGATTGTATTAGACACAACCAATGCATCCATCTGTATTTACATAGACATATACTAGGGACTTTCAGTAAGTAATGCAACACATTTCTCTCTCAGCTGGGAATAGGGCCGCCACATTGAACGTTGATTGTGTTGAAAAATAGGATTTTGTAGCCGAAAGAGAGGAAAATAGCACCATGTACTGAAATCCTGGATAAAACCTGTTTTCAGAAAAAAGATGTGTTGCATACACCCTGCGCATACTGGGAAAGTCAGAGCTGAGCGTGGATGAGGGCACCTCTTCCCAGTAAAAGTCACTTCTGTTGCATTCGCAATTCAGTGAGATAAGATTGAGTGTGTGTGTCTCTGGACGCTTCCTTGCTCCCCGTCCGTCCGAAATTTTTTGGCACCTCTTTAACAAAAAGAGAAGTTAAGATGATTGTATTAATGCTTCAGGTTTTCTGTGTAGTCTCCCCCCCCCCCCCCCACCCTCTCCCCACATCGTTTGAGTGCAACGCAGAGAACGTTCCCAAAACGATGTGAAACTGTCAGAGGAATCCTCCTCAGGGATGTCGTTCAACTCACGCACCAACTTTGTTTGAATGTCGGTTGTGTCGTCAAAGTATTAAGGTTTCATACGAATTTCTGCACATTGTCGTTTTGTGTTAGGTTCGGAGTCATGACTTCAGGCCTCATCACACACATTATCCACATCTCGTTGTGTTGGTTCGGGAGTCAAGTTGTGCGTTTCTCAAAACATTATAGCCAATGTCTTGAACGCTTGATTTGGAAATGTTACATTTGTGACCCATCGATGTCTACGGCAGCACGTCCTCTACTTAAAACTGCCTTCTCGCAGCTGAATGGTGGAACGCACAACTGTCGCTTACAGTTATTAATTCAAGATGGCGCCGTAGTTACTGCTCTCGAGTCGGTTAAGCGGTGCTCCGAACGCCAAGTACAGAGCAGGCACGATCACTGGAATTTTATAGATTTTTGCCGTTCAGTTTGCTTCCCTGCCCTCTACACTCTTTCCTTGTTCTTTTCGTCGTAGAACATTTCCGGAAAAGCCTTCTATACAAAACAACAATTTAAAAGTATATTCACTTCAGATCTTTGACTCACCTTACAATTTCAGCTTTAATAGGGGACTTATTTCTGAGAGCTCATTGTTAACTGTAACTGCCAAGTCCTCACCAATAAATGTTTGCGCCCCGGCGATTTCAGAATCTGATCTCTATTCAGATGCAGCCTGTGTTTCTGCAATATCCGCGAGCAGCCGGTGATACCAATGCACATGTCAGAAAAGCAGGAAAGAAACAAAGACGACGCAGTGGGGGAAGACAGCCTGCGGGCGAGACACGACACAGCAAGAACAAGTCAGTGAGTATGAATCAACGAAGTGAAACCTACTTTCGACACAACGGTGTTAACAGGCCGAACTGAGTGGTCTAGGTGCGGCGATATTTATGCCGGCCGCGATGGACGATATAAGCCGGTGTGCTGTGCGCGGAAAGGCCCTGGATGGTAACTGGAAATTGAAACGAAGGTAAGGGCGAAGGTGCAGTCTAGACGACTGTAGGTTGCGGGGAGGAACTGTGGTCGGCAGTCTCCACCGGAACAGCGCTGGAGATGGGCATGAACCAATTTTCCACAGGGAGCCAGAGGGGAGGGCGAGAGCCACATCGCGATGTCCGCAGTAGTCGCCCAGCTTTCTGGTTGTTGTATCACGTTGGCATCGGAAGGCAGTGGAAGAGGGGATGCTCGTGTCCTACGCTGAAGATGGATGTTGTAACAACGCTAGACCCCTTCTGCCGACGTATATCTCCACTCATGGGTGGACACTACCGTTGCTGGAGTGAAAACCTCAGCACTCCTAATGGAGCGTGCCCTCACCACCATGTCAGGGGTGGAGAGGTGGGAGGGACTTGAGCAAAGTTCCGACAGCGACGGTGTTAGCGGATGGAGCAAATTCCAAGGCTAGAGACCATGTTTGGTTCGACAAGTGCTCAAAATACAAGATAACAGTCGCCTTAGTGACAGTGGATTCTACAGCATTCTTTGTCTGCTGCTTAAAAGTCCGGACCAGACATTTAGATTGACCATTGGAGGATAGGTGGAAGAGTCCTAAAGACATGCAGCATAGAAGTCCTTGAACGCAGAGGCTGTGAACTGTGGGCCACTGTCACAGACCAATCTGCGAAGAAACCAGTTGATGGTCAAACTGGGACTGGGCAGTAAGTGGCCGTGGCTGTGGTGGATGCCATGTATATGACGTAGGGGTACTTTGAATGACCTTCCACAATGTGTAACCACATGGGACACAAGAATTGGCCAGCAAAATCGAGATGGATGTGGTCCCAAGGGAGATGTGTATTAGGCCAGCGTACCACAGATTGGTGTGCTCTGCCTGGTGCTGGGTGCATGCTGCACCACTACTGATCATCTTTTCCATCTTTTCGATCTCACCGTTGATCCCAGCTTGTGGATATGGTGTCACTCCAGTGTTTTCGTGTGGGACATGGCCCAACGACCTGGGTGGAGCGAACTCTGTAACCCATGACGTAATTCCACTGGAATAACCACTCATTGTGCATACGTCTCAGCAAGCAAAAGAATGATATCATTGAAAGTCAGTGAGGCTGGAGCTCTGTGGCCAACCAATGAATGAGATACCTGGGCCAGCCATGGATTAAATAGAGAAGGACCTGTCACAAGGTGGGGTCCTGCAACACTGGAATGGCAACATAAGGGAAAGGCGTCCCAGTTCCTGTAGACTGTCGCAGTGGAAACTACCTTGATTTCATTCGAGAAAGAAAATCCAAACCTGGGAAGGTATTGAGGCTAAAAATGGTGGTAACTAACAGTTGGTAGACGTCAAAGAACGTCAAAATCCGAGTAAAGTAATTGTTAGTTGCCGCAATCTACAACTGTATGTGAAGAGGAATCGCATCTCCTCCATAGGCCACCAACTGGAGAGAAGTTAGGAACAAGACAGGTGCCACCTGTTGTACATAAGTTGCCTAATTGATCAAAGAAAGAATTGTCCCAGACCCCATCAGAAAATGGATGCGAAACATGAGAACTTCTGCACTAAGGGGTCCCTCTGGAGGGCATCCGTCTGCAGTGCGTGTAGCGTGTCCGGTGTGGTCAGGGCGCGGGACAGTGGTGGGTAATACTGAATAGAGGTGTCACTCCTTGCCACAGCATTTGTAAAACACCCAGCGATATGGAGAGTCGGGAGTGAGAGGGAAAGCTCAATGGTGACGAACGGAGTGGACCCTGTAACCTTCGTCGAGGGGTGAATGGAGACATTGGATGAAGATGTACAACGACAGTGCTGCAACCTGGCGGTCGCCCTACGTTTATGATGCTGGGGTGGCGCACGTACTGGCGTATGGACTGCTGCCACTTGAGGCCTTGCCATGAGTATTTTATTAGCCGCTTGCGCAATTTCGAATGAATGAGCGATGCGCAAGATGCCCTCTAGCGACGGGTTATCGAGTTTCAGTGCAGCTGTGATAATCACTGGATCAGGCGCCATTTGAACCACCACATCACGATTCAAGGACTCGGCATAGGAAGCCTTACAGCCTTCCTCTGAGTCGTTGCAAGTTGGTAACCGATGGGCGTTATGAATGTACCGGATGATTACTGAGAAAATTGTAGCTTGGGGGCAACCACTGCTGGGAATAATAATTATGCAATAGCATGAATATCATCTGAAATGAGAGGGCGATGGGGTCATACAGAGGAGCCACTTTTCGGAGGGAAAAAGTATCCGTCGACGGTGAAGACAGAGAGAGCGATCGCTGCAATGAATCATCTGCGACTGTAAACGCCGTTAAATGCTGCTTCAGTCGATGGACGTGTGTGTTCCAGTCCTCCAGTAAGGACGAAATGACACAGGACGGACTGTGATATCGAGTGCAGGAGGCGCCAGTCCCTGAGGCACACACGAAGTTTAATAAGAGCTGAAGCGACTTTTGTTACAAGTACATTTGTATTTGCTGGTGCATCAGCTGCTGTTGTTCCAGCAGAATAACCAATTTGGCTTCCACGCTACGTAGCAACTTCGTCTTTCCTTGTTACCAATTGCTATATTAGCGACTAGTCGGACAACGGTGCACTTGTCAGAAAAAACAGGACGAAAACGATGACGACGCAAGGAAGGAAGACCACCTGTTGCCGAGACTCAAACCCATGCCAGAGTCGAAGAACAGGGCTGACAGATGGCGGACCTGACCCTACAAGAGCAAGTCGATAGCGACCTTTGCAACAACGGAGTGCAACGAACTATCGACACGACGCTGTCAACAGGTCAAGTACGAGCAACAAAACAAATCGAGTCCTAACAGGAAAACCAATACCAAAACGAATTTATGGACAGGTAGTCGGTACTACCATGGAGATCGTAACGAATGCTGTCAGATGAGATGTACGACTGACTGAATGGCTGTTGGCTGTTGCTCCGTATCTATGTATGATACTTTGGAAGCGTCAAACGACACAGCATTTTTGTGATTTTAAGGATAACGGGATTTCGTGATGGTCGAAGTGGTAAGAAGAATTTTCTTCTGGAAATTGAACTTTTTTATGAGGGGAGGAGGGAGGAAAACTGCTGAGGGGAAGGGAAGAGGAGAAAAGAGTGAGCCCTGACGAGTGGTAGGGGAGAAGTAAGGTTAGAGTTGGTAGGAGGCGAAGCTCAATTTCTGATAGGGGTAAGTGCTGGTAGTTGCGTTTGGGAAGGAGGTGGAGGGTGTGAAGGTGGAGAGAGGGCGGGACACAACGGTGAAAGCTCGGTAATGGGCTGGGGGTCGAGAGGTAGGGGGACACTAGGGGGTGGGGAGATTGAGTCAGTGGATAATTTACACGGTGTGTATGTGTTCGAGGAAAAGAAGAAGGTGGAGGAAGAGGATGACGTCGTAGAGGATGCGTTTGGATGGAAGGCGAGGCGGAGTGCATGGCGTTTTAGGATTTGTAGGGTTTTGTGGAATCTGGGAGGGACAGAAATCTAAGCGATGCTGGCATAACAAAGGATGGGGCGGATTCTATATGTGTGAAAGATGGTGGAAGGATGCAGTCCTCTTGTCTAGCTGAACAGGAGTTTTAGGTGGCTGAGTCAATTGTGGGCTTTGTGTAGGATTGTAAGGGGATGGGGAGTTGGTCAGGGTGTCGGTCAAGGGTGACACCAAGGTATTTTAGATTGGGAGTGGATAGGACGACCATAAATTGTTTCACAGAAATCATAGAGACGGAAGGAGCAAGTGGTGCGGCCTATGATGATTGC
Organism: Schistocerca gregaria; assembly: GCF_023897955.1. NCBI lineage: Eukaryota > Metazoa > Arthropoda > Insecta > Orthoptera > Acrididae > Schistocerca > Schistocerca gregaria. The sequence goes on along the minus strand of NC_064924.1, from coordinate 584,932,170 downwards.
CTGTTTCTTGGAGGGGTTGATGCGAAGTAATCACTGGCTGCACCAAGTGGTGAACTGGTCAAGGTGGGTTTGGAGGGTAATTTGGGACCTTTTAAGTGTAGGACAAAGGACCAGGAAGACGGTGTCATCGGAAAATTGGAGGAGAGGGGCTGGGAAGGTTTAGATATATCGGCAGTACACACGAGATAGACAAGAGAGAAAAGAATAGAGTCTTGGGGCACGCTGGCGGTGGAATAGAAAGTTTGGGAGTTGGAATTGTGGATAGTGCCATAGGAGGGGCGACAGGAGAGGAAGGAAGCAACGAGACGGACTGGATAGTGACATAGGAGGGGCGACGGGAGAGGAAGGAAGCAACGAGACGGACGAAATTTATAGGGAGAGTATAGGTCTGGATTTGAAGAGGAGCCCGGGATGCCAGACATGGTCTAGGCGTTCTGGAGGTCGAGGGAAACAAAGATAACGGAGCGAAGGGAGTGAAGTTGCAGGGAGAGAAGACTGGAAAGGTTAAGAACTTGGTTGTCGGCTGAGAAGGAAGGCCGGAATCCACACTGGGTAAGGGGAAGGAGGTGGCGCTGGTTATGTTGGCGATGAATACGATGGGTGAGGATGGACTCGAAGACCCTTTTGAACAAGGATTAAAGGCAGATGGGACGATACTGAGCGGTCGAGGTGCGGCGGTATTTTATGCTGGCCAGGAGGGACACCTATTGGCCGATGTATTGATGCAGCAAAACGGTGGCGCACTCAGTGGGTGAGAGCAGTGCTGCGGCGACATTGCCCACTATCGACCATCGATGTCCATTTGCTCCGGCGGACATATAGCTTCCGAGCAGAATAATGCCAGAGTTCATGGTGTATCATTTATCTTCTTATGTTTCCATACATTTTACATTAGAAGCAAACGATATGGTTTCATTCATAAATTACTTAATTCGACTTAGCACTTGTTGTAGACTTAATTGGCCTACCACCCTCTTTTTCATGCTTTGTCTCTAAAGTAAGCCAAATTACATATCTCTGTCTACTGTTCTACACTTTCGTTTAAATGGTACGCCTGCGAAGTAAATTTCAGCAGCCTTCGGATCTGAAGAAAAGCAACTAAAACAAATACAAAAATAGAGGAACCAAGCCCCATAATTGCTCAGACCTGCGTCATGATTAGCTATAGAATCTACCTTGCTGGGTTCTCTCCATTGTGAGCAAGACGTGTTCTGTGTAGTGGATTGAATCCTAGGATGCATCGACAAGTGAAATTTTTATTGTCGTTCCTCGTGGGAGCTTCCGTGGCACAGAGAAAAATCGTCGTTTCCGCTGTGGCCAGAATTAACGCATTCTCGGAGATGTGCGGCTCATCGACAACTTACGTGACTTATTGCTCCACACACTTACTCGAAAATGTTTATTGGTAGAGCCAGATTAATCCTCTGCATTGCTGCACACGTTTATTCAGTCTAAACAAAGCTCGCTGTACTTGCAAAAATCATCGCTACTCATTTACAGCTATCAGTGTCCTGTAGCAATCTCATTAATTCGAGAAGGCTCTGTTCTCACCACTGAAGTGTCCGCCCCGGTAGCTGAGTGGTCAGCGCAACAGAACGTCAATACTAAGGGCGTGGGTTCGATTCCCGACTGCGTCGGAGATTTTCTCGGCTAAGAGACTGGTTGTTGTGTTGTCCTAATCATCATGATTTCATTTCCATTGACGTTCAAGTCTCCGACGTGGCGTCAAATCGAAAGAGTTGCACCCGGCGAACGGTCTACCCGCCGGGAGGCCCTAGTCACACGACGTTTTTTGCCAGTAAAGTGGCAAAAGAGTTCTGTAATCTGTCACACATTTCACCAACCAGTTACTACCATCTCATTAGTAAATAAATTATGATCACAGTCTTATGACAGGAAGGAGAAGGACTAAGAAAAAACTGTCACACTTCAAGTTTCCACTTCATAAGGAACTTGCCAAGCCATTAAATTGTCAAACATTACGTCCAGCTAGCTGATGCCTCCATTATATGAGTTCTCTACCTTCCCAGCGAATGCTCGCTTGTGAAATCACAGTCTTGCCATCTTCAGTTTTTCCATAGGAGAAGAATAGCTTTACCGATCTCGATGATCAGTCAATCGCGACTTCATACATGCAACATCTGTGAAACCTCAGAGCCGTCACCCACGGCCTACGAGTGGCGTTCAAACCTCGCGACGGCTGTCTGCTGACTTCGTGAGTTTCAAAACACCTTCACAAAATTATTTTAACCGCAACTTTTCGGGTAATCACCATCGAGACCCAAAATTCGGACATTTAAATTGGCTAATCCCTGTTACCTCCGATAAGACTTGAGGTAAGGTGTTGCTTCCTGCCAACGTTTACAGGCCTTTTTTCTCCAACCTGGTGTTATGAAATACCGGCAACCCGGTGGAAATGCCCCTGGAGACAGCAGGGTAGAGCCAGACCACAACCCATGTGGCTGAGTTAAGGTAAGAATGTCCCATTATCTCCAGGCTGGAGAACAGCCTCCGCCGCTGGAAACCGGGAAAACCGTCGCTGGCGTCCACAACAGCGATCACCATTAGTGGACGAGTGTGGCCAGGAGATGACGCTCTGTTACAAGGGCCACCCGGGATTAGCCGAGCGGTCGAGGGGTGCTGCAGTCATGGATTGTGAGGAGATTCGAGTCATCCCTCGGGCATGGGTGTTTGTGTTTGTCCTTAGGATAATTTGTTTAAGTGGTGTGTAAGCTTGGGGACTGATGACCGTAGCAGTTAAATCCCATAAGATTTCACATACATTTGAACATCTGTTACAAGAGATACGGTAAATAACACATCAGAAGCTAGAGCTTGTATGGTTATTACCTTTCTGTCTTCAAGAATGTTTGCAACAGAATCGAACATTAATATCTTTGGCACACCCCGTCAACCTTGCTTTTTAATCCACTTTTTAACAATAACCGGACTACAGCCTGTGGGCTAGATAACAACGGTGGTGAGCGAGTGAGATTGGCACCTCCCCACCACTCGAGTCAAGCACAAGCAGCTGCACTTCAATTGTGCAGAGGACTCAGACAAAGAACTAAACAATAACCTAAAGTGAAATTAAATATTTAAATGCTCTCCCGGTTAGCCGTGGGGTCTAACGCGCGGCTTTCCCGATTGGGAAGGATCGCCTGGTCCCCGGCACGAATCCGCCCGGTGGACTTGTGTCGAGGTCCGGTGAACCAGCCAGTCTGTGGATGGTTTTTAGGCGGTTTTCCATCTGCCTCGGCGAATGTGGGCTGGTTCCTGTTATTCCACCTCAGCTACACTATGTCGGTGACTGCTGCGCTAACAAGTTCTCCACGTACGCGTACACCACCATTACTCTAACATGCACAGATAGGGGGTACTCTCGTCTGGTGTGAGATTTTCCCTGGAGGGGGGGGGGGGGTGGTCCATTAGGGGCCGAATCACACAATAACCCTGAAAGAGTGGTTCGGTGTGGGATGGCGGAGGGGTGAAGTGGACTGCGGTAGTGGTCGTGGGGTTGTGGACTACTGAGGCTGTGGCGGGGAAGGAGCCCCTCCATCGTTTCTAGGCCTCTGGTTAACATACAAAACTATGCAATACAAATAATAACAGATGATGTAAAACCACACCAATGTCACATATTTTGAATTTCAGTATGATCCGCTTTATACTTTGCACCAAAATAGCCCGTAATATTAACGATAAGATGATATAATTTTGGATTTAGATTCACTTTCATAAAAATCATACTGTAGAGCTTTCAGTGAAGATAGCTCTTTTAATTTTTCGAGTTATGAAGTAAAAAAGAATATTTTTTTACGTGAATTGATAGAAGCATTGTACATAAGTAGCCTTCAGACATAACTTACAATTCTAAAACTACGGCACTACGTTCGTACGAACTAGTAATGAAGCTATACCTAATTACAGGTCAGTAATGTAATACATGAAACGTATAAGCAGTTGCGAATACGAACTACCATCAGCTGTGTAAGGGAATGACGACAATGAAAATTTGTGCCCGACCTGGAATGGAACCCGGAACTGACTCTTTTCGCGAGTGATTTTGACCGCTTTGGTTACCTCTGCCAGACTCACGGCCATCCGCAAACTTCCATATGTCATCGTTCCTGTGTACCCGCAGTGCGTAATTCTCGTACAGACAACGACGTTTTAATTGAAACTCGTGACCTGATTTCTTTTTAAGTCATCAGTCTTGTGTATGGTTTAATACATACCGCCACCAATCTCTGTCCTGTGCCAACGTGTTCATCCCAGAATAGAACTTGAAACCTATGTCTCAATTATTTGCTGGATGTCTTCCAATCCCTTCCTTTACCTTCTTTACCCTCTACCACTCCTCCTTCCTAGTACTGTAGAACGTGTTCCTTGTTCTCTGACGTCTTGTTATACTGCTGCCCCTTCTTCATGTCACTGTTTTCCACAGATTCGTTTCCTCGTTGACTGGAATCGACGGATAAAGGCGACATTACAGTGCCTGTGTAGTTTAGAAAAATGGTGCAATGTTCCTTCTGACATTCTTCGTTCCTCTTAACAAGGGCACTGCAATATAGTGCAGTCACGTAACGTTACAGAGGAGCGGACGGTATGATAACGATAGTTCGATGGACCAGTTCCGTTCTGGAAGTCGTAGTGAGAGTTCTCTGATTGAAATTTTAGTATTATATAAATAGAGTATCGTATTGCTCACATTACAATTAGGATAATTCAGCTGACAACAGGATGTGAGATTTGGTAGTCGAAATGGGTGCCATGTCAGCATTGCTGCTGGTGCTTAAGACGTTATAACGAGAGGTGTACTGTTTGTCGTCCGGTGCGGAGCAGCACCAACTACTACTCACATATACACTCCTGGAAATTGAAATAAGAACACCGTGAATTCATTGTCCTAGGAAGGGGAAACTTTATTGACACATTTCGGGGGTCAGATACATCACATGATCACACTGAGACAACCACAGGCACATAGACACAGGCAACAGAGCATGCACAATGTCGGCACTAGTACAGTGTATATCCACCTTTCGCAGCAATGCAGGCTGCTATTCTCCCACGGAGACGCTCGTAGAGATCCTGGATGTAGTCCTGTGGAACGGCTTGCCATGCCATTTCCACCTGGCGCCTCAGTTGGACCAGCGTTCGTGCAGGACGTGCAGACCGCGTGAGACGACGCTTCATCCAGTCCCAAACATGCTCAATGGGGGACAGATCCGGAGATCTTGCTGGCCAGGGTAGTTGACTTACACCTTCTAGAGCACGTTGGGTGGCACGGGAGACATGCGGACGTGCATTGTCCTGTTGGAACAGCAAGTTCCCTTGCCGGTCTAGGAATGGTAGAACGATGGGTTCGATGACGGTTTGGATGTACCGTGCACTATTCAGTGTCCCCTCGACGATCACCAGAGGTGTACAGCCAGTGTAGGAGATCGCTCCCCACACCATGATGCCGGGTGTTGGCCCTGTGTGCCTCGGTCGTATGCAGTCCTGATTGTGGCGCTCACCTGCACGGCGCCAATCACGCATACGACCATCATTGGCACCAAGGCAGAAGCGACTCTCACCGCTGAAGACGACACGTCTCCATTCGTCCCTCCATTCACGCCTGTCGCGACACCACTGGAGGCGGGCTGCACGATGTTGGGGCGTGAGCGGAAGACGGCCTAACGGTGTGCGGGACCGTAGCCCAGCTTCATGGAGACGGTTGCGAATGGTCCTCGCCGATACCCCAGGAGCAACAGTGTCCCTAATTTGCTGGGAAGTGGCGGTGGGGTCCCCAACGGCACTGCGTAGGATCCTACGGTCTTAGCGTGCATCTGTGCGTCGCTGCGGTCCGGTCCCAGGTCGACGGGCACGTGCACCTTCCGCCGACCACTGGCGACAACATCGATGTACTGTGGAGACCTCACGCCCCACGTGTTGAGCAATTCGGCGGTACGTCCACCCGGCCTCTCGGATGCCCACTATACGCCGTCGCTCAAAGTCCGTCAACTGCACATACGGTTCACGTCCACGCTGTCGCGGCATGCTACCAGTGTTAAAGACTGCGATGGAGCTCCGTATGCCACGGCAAACTGGCTGACACTGACGGCGGCGGTGCACAAATGCTGCGCAGCTAGCGCCATTCGACGGCCAACACCGAGGTTCCTGGTGTGTCCGCTGTGCCGTGCGTGTGATCTTTGCTTGTACAGCCCTCTCGCAGTGTCCGGAGCAAGTATGGTGGGTCTGACACACCGGTGTCAATGTGTTCTTTTTTACATTTCCAGGAGTGTATTTTGGGCAACTGTGTAAAAGTGCTCATTCATGAATTAATAACTTGTTGGAATGTCTGTGTTTTTGATTCGGTGTTTTCATTTTGGGTGCCTCCAATAATGTTGCAGAAAACTGAGTACCTTCTTCATCACTTTTAAGGCGAGCCATTAATGGTACCTAAGTAATAGACGGAGCAATAATTAGCAAGAGTTGAAACGTCCAGGAGAGGTCGCCTCTCAACTTTTTCGAGTATTGATTATGATAGTAAAACATTAATCATTTACAAAAATATTAATTATGAATGTGAAATTTTGTTGAATATAGGTAGTAAGGTATTGAGCCTTACGGCAGGTGTAGTCATGGGTTAAGCCTCTTCCACTTTTCTCTGTCTTTTTCCTCTCCCCCCCCCCCCCCCACCATACCTTCTATTCCTTCCTTCAATCAACAGTCCCGCCTCAAATAGTGTCCAATCCAGTTTCGTTTGCTCTCTTTGATGACTTTCAGCATATTTCTTTCTTGTCCAACTCTTCTTAACACTTCCTCATTCCTTACCCGGTCTTCCCATTTCACTTTTACCATTCTTCTCCATATCCACATCTCTAGTGCCTACAGTCTTCTTTCATCTTTCTATCCCAGTGTCCAGGCCTCCGCACCATTCAGTGCAACGCTGCAGATGTAACATTTGGCAAACCTCAGATGCTTGTTTATGGTCCACAAAGTAATTTCTGTTTCATCTTGAATCCTTCTTTTGCCATTGCAATTCTTTTCCTAATTTCTGTTGAGCAATACACATCATTCATTATTACCCTTCCGAATTCACTTGCTCTATTTCCTCTCCCCCTATTTTCACACGGTATTTTCTCCCATTTCCTCCAGTTATCATGCTTTTCGTTTTCTTCTCGTTAATCTTCATTCCATATTTTTGTAATTGGGTCCTAATTTTGTGTTTAGAATATAGTCATTTGTTAAACAATGGTAGAGTTTCATTTACCGTCATAGTTTTTGACTCCACTGGATTGTACGCAAACAGAACATATTATTCCAGTTTCGGCGCGGTAACTTGTGGGCTTGTAGATTGCAAATTATGAGTAATACATTCTCCATCACTTCATAGCTTTCCATACAAGAAATTTTCAAGCTCCTGTGAAAGGCAGTGGTATTTAAAAACCACACCAACTTTTAGCAAACAAAAATAAATTAACAACTGAAAGACAACAAACCATTTTCCAGTAAAGGTAAAATATGTAATTATTTATAACCAGCAACTTCACCAACATGCCAATGGCCTTGCCCCAGTGGCAACAACAGTTCAGATCACTGAAGTTTAGTGCTGTCGGGCTGGGCTAGCACTTGGATGGGTGACCATCCGGTCTGCAAGTGAGGTGCACTCAGCCCGTGTATGGCTAACTGAGGACCTACTTGATTGAGAAGTAGCGGCTCCGGTCTCGGAAACTGACATACGGCCGGTAGAGCGGTGTTCTGACCACATGACCCTCCATATCCGAATCCAGTAACGCCCGTCTTCTGAGGCTGATACGGTGGCTGGTCGATACATTTGGGGCTTCCAAGAGCTGTTCAGAAGGAGTTTAGCTAGGTTAGCCACACCAACCAAAATGTTGAAGGGACAAAACCCATACGAAACCCACTTTGATCACTCGATCTTTAAAAAACGGTCGTTCTCTTTTTGTTTGCTTTACACACGTTGGTGACTGAGCCATTTTTACAGGTACTGTATCATACTCTTTCAGGTACTTCCTTAAATCAGTGGTTCAAGTGTATGATGAAGATGATATTATTTCAGTCAACGACTACAAAAATGCGTAAACTGCCTAGGAAATTTCAGGAATCTTTGACCAATGTTACACCTGCTCCGTAGCTGCTCCGTATGTGGCTTCCCCGGTACTGCCAGGGATTTTTCATTTGATTTGTGGAAGGAGGCTGAGCGGTCTCCGCTTCGTAATGCCCAGTCGTAAGCTCCTTGAGTGAGAAGTAACGTCTTCAAATTCTGAAAAGCAGAAATTTAGAGGGTGCTTTCTGATTATAATATTAAATGTACTTGTTTTAAAAAAATGCTTTTAGGCACTATTAACGTGAATAAAATTCCCGTTTGTTAAAGGAATTTGGTTATGATTTCATCAGTTACTCCCTGGAAACTACTTCCATGCTTACATAGTCGTTTACCTCCACCACACACCGTCAGGTGGTTTGCGGATTATGGATGTAGATGTAGAAACGGATGCGGAACAGTATTTTGCCTCATTCCCCTGCACGTCGTATGAGATGGATCCCACATGTGCTACAATGACAAGACAGCTGCTGCAACTTCGAGGGTCCAACGGTCTGTTCGCTGATTTAAGATAGCAGGCAACTCATCAGTATGCCCAAGTCAATCTTTTCTACTTCGAACAGCTGGTCTTCGGGAGTCGACATTCTTGGCTACCTCAACACAAAAAATTAATAAGGAATGCACACTGCTGTCTGTCTGGGACATTTTATTTCAGAAGTATACACGGTAAACAGATTTCTTTGGTAACAAACTAAGAAAAGCTTCGTCGCACACAACTATATAGCGTGATTCAAAAAGTGCACAAACTGAAGGAACTGATAGCAGAGTCGAAATAAGGCAGCCTTTGTGCGTTGATTGTTTTTATTGTTCTTGTAATTCCTTAACTTTCGTTGGGTCGCGATTACATACACAACTGTAAGTTACTATTACAAAGGTGTTGATTTCAGCTCCTCTGTCACCTCCTTCACCTTGTGCCGAAACTTCTCAATCAGCCTGTTTACCCACGACAATACAGCATACGGTGGCCGTTCTCTCTATGGCAACGGCAGTTACACAACCTGTAGCGCCCATGCCACTGTACATTTGGGTCATCAGCATCCATAAAGTGTCATTCATTACCGCTGCTACCGTACTGTAACAGGCAGACGCCTTTCTCACAAATACGTACCTAAAAGCTAAAGTCACAGGTTTAAAACGGGCGACCAAGATTATTTTTCAGATGCTGAGTATGGCGTTACCGATAATTCTTAGGTGCAATTACATCACGGCTATAATGGCTTTTATTCTCTCCGAACAGGCGAGGAACATATGGAAGCACCATAAACGCAAGACATTATCATGTCTGTTGCGTTGTAGGGAAACCGTCGTCATTCAAAACAGCTTCCAGTTGTCTCATAATAGATAAGCACTGGCCCTGTATGTTTGTTTAGGCAATCATATACCTTTCTTCCTACAATAAAGTGGATAGTTCAGCTAATGATGATGGAAGTGTATAGCGACTACGCACGCTTCTCTCAAAAGTATACCATAAATACCGCTAATATTGAAATTTGGTGACTGCGGTAGCCAGGGATGATGCGACACATCTCAGGGCTCAAAATGTCAGGTATGTGAATAGGGACCCTAACGTTGCTGTCTCTGGATCACGGGTTTTGATTCCCGGTCGGATTGGGGATTTTCTCTGTGCTGGAACTGGGTGTTTGTGTTGTCCTCATCATTTCATCACCATCGTCATCATCCGTGAAGTGGCTAAATTAGATTGTGTAAAAACTGGGACTTTGTAGGGGCGCGGAGTTGAGCACCCCAAAAGCCAAACGTCATCATCATCATCAACACTGTCAAACTCTGTCGTCTTAGAACACGGCATCACCATTAGGGAACAAACACTGTAACTTGGGAAAGACGAGATTAGCCAAAATGGTCACATAACCCTTGACTGTAATAAGACCTTGCAAAAATCCACAAGGCTCATGGAGCACCACGATATGGCTGCCCGATTCATCCTCCGCCATGTTTCACTCTTGGGACGCAGACTCGGTCAGACGTTGGAAACAATGTGCAACAAGTCTCATACTGCCAGGTGACTTTTTCCTTTGCTCCATAATCCAGGGTTTATGTTTTGGACATCATGTTTACCTGTTACGGGAATTTGCACTATTGATCAGTGGTTTCAGAATTCTAGCTCGCTCTCCAATACACAGCTTATGGAGCTCCCTCCATGTTGTTTCGGTGCTGGAAGGGAACGCCAGAGCTGCATTCAGTTCTGTAACTACATTTGCATCTGCTGTCGTCTTCAGTGACAGTCTGTCACTGTCAATCTTCGCAAAGTTTCGTTCGTAGTTTGAATCACAGTATGTTTCCGCTTTCCCTGTATGTGGTATAAATCTTCGATACGCTGCCTCATGGAACACGAAACACTTCGGACACCTTGATTACTGACGGACCCACCATACGAGCTCCAACAGTTATCTACTTTCGGATTCACGTAGCTCTGACATAATGCACTGAGAAATACACAGAACAGTGGTGTAACCACGACTTTCACTTCCGATGTATCGAGGCTGTTTCACAGGTTTCGTTCATGGTCTGATTCAACTGCACAATTTGCAGAGTTATCTAGCATCTACATTATGTCAAATCAAGCATTTCTTGCAGTGTTTCCATATTTTTGTCGAAGCTACCATATTAGCAAGGATCACCTTCGTCTACAGCTAGTTTCTACATCAGAACCACTACAAGTTTCCGTCTGACGACTAGTCGATGATTTGGGTTAAAGCGCAAAAAGAATACCTTCCAGTATTTCTGTGCTCCATCTGATATGATGTAGTTGCAAAGTCTACTTCCACGAAAGCGAAAAAACACAACTACAAACTCGCGCCAAACCCCCTATGCGACCACTATTTGATTAACGAGTAATAAACACGTTGGCTTCTCTGAAAACGGCTAATCATCATAAGGAACTATGGAAGAGAGAGCCTTGCCCCCACATTTCAATGAAATTATGTATATTTTTTAAGTCAAGCTACACATGTTGCGAATGCCAAGCACAGAAGGTGCTTATGGTTGTTTGGACAAGATGTACGAGTATTTTTTCGTCAACACTACCAACCCAGATATCCAAGAGCTCTGGAGTTATGTCTTGATACAATTTTAAATAATCATGGGTCACTCCACCACAAGTATCAAGAAGCCTAACGAAATGGGACGAAAAGAAGAGGGTAAACAATGATAGTTTTATATCATTCGCTGATATTGAAATCAGTATTTATTCTATCTCGTCACTTAAGGGTGTAATTGTGACATTGTCGCAATGTGTATTTAAAATGAAATTTTCCGTAACTGACCGAAATTCGAGCGACCAACCAAGGAATAGGATAAATTAATATTTATTTGAAAGAAAAGGGGGAGGGGTGGATACACTCATAGAACAGCTTGAACAAAATTCACATACAGAGATACCTACGGGTCTCTTCCTCTGTGTATGTGATGAATATTGTTAAAATCACGTTTATCTACATATGGCGTCAGCATATAAGTACGCATGTCAGCAATAAGAGAAAGTTCATACCTCGATTTCAGTATTACTTGGCTTTTTGTGCAAGATATACTCGGTTTTTTCTTGTCCGAGGTTTACTTTGAGGTCCAAGGTTTTTTTTATATAAAGCATGAAATAATAAAAATTCTGATTTCAGAATGTGAACAACTTATTCAATTTAATCAAGTGTCATATATCAAATATCATTTCCCCATATTGTGTAAGTATTTTTTTCACATATACCGTACATCCTGAGACTAGACTTCTTTGACAAATGATCATCACATAATTAGTGTATGTCAGTTGTTACAATGTATAGTCAGTACCGAACTATAACCATCTGATCTTTTGAGACGCCGGCCGGTGTGGCCGAGCGGTTCTAGGCGCTTCACATCTGATCTTTTGAGACGCCGGCCGGTGTGGCCGAGCGGTTCTAGGCGCTTCAGTCTGGAACCGAGGGACCACTACGGTCGCAGGTTCGAATCCTGCCTCGCTCGTGGATGTGTGTGATGTCCTTAGATTAGTTAGGTTTCAGTAGTTCTAAGTTCTAGGGGACTGATGGCCTTAGATGTTGTCCCATACTGCTCAGAGAAATTTGAACCATTTTCTTGATCTTTTGAGAGCTGTTGTACTGCTGTTTACAATTTCTCCAGAGCTTGTAACCTAAACTGACGTTCTAGAGTCATCAGATAATTAAAATGGTAATTCCGGTCTCTATGTGCGCTATTAAATATTTATTAAAATACACAGATGTGAATTAACATAGCTAACATAGCTGGGAGTACCTGGTGAAGTCATGAAATATATGTAGGTTACAAGACTTCCTTCAATGTAGATCGCTCTTTGATTGGCTGTTTTTGTTTACATTTTGCGTAATATCGAATTTAAAGAACATCGTAATAATTTAGTGCTCTTTATTGTGTTTTTGTACATAAACGACAAAAAGCATCTTGCTAGAATCATTGCAGAACTGAATTGGGTATTTACTGAGTAACATCCTGTCTCTATTCACTTCCATTCTCGAATTTACACAACGCACATGTTTCGAAAGGGGGTGGCAAAGTCATGAACGAAGTGATTAATCATCTAACTAGTTTAAAATATTTTTATGGCTCATTTCTGATAAATACCATTAAACATTACGAAACATATTTAAACATAGGCCTACCCATTATTTATTTAAAGTCAGATATTTTTTGATGAATTTAAGTTTCAGAGGGGTAACTTATGTGCCTTGCCATGATCTGTTAAAAGCTCTATCCTGGTGCTATTCTAAAACCTTAACATTGGAGCTTCTGTTACACTCGCTTGGTCGATATGCTATTTTCTGTTGGTTACACATTTGTCGACCACGGTAGTGTAAGACATCTACTGGGTTAAAATACTTAGGGGCAACCGTGTGTTTCACTAACACATTTCCTTCTATCTATTGCTTCCTACGTCAGTTACAAAACATAATGTGTGAAGAAAGCTAGTATATTTCACTTCAATAGCGTGTCAATGGATCATGTTGATTTGAGACAGGCTTATACCATAGCTAATACAATAGCTCTCTACTTAGCAATTATATATAACCGCTCGCTCACCGATAGATCTGTACCGACAGATTGGAAAATTGCGCAGGTCGCACCAGTGTTTAAAAAGGGTAGTGGGAGTGATCCATTGAACTACAGACCTATTTCATTGACGTCGGTTTGCAGTAGTGTTCTGGAGCAAATATTGTATTCAAACATTAAGAATCACCTCGAAGGGAACGATCTATTGATACGTAATCAGCATGGTTTCAGAAAAACATCGGTCTTGTGCAACGCACGAAGTAATGGCCGCTATTGGCAGGGGATCTCAAGTTGGTTCCGTATTTCTAGATTTCCGGAAAGCTTTTGACACCGTTCCTCACAAACAACTTCTAATCAAGCTGCGGGCCTGTGGGGTATCGTCTCAGTTCTGCGACTGGATTCGTGATTTCCTGTCAGGAAGGTCGCAGTTCGTAGTAATAGACGGCAAATCATCGAGTAGAATTGAAGTGATATCAGGTGTTCCCCAGGGAAGCGTCCTGGGACCTCAGCTATTCCTGATCTATATAAATGACCTGGGTGACAATCTGAGCAGCTCTCTTAGGTTGTTCACAGATGATGCTGTAATTTACCGTCTAGTAAGGTTATCCGAAGAACGGTATCAGTTGCAAAGCGATTTAGAAAAGACTGCTGTATGGTGTGGCAGGTGGAAATTGACGCTAAATAACGAAAAGTGTGAGGTGATCCACATGAGTTCCAAAAGAAATCCGTTGGAATTCGATTACTCGATAAATAGTACAATTCTCAAGGCTGTCAATTCAACTAAGTACCTGGGTGTTAAAATTAAGAACAACTTCAGTTGGATAGACCACATAGATAATATTGTGGGGAAGGCGACCCAAAGGTTGTGTTTCATTCCCAGGACACTTAAAAGATACAACAAGTCCACTAAGGAGACAGCTTACACTACACTCGTTCGTCCTCTGTTAGAATATTGCTGCGCGGTGTGGGATTGACGGAAGACATCGAAAGGGTGCAAAAAAGGGCAGTTCGTTTTGTATTATCAAATAATAGGGGAGAGTGTGCAAATATGATACGCGAGTTGGCATGGAAGTCATTAAAGCAAAGATGTTTTTGTCGCGGCGAGATCTATTTACAAAATTTCAGTCACCAACTTTCTCTTCCGAATGCGAAAATATTTTGTTGAGTCCAACCTATATAGGTAGGAATGATCATCAAAATAAAATAAGAGAAATCAGAGCTTAAACAGAAGGGTTTAGGTGTTCGTTTTTCCCGCGCTGTTCGGGAGTGGAATGGTAGAGAGATGATTGTGGTTCTATGAACCCTCTTCCAAGCACTTAAATGTGAATGGAAGAGTAATCATGTAGATGTAGATGTATTTTTCTCCTGGATCATGACAACGTTACAGCCTTGACTAGCTAAAGGATTCAGCATACTAACAACAGTCAAAGATATTTGGGCCTCCCTAAACTCCCCACAGCGTCGCCGTTTGTATCTGGTGGCTTTCTAACTTACTGTTTAACTAAGCAGCAATTATTTAACATGATTTACCTTTTACATTTATTGTACAAATAGTCCAGTTAGCAGAGCCATCACCACTGCCTTTTGCGAGCTACCGCAGTGACCTACTTTTGCCGCCTGCAGTCTTCAGCCCACGCTGTACTCAAGACACTCCCAGTACTCTGTAGTGGCCACCGCAACAACTAACTCTCTCGTTGTCCTCCTTAACTACAAACACAAGTGTTGTGATTATACAGCGGCCACTGTCACCAACTATAGAAGGGAGGATTATGAGAACCCCAGCGGACAGATCGATCACAGTCTTTGGGGGAACCATCATTAACTCTAAAAATACCACCCTACTCGCATTGGTAATACTGGGCCTCCTTGTGATCTTAGTGACCGCATTTAAGTTGTCCTTACTTGCATTATCATTAAATGTAGAATTGGGTCACCAGCTCTTTCTAGTGAACCGTGACCACCTTCTGTATATAGAAATCTCACATATCGAGGAAATTCATTCTATCACTACCGTAAGGCCTATCTTGGCGCGTAAACGTTTCGACAATATCAAAGAGTCAGATCTTCAGTGTTCCACTACCTTGATATTGGTGCACAAGCTTACGGATTACTTTTGAGGTGCTCTTAAAGAAATGTGATTTGTTGATTCAAGAAGCAATTTGCTGTAGACCCAATTGCGGTAAAACCATTTTAATGCCTAAAGATATGCGACATGAATGTCTCATCTACACTCCTGGAAATTGAAATAAGAACACCGTGAATTCATTGTCCCAGGAAGGGGAAACTTTATTGACACATTCCTGGGGTCAGATATATCACATGATCACACTGACAGAACCACAGGCACATAGACACAGGCAACAGAGCATGGTAAATGTCGGCACTAGTACAGTGTATATCCACCATTCGCAGCAATGCAGGCTGCTATTCTCCCATGGAGGCGATCGTAGAGATCCTGGATGTAGTCCTGTGGAACGGCTTGCAATGCCATTTCCACCTGGCGCCTCAGTTGGACCAGCGTTAGTGCTGGACGTGCAGACCGCGTGAGACGACGCTTCATCCAGTCCCAAACATGCTCAATGGGGGACAGATCCGGAGATCTTGCTGGCCAGGGTAGTTGACTTACACCTTCTAGAGCACGTTGGGTGGCACGGGATACATGCGGACGTGCATTGTCCTGTTGGAACAGTAAGTTCCCTTGCCGGTCTAGGAATGGTAGAACGATGAGTTCGATGACGGTTTGGATGCACCGTGCACTATTCAGTGTCCCCTCGACGATCACCAGAGGTGTACGGCCAGTGTAGGAGATCGCTCCCCACACCATGATGCCGGGTGTTGGCCCTGTGTGCCTCGGTCGTATGCAGTCCTGATTGTGGCGCTCACCTGCACGGCGCCAAACACGCATACGACCATCATTGGCACCAAGGCAGAAGCGACTCTCATCGCTGAAGACGAAACGTCTCCATTCGTCCCTCCATTCACGCCTGTCGCGACACCACTGGAGGCGGGCTGCACGATGTTGGGGCGTGAGCGGAAGACGGCCTAACGGTGTGCGGGACCGTAGCCCAGCTTCATGGAGACGGTTGCGAATGATCCTCGCCAATACCCCAGGAGCAACAGTGTCCCTAATTTGCTGGGAAGTGTCGGTGCGATTCCCTACGGCACTGCGTAGGATCCTACGTTCTTGGCGTGCATCCGTGCGTCGCTGCGGTCCGGTCGCAGGTCGACGGGCACGTGCACCTTCCGCCGACCACTGGCGACAACATCGATGTACTGTGGAGACCTCACGCCCCACGTGTTGAGCAATTCGGCCGTACGTCCACCCGGCCTCCCGCATGCCCACTATACGCCCTCGCTCAAAGTCCATCAATTGCACATACGGTTCACGTCTACGCTGTCGCGGCATGCTACGACTGTTAAAGACTGCGATGGAGTTCCGTATGCCACGGCAAACTGGCTGACACTGACGTCGGCGGTGCACAAATGCTGCGCAGCTAGCGCCATTCGACGGCCAACACCGCGGTTCCTGGTGTGTCCGCTGTGCCGTGCGTGTGATCATTGCTTGTACAGCCCTCTCGCAGTGTCCGGAGCAAGTATGGTGGCTCTGACACACCGGTGTCAATGTGTTCTTCTTTCCATTTCCAGGAGTGTATTTCTACATCTGTACTCTGCGAATCACTGTGAAATGAATGGCAGAGGATATGTTCCACTATACCAACAGTTGAGGATTTTCCCCGTTCCATTCACGCACGGAACGAGGGAAAATAGTTTAATTGGCCCTCTGCGTGCTTTACTTAATCTTATCTTATTCTCATGATCTCTAGGTTGCGATATCTATGAGGCTGTAGTATGTATCTGGAGCCATCCATCATTCAAAGCTGGTTCTTGAAACTTTGTTAGTAGACTTTTTGGGATAATCTCCTAACTTCAAGCGAAGAGTCTACCAATTCAGTTCCTTCACTGTCTCGGTGATAGTCTCCCGCGGGTCAGTCAAACCTGTGATAATTCGTGAAGCCGTTATTCGTACTCGTTCAGTACCCCTTCCTAATATTCTAAGATGGGTCGCACTTGTGATTTGTAGATCATTTGCATTTCCCTCGCAGAATACCAGTATAGTGGACCAGTAAACTGAAGTCTGCTACGTGCTATATGCACGACTTAGCCTCTGCGATCGTTCCACTTCATCTCCAAAAAATGTTTCAAATGGCTCTGAGCACTATGGGACTTAACATCTATGGTCATCAGTCCCTTAGAACTTAGAACTACTTACACCTAACTAACCTAAGGACATCACACAACACCCAGCCATCACGAGGCAGAGAAAATCCCTGACCCCGCCGGGAATCGAACACGGGAACCCGGACGTGGAAAGCGAGAACGCTACCGCACGACCACGAGATGTCTTCATCTCTCTACAATGTGTGACACACAAGTATTTGTAGCATTTTACTGATTCCAACTGTGACTCAGAATAATAGTATATTCATAGTATAATCACTTTGAAATCTTATAAAAGTCTAAGGAATATTTGTACAGACGGTTCAGATTGTATTACTTTGGAGATAACTGCGTTATCTGCGAAAATGTGCGGTTGCTATTGATATTGGTTTACGAATGGCTCTAAGCACTATGGGACTTATCAGTTGAGATCATCAGTCCCCTAGACGTAGAACTACTTAAACCTAACTGGCCTAAGGACATCACACACATCCATGCCCGAGGCAGGATTCCAACCTGCCACCGTAGCAGCTGCGCGGTTCCGAACTGAAGCGCCTAGAACCACTCGGGCACAGGGGCCGGCGCTATTAATATTGTCCGCAAGATCATTAATATACAACATGAACAATAAAGAACCCAACAAACTCCCCTGGGGTACAACCGAAGTTACTGCTACATCTGTCGATGACTCTCCGTAGAAGACAACATGCTGCGTGCTCCCTAACAAGAAACCCTCGATCCATTTCCACGTTTCGTCTGATACCCCATACTATCGCACTTTGATAATAAGCACAGATGTGGAAGTGAGTGAAATTCTTTCCGGAAGTAAATTAATACAGTTTCTGTATAACTACCTTGATCCATAGCTTTCAAGATGCAATATGACAAAAGTACGAGTTGGGTTGAAGGTTGTCTGTGTGCTCAAAATCCGCTCTGGTTGGCATGAAAGCGGTCGTTCTCTTCGAAATACCACATGTCTGAATTCAGAATATGTTCTAAGATTCTACCACAAATGGATGTCAAGGACATTGGAAGGTAGGATTATGAATCGCTCCTGTTATCCTTCTTGCAGACATGTGTGACCTATCTTTTCTTCCAACTACTGGGCACAGTATTTTGTTCGAGGGATCTACTATAGACTAGTTAAAAGGGGCTAGCTCACCCGCGATTTGTGTATGGAATATGACAGGAAATCATCGGGTCCTGGGGTTTTGTTCAATTTCATCAATTTCAGCAGATTCTCTACACCACTCACATTTATTTCGCTCATCATTTCAAGAGTACGATCATTAAGCTGCGGCCGTCGAATGGCGCTAGCTGCGCAGCATTTGTGCACCACCGCCGTCAGTACCAGCCAGTTTGCCGTGGCATACGGAGCTCCATCGCAGTCTTTAACACTGGTAGCACGCCGCAACAGCGTGGACGTGAACCGTATGTGCAGTTGACGGACTTTGAGCGAGGGCGTATAGTGGGCATCCGAGAGGCCGGGTGGACGTACCGCCGAATTGCTCAACACGTGGGGCGTGAGGTCTCCACAGTACATCGATGTTGTCGCCAGTGGTCGGCGGAAGGTGCACGTGCCCGTTGACCTGCGACCGGACCGCAGCGATGCACGGATGCACGCCAAGACCGTAGGATCCTATGCAGTGCCGTAGGGGACCGCACCGCTACTTCCCAGCAAATTAGGGACACTGTTGCTCCTGGGGTATCGGCGAGGACCATTCACAACCGTCTCCATGAAGCTGGGCTACGGTCCCGCACAACGTTAGGCCGTCTTCCGCTCACGCCCCAACATCGTGCAGCCCGCCTCCAGTGGTGTCGCGACAGGCGTGAATGGAGGGACGAATGGAGACGTGTCGTCTTCAGCGATGAGAGTCGCTTCTGCCTTGGTGCCAATGATGGTCGTATGCGTGTTTGGCGCCGTGCAGGTGAGCGCCACAACCAGGACTGCATACGACAGAGGCACGCAGGGCCAACACCCGGCATCATGGTGTGGGGAGCGATCTCCTACATTGGCCGTACACCTCTGGTGATCGTCGATGGGACACTGAATAGTGTACGGTACATCCAAACCGTCATCGAACCCATCGTTCTACCATTCCTAGACCGGCAAGGGAACTTGCTGTTCCAACAGGACAGTGCACGTCCGCATGTATCCCGTGCCACCCAACGTGCTCTAGAAGGTGTAAGTCAACTACCCTGGCCAGCAAGATCTCCGTATCTGTCCCCTATTTAGCATGTTTGGGACTGGATGAAGCGTCGTCTCACGCGGTCTGCACGTCCAGCACGAACGCTGGTGCAACTGAGGCGCCAGGTGGAAATGGCATGGCAAGCCGTTCCACAGGACTACATCCAGCATTTCTACGATCGTCTCCATAGGAGAATAGCAGCCTGCATTGCTGTGAAAGGTGGATATACACTGTACTAGCGCCGACATCGTGCATGCTCTGTTGCCTGTGTCTATGTGCCTGTGGTTCTGTCAGTGTGATCATGTGATGTATCTGACACCAGGAATGTGTCAATAAAGTTTCCCCTTCCTGATACAATGAATTCACAGTGTTCTTATTTCAATTTCCAGGAGTGTAAAATCATGTGGTCTAGAAGCAAGGCAAGAAAGTAAAACAAGGTAATCTCCTTGCTATCTGTTACGCTGGTGTATCTCTGCGATATGTTACGCAAAATCGGAAATGGGTAATTTCCTGAATGATGACCCCTATGTGCTCCTGTTAAAAAGCGTAAATTACAATATCATTACTAGGTAAGAGATATTATACGACGTGTGTGTGGACATTTCCACTGCAAGCTAGAAACGTCGAAAAGCCCTCACAAACAACGATGTTTTAGTGGGCTCGTCGTGACGAGAGACCAACTTTTCACTGGTTGCAAGCACACTGTCACCAACAATAAACTCATTACAGGACAGGCTATTCAACTGAAGAGATGGTCAATGTTATGTATTGTATGAGTAACCCAAAACCGACAAAGGGGAAGGACAAAATGGACAGGGAATGGGAGGAACAGGAGTTGGACAGAGAGAGAGGCTGGACGAGGTAGAGTGGGGGAGAAGGAGACAGAGAGGAGGAGGAGGAGATGGAGTTAGAGGGGAGGGGAGGAGATGCGTAGAGGGGGGAGAAGCCGATAAACAGAGGGAGAAGGAGCACACTTACAGAGAGAGTAAAGTTGAGGACATGGACAGAGATAAGGAAAGGACGAGACGGACAAAGTGGGGGCAGGAGGACATGAAGCGGCAGGATGGAGGAAGTGGACAGAGACAGCTGGAAGCGGAAGTAGGCAGCAAGAGGCGGAAGAAAAAAATGGTCTAATAGAAGACCGGAGCAAATACGTACCGGGCAACGCTAGGTACTCAGCTTATTAAAGAATAACATTCTGGAGCGCTACTACAAAGTAATACTGTACCTCAGTGAAAACGGTGTCTACTTTTAGACTAGGCTAGATAAAATTCCTGGCCAAGATAAGTTTACAAATATGAAATATCGGCCGTAATTTTAGGAAGAAGTCTCTAAGAATGTACGTCTGGAGTACATACTTTTATGGTAGTGAAACATTATAACGCCTCTTCTTCTTGATGATTTCATTTGATTTGTACTTGGCCTCGGCTAAAACTCGGCGACAGTCGGTAGAGTATTGAGATCGTTATCAAGTTACGAAGACGACGTTACACAAAATGACAGTGCTGAACCGAAATGTCGACGTGAGTGAGATATTTACTTCTCCAAGAACGGTAATTAATCATTCTTAATCGATGCTTAACTGATTAATGATGAAATATTAATTATCTACATCTACATGACTACTCTGCAATTCACATTTAAGTGCTTGGCAGAGGGTTCATCGAACCACAATCATACTATCTCTCTACTATTCCACTCCCGAACAGCGAGCGGGAAAAACGAACACCTAAACCTTTCTGTTCGAGCTCTGATTTCTCTTATTTTATTTTGATGATCATTCCTACCTATGTAGGTTGGGCTCAACAAAATATTTTCGCATTCGGAAGAGAAAGTTGGTGACTGAAATTTCGTAAAAAGGTCTCGCCGCGACGAAAAACGTCTATGCTTTAATGACTTCCATCTCAACTCGTGTATCATATCTGCCACACTCTCTCGCCTATAACGTGATAATACAAAACGAGCTGCCCTTTTTTGCACCCTTTCGATGTCCTCCGTCTATCTCACCTGGTAAGGATCCCACACCGCGCAGCAATATTCTAACAGAGGACGAACGAGTGTAGTGTAAGCTGTCTCTTTAGTGGACTTGTTGCATCTTCTAAGTGTCCTGCCAATGAAACGTAACCTTTGGCTCGCCTTCCCGACAATATTATCTATGTGGTCCTTCCAACTGAAGTTGTTCGTAATTTTAACACCCAGGTACTTAGTTGAATTGACAGCCTTGAGAATTGTACTATTTATCGAATAATCGAATTCCAACGGATTTCTTTTGGAACTCATGTGGATCATCTCACACTTTTCGTTATTTAGCGTCAACTGCCACCTGACACACCATACAGCAATCTTTTCTAAACCACTTTGCAACTGATACTGGTCTTCGGATGACCTTACTAGACGGTAAATTACAGCATCATCTGCAAACAGTCTAAGAGAACTGCTCAGATTGTCACCCAGGTCATTTATATGGATCAGGAACAGTAGAGGTCCCAGGACGCTTCCCTGGGGAACACCTGATATCACTTCAGTTTTACTCGATGATTTGCCGTCTATTACTACGAACTGCGACCTTCCTGATAGGAAATCACGAATCCAGTCGCAGAACTGAGACGATACCCCATAGCTCCGCAGCTTGATTAGAAGTCGCTTATGAGGAACGGTGTCAAAAGCTTTCCGGAAATCTAGAAATACGGAATCAACTTGAGATCCCCTGTCGATAGCGGCCATTACTTCGTTCGAATAAAGAGCTAGCTGCGTTGCACAAGAGCGAAGTTTTCTGAAGCTATGCTGATTACGTGTCAATAGATCGTTCCCTTCGAAGTTTGAATACAGTATATGCTCCAAAACCCTACTGCAAACCGACGTCAATGATATAGGTCTGTAGTTAAATGGATTACTCCTACTACGCTTCTTGAACACTGGTGCGACCTGCGCAATTTTCCAATCTGTAGGTACAGATCTATCGGTGAGCGAGCGGTTGTATATGAGTGCTAAGTAGGGAGCTATAGTATCAGCGTAATCTGAAAGGAACCTAATCGGTATACAATCTGGACCTGATGACTTACCCGTATCAAGCGATTTGAGTTGATTCGCAACCCCTAAGGTATCTACTTCTAAGAAACTCATGCTAGCAGATGTTCGTGTTTCAAATTCTGGAATATTCCATTCGTCTTCCCTGGTGAAGGAATTTCGGAAAACTGCGTTCAATAACTCGGCTTTAGCGGCACAGTCGTCGATAACAGTACCATCGGCACTGCGCAGCGAAGGTATTGACTGCGTCTTGCCGCTTGTGTACTTTACATACGACCAGAATTTCTTAGGATTTTCTACCAAATTTCGAGACAATGTTTCGTTGTGGAACCTATTAAAGGCATCTCGCATCGAAGTACGTGCCAAATTTCGCGCGTCTGTAAATTTTAGCCCATCTTCGGGATTTCGCGTTCTTCTGAACATCGCATGCTTTTTCCGTTGCCTCTGCAACAGCGTTCGGACCTTTTTAGTGTACCACGGGGGATCCGTTCCATCTCTTACCAATTTATGAGGTATGAATATCTCAATTGCTGTTGCTACTATTTCTTTGAATTTGAGCCACATCTCGTCTACATTCGCATAGTCAGTTCGGAAGGAATGGAAATTGTCTTTTAGGAAGGCTTCTAGTGGCACTTTATCCGCTTTTAAAAAAATTAGTTTGCGTTTGTTTCTGATGGATTTGGAAGAAATGGTATTGAGCCTAGCTAAAATGACCTTGTGATCACTAATCCCTGTATCAGTCATGATGCTCTCTATCAGCTCTGGGTTGTTCGTGGCTAAGAGTTCAAGTGTGTTTCCGCAACCATTTACAATTCGCGTGGGTTCGTGGACTAACTGCTCGAAATAATTTTCGGAGAAAGCATTTAGGACAATCTCGGAAGACGTTTTCTGCCTACCACCGGTTTTGAACAAGTATTTTTGCCAACATACCGAGGGTAGGTTGAAGTCCCCACCAACTATAACCGTATGAGTGGGGTATTTATTTGTTACGAGACTCAAACTTTCTCTGAACTGTTCCGCAACTGTATCATCGGAGTCTGGGGGTCGGTAGAAGGAGTCAATTATTAACTTAATTTGGCTGTTAAGTATAACCTCCACCCACACCAATTCGCATAGGGTATCTACTTTGACTTCACTACGAGATAAACCACTACTGACAGACACAAACACTCCACCACCAATTCTGCCTAATCTATCTTTCCTGAACACCGTCTGAGACTTCGTAAAAATTTCTGCAGAACTTATTTCAGGCTCTAGCCAGCTTTCTGTACCTATAACGATATCAGCTTCTGTGCTTTCTATTAGCGCTTGAAGCTCAGGGACTTTTCCAGCGCAAGTACAACAATTTACGATTCCGACTGTTCCCTGATCCAAGCACGTCCTGTAATTGCCAAGGACCCTTTGACATTGCAGCCCATCCCGCACTTTCCCGAGGCCTTCTAACCTAAAAAAATTATAATACCAATACAGTCACATCCACAACAAATTCCCTACAAGCTGGTCGTAATTTCAAGTATCTAAGAAATCGTAACAGTGTGCTTCTTGTTTGAGTCAAAGATTCTACACAAGCGCTGAACGCTACAGTCAACTATTATCGATGCGCGTAATTATTACTCGGGAGTTTCATGTCAGTAATTTGATAGAATTGTAAATCACAAATGCACGACTTTGCACGAGAGGGTGTTTTATTGCACAATATCAGTCACTTCCTAACCGAGCCTTGAGAAGAAAACTTTCCCAGGTGTTGGGAGGATTTAAAATATATGCTTCGGACCTATCACTTAAGTTCCATAAACCACTGGCTATTGTGAATGAATATTGTCTATCAGTGTTCTTTGCCTAAATCACTGTCTAAGTAATGTTTAGATCAATTATCTAGTTAAAAGTTCACTTTATTCTAGTAGGTAAAAGTCCTCCGTTCGAACTCTAGTGCCGCGATTTTTAAAGTCAGAAGATCGTATTACTGCGTCATAAGAGGTCGCAATTATTCAATCTCAAAAACAGTCTAAGTACGCCTACATGTACGAACATTAAAATGTATGACGTGATTCGGCTAACTCTCGTAACGTAGTGACAATGCATTGAATTATACTTAGTCATTACTCACGATTCCCAAAGAGTACTCACACGGAGTATTCTTTGGGACCGTTGGTTCTACTTTGGGAATGTTAAATTATGCTAATTTTGCGATTTATTATGATTTTGATTTGAATTTTATTGAAGTTTAACCTTTCTTTCGGTTCAAATGTTCAAATGGATCTGAGCACTACGGGACTTAACTGCTGTGGTCATCAGTCCCCTAGAACTTAGAACTACTTAAACCTAACTAACCTAAGGACATCACACACATCCAAGCCCGAGGCAGGATGCGAATCTGCGACCGTAGCAATCGCGCGGTTCTAGACTGTAGTGCCAAGAACCGCTTGGCCACTCCGGCCGGTTTTTTTTTCCGTAGATTGCTAAATTGTCAGGTCCTAGATTCCTGATTTAATTACTTGTTATTGTCCTAATAATAGTGGAAAATGTAACTTCGTGCGCTTATTCAATTTTCTGGGAATTTGGGACTTGGGGGGTAAGCTTTGGGGTATTGGGAGCTAATTTTTGATTTTTATTTCTCGTCCGAGGAAGTGGCATTACATCATGGACTGTGGGAAAACCGGAACAGAAGCGAATCGAAGCATTTGAGAAGTGGTGCTACAGACAAATGTTTAAAATTAGGTGCACTTATAAAGTAAGGAATGAGGAGGTTCTACGCAGAATAGGAGAGCAAAAGACTATGCGCAAAACACTGATAAGGAGAAGGGACAGGATGATAGGGCATCTGTTGAGGAATGACGGAATGACCTCCTCGGTACTAGAAGGAGCTGTAGAGTGCAAAAGCTGTAGAGGAAGTCAGAGACTGGAATACATACAGCAAATAATTGCAAGTGCTACTCTGAGATGAACAGGTCAGCACAGGAGACGAATTCGTGGAGGGCTGCAATAACCAGTCAGACGACTGATACGTAGCCACACAAAAACACACACGCACACAAACACACATACACACAAACTCACGTACTCTCGCGCCACTCGTCGTGTGGTTGTCCGTGTGTGCGGGTGTACAGTAACGGAATAACCGTAGGCCTCGCAGACAGATACGACGCAAGTGATAACGCTTTTTAGACTGGTAATTATGACCGTTATTAAGGTGAAAACACGGGAGACGGTGGCATAGTTCCATCGCTACCGTTTTATTGTGACCACACCGGCCGTCCCTTCTGCGATGTCGTAAACCCGCAGCCTCAGCCCACTGACACGATGCTCAGCTCCTTCGCTTCCCACATTATCTCTGCTCTCCTTCTCTCACTTCACCCAATTACACCGACTGCGCTCGCAGACGTCCGCAGCCCAGCTGTGCTGCGTGCTCAACCCTCCTGGAAGACGGCACGTCCGCCTTGAAGTCCTTATTCATGGAATAAGAGAGCAGCGTATCTGAGCTGCGGCAGGCGCGTCGCCGGGTCCGGGCGACTGTCAACCGCCCTGCGTCGTAACTGCAGCCGGGCCGGTTGGTCGTCGGTGGCGGGGGGGAGGGGGGGGGGGCGGGGGGGGGGGAGCGTGCCTCGAGGAGATGAGGCGGCCCCGCGCCGGGGGACCAGGGGGTGACGCGGCGACAATTTGTCTGAGCGCCGGCCCATTCTCGCCTGTCCGCCGCCCACCTCGTCCGCTACCTGCGGGGGAGGGACCGGCGTAAATTGAGTGTCATCCCGCACCCGCATGAGCTTTATCGTCTATCTTGCGCCTCTCACATCTCGGGACAGCGCCGCAAAACGTCCCCTTCGTGCATCATTTCGCTGCACCCTTCCGGGGCTTGTTGCGAGCACGACGCATTCTGGCTTAACGAGTACAGTTTTTCACCGCCCATTCATCTTCCTAGGCGCATTCGCTGCTGTTTTCTTGTGAAGTCTTTCGTGAGCCACAGCATCATGCAGTTGTAGCGTCATATATGTTTTTCTTCCTTGTCTATTTCATTTCCGTGAAGTACAGTTCATTCAAAATTGCTCACTCATGGGAAGAAACATTAGATGTAAATTATGGTGTTTGGTAGTCCAGTAGCAAAAATTTGTATAATGCTGAACATCCTTCTAAAGAAGACATACTTGTTAACGTCGGGTATAACCTTTTCTGAAGGTCTTAGGCTGGGGTATACCCTTATACGGAAGTGAAAAGCGGACTACCAATACTTCAAACGGGAAACGAAGCACCAGAGTGTCGTGCTACGGCAGGATGTGTTAAGTTAGTGCATAAGTTCGTAGCGTTTCTGTTTTTCACGTTGGTATCTGGGTTGCTGTGAGTTTATTTCTACATCTACATCAATTCTCCGCAAGCCACCTAACGGTGTGTGGTGGAGCGTACCTAGAGTACCATTATCTGTTTCCCCTTCCATTCCAGTCTCGTATTGTTCGTGGAAAGAAAGATTGTCGGTATGCCTCTGTGTCGGCTGTAATCTCTCTAACTTTATCCTCATGGTCTCTACGCGAGATATACGTAGGAGGGAGCAATATACTGCTTTTGACTCCTCGGTGAAGGGATGTTCCCGAAACTTCAACAAAAGCCTGTACCGAGCTACTGAGCGTCTCTCCTGCAGTCTTCCACTGGAGTTTAACTATCATCTCCGTAACTGTTTCGCGATTACTAAATGGTCCTGTAACGAAGCGCGCTGTTCTCCATTGGATCTTCTCTACCTCTTCTATCAACCTTATCTGTTACGGATCCCACACTGCTGAGCAGTATTCAAGCAGTGGGCGAACAAGCGTACTGTAACCTACTTCCTTTGTTTTCGTATTGCAATTCCTTAGGATTCTTCCAAAGAATCTTAGTCTGGCATCTGCTTTACCGACGATCAACTTTATATGATCATCCCATTTTAAATCACGCCTAATGCGCACTCCCAGATAATTTATGGAATTAACTGCTTTCAGTTGCTGTCCTGCTATATTGTAGCTAAAAAAAAGGGATCTTTCTTTCTATGTATTCGCAGCATATTACACTACATTACACTACATTGAGATTCAATTGTCATTTCCTGCACCATGCGTCAATTCGCTGCAGATTCTCCTGCATTTCAGTACAATTTTCCATTGTTACAAGCACTCGATATACTACAGCATCATCCGCAAAAAGCCTCAGTGAACTTCCGATGTCATCCACAAGGTCATTTATGTATATTGTGAATAGCAATGGACCTACGACACTCCACACCTGAAATCAGTCTTACTTCGGAAGACTTCTCTCCATTGAGAATGACATGCTGCGTTCTGTTATCTGGGAACTCTTCAATCCAATCACACAATTGGTCTGATAGTCCATATGCTCTTACTCTGTTCATTAAACGACAGCGGGGAACTGTATCGAACGCCTTGCGGAAGTCAAAAAACACAGCATCTACCTGTGAACCCGTGTCCGTGGCCCTCTGAGCCTCGTGGACGAATAGCGCTAGCTGTGGTTCACACGATCGTCTTTTTATTCTGTATTTGTAATTTACTGCTGATATTAGGATTTGCATATTGTCATTGTGTTATTTAGAGATAATGAGTGGAGCTATGGCGACTAACGGGTGAAGTGTCAGGAGGAGAAATCGGATCATTTTGAAAATATTCTTCTGTTTAAGTTCAAAAGACTGGTGACAACAGCAGAGGGAGCTTGAAACATTTACATCGTATATGAGGATAATGCCACTGGACACGGCTCGGCAAGAAAATAGTTTTCTACTTGTAAGAAGGATAGTTTTGACATTAGTGCTTCTTCACGTTCAGGGAGACCATCGCGATTTGACGAAGATCGTTTAAAACTATTTGAAAGGTATGTGCTAAGATCTGGTCAGGGTATCTCCATAAAATAGTCTGTAGTTGCCAACCGCCAGGTGGAACGAGTATAATATTTTTGAGAAGGAGGATCTTTGATGGTTAAGAGTTCCGGTCACGTGTAGTAAAAATACCGTGAAGTCGCAGCTATGTGCCCGGAAGAAGCAGATGTGTGGTGGCAGCGTTAGAGTAGGTCGCTGCCCCTGACCAAACTTTAGCACGTAAATAAGAGAAAATATATAATCATTTAAAATTGGTTTTGTTAGATAATGTTCAGAGTTAGGATTTGTATGTCCAAGGTTTGACCCAGTAAGCATTTAAAAAAAAAAAAAAAAATTAAGAGTGATTCGTGGTACGAAAATGTTTGAAATAGTAGGTTTTGTGTATTGCATAAATTTTTAACAATATATATGTTGAGTTCAACACTGTGTTTGAATCTAAAAGCCTTAATCATAATCCACATCCTTTGCTTCTATTGAATATGAAAATGAGTAGTAAACTAAAGTTACCCACCATTGTAAGAACCGGGTAAACATCAGGTCCTATAGTTAACTTTCTAGTGTCATCTTAGTGCCAGTGCACAAACGGCATAATTCTCTTGATTGCTGAGTTAAATACATGTTGCATTTCTGGCAGAATGGAGGAGTGCAGAAACAAGTTCACAGACGCAGTAAGTTGCCGGTTTGCTGAATAATTAATTTAGAGCAATCTTATCACTGATACTTTCACAGAATAAAAGGTATTTTGGTTGGATACTTTCACATTAATACAAAATAATCCACGTCAGTGTGCTCGATAACTGGCAGCTGAGATGAACTCTGATCATTCCACATTTCCACGCTATGGAGAAGGTTCAAAAATCGGGTGTATGTGTACCGCATGCTCTAAGGGAAAATAGATTTGGCTTGCAGCAGCTCCACAAAGAGAATGACGTCTGGACACGATAGACTATCGCGGAGAATTGTATCAAACCTCCGTCGCACTGAAGACCATAATAACAAAACCCTACTGAATAAACGGAAATATGAAAAAAATCGGTTTTACGTGACCGAAGTTTCTGTTTCCTCTAGACAGTGAAAGACAATACATTTAGCTAAAATTGTGTTGACACTCATATTTCAAAGTAGTCGGTTTCCAGATCAATAGCACATTTGCAGAATTTGGATTCAATTCATTACGTGTGATTGTGGGAGATCCGCAAATCAATCATGTAAATATGACATTTCTTCTTAATTTCACTCAAATGTTTCCCACGATAAAATTTCGTTGCATAAAAGGGATAGACAAAGAGCGGAATACATCATCTCTCACGATCAGGATCTCATTGCTAATAATTTTTGTCGCTTCTTGCTTCCTAAAATTTTCTTGGTTTCTAAGATTAAACATTACTGGGAAAATTTCACGTAGAAATACCCTTTGCAAATGAATTAATCGTTAACGAAAATAAAATTAAAACATGTATTAAATAATACGTCATAATATTATCACTGGGAAAAACAGAGATATAGAAAGGAATCTTATCGAACAATAACCAAAATTTCCGAACATACGCTCTCGTTCTTAAATCCCGTCAGGGCAGCACAGAGCGCTAATGCGCTGCTTCCTGGAGTCGTGTATACGCGCCGGCACAGGATCCAATCCGCCCGGCCGATTAACGTAGAGGGCCGGTCTGCTGGCCAACCTGGATGTGGTTTTTAGGCGGTTTTCCATATAGTGATAGGTGAATACCGGGCTGGTCCCCACGTCCCCACGTTACACAACTCACAGACATTTGAAAACGTTCGCACTATTTTAATGCTTAGACTAGACGCAGACAGCTGGGGTACACTCCTTACATCCCGGGGGGTTTGGGGTGGCAGTAGGAAGGGCATCTGGCCACCCTCTTCAACTAACACTACCCAGTCCGTGATAACAAGGCCTACCCCGGGTAGACGCGGGGCAAAGGGCCAAAGAAAGAAAGAAACTCTCGTTCTTAAAAATAGAATAAAGCTAAGACATTGTGTTTCTCTCTGTCTTTATCTCTTCTCTCTCTCTCTCTCTCTCTCTCTCTCACACACACACACACACACACACACACACACACACACACACACAAACACACGCACGCGCACAAAAACGATCAAGCACATGCCCACACACATACAGAATACGATAAAAAGCTAAGAATTACCAATAGTGATTCTTTTCCCAGTCCACATCAATACAAATACAACACAGCTCAAACAGGACATGAGAAAAGAATAAACAACGCGGTTACGCAACAGCTGTTAAGTCACATCTGTAATCTTCCAATGTGATACAGACGTGAAGAATGGTTCTCACAAATCAGTAGACTGTGCAACAAGTTTCAGAGCTTTAATTTAAGAAACTTACAGTTCTTTTAACCCTGTAAATAATAGGGTAACTCGAACACTCCGTAAATACAGAAACATGTTTAAAGCTTCTTGCATCTCTGATTAATACATGCACATAGAATGACACAAATATATCGGACCACTGCGTATAGTTCCTAAATAAATAAAGTGAAGCTCATCCAGCAGGCAAATAAAATGATTTTAAACGGACTTTACACAGGGTGTCTCTCCTAAGTCATCAGGTAATTTTTCTCTGCAGTTTCGGCAGATGTTTGCAATTTCGTTTTTGCTATGTGTAGCTGGAATCATCTCAAAGAAATACTGCTCACCACGTCGCTCATGCGACTCCCAGTATGGACGGAAATCGTCTCTTTGTTTCCTGTTACGAACAAAACTATTTTTAAAGCAGAATTTTACGTGTCCATTCGATAATCTGGTCACACTGAGTCTAGTCCGGTAACTGTTTTATCGATTCGAATCAACAGGGGCAGTAGGAAGAGCGACAGCTGCCCTGGCCAACTGTGACTGCTACCGCCTTGCTGCAGAAGCGCAGCTCAGTCGCTTCTGGAGTACATGTTATTCTTCGCGTTTTACTCTTCCTGTTAACACATACCTATAGATCGAATATCGCATTAGACTAATTTGGGATCGCTCTATCCAATCCAAATATTCATTCCCAAATGAGATTCACTAGGCCACCCACCAGCTCGCCAAGTATTTGCCTCAAAAGAATCAATGTTATCTAATGGGCCAATCGGAAACTGCGATTAAAGAATGATTGTTTGCAGATGATGCTGTCTTTTACCGTATTGGAAAGTCATTAGATGATCAAAACTACTTGCAAAATAATTTAGACAAGATATCTGCATGTTGCGAAAAGTGGCAATTGACCCAGAATAAGGAAAAGTGTGAAGTTACTCATATGAGTACTAAAAGAAATGAGCTAAATTTCGATTACGCGAAAAGTCACACAAATCTGAAGACTGTAAATTAAACTAAATACTTAGGGATTACGATTACAACTATCGTAAATTGGAACGATAACAGATAATATTGTGGGTAGATAAAGCAAAGACTGCGATTCATTGGCAGAACATTGAGAAGGTGCTGCAGGCCTACTAAAGACACTGCTTACAACAAGATTGTCCGCACTATTTTGGAGTAGTGCTGTGCGGTGTGGGATCCGTATCAAATGGGACTGACGGATGACATTGAAAAAGTAAAAAAAAATGGCAGCTCGTTTTGTATTATCTCTAAATAAGGCAGATAGTGTCACAGACATGATACGTGAATTGGAGTGCCAATCATAAAGACAATGGCGTTATTCTTTATGACAAGATCTTCACATATAATATCAATCACCAGTTTTCTCGTCCGATTGCGAAAACATTCTGTTGTCACCCACCTACATAGGGAGAAATGATTGTCACGATAAAATAACAGAAATCAGGGCTCGCACAGAAAAATTTAAGTGCTCTTTTTTCCCGCGTGCCGTTAGAGAGAGGAACGGTAGAAAAATATGGTTCAAATGTCTCTGAGCACTATGCGACTTAACTTCTGAGGTCATCAGTCGCCTAGTACTTAGAACTAATTAAACCTAACTAAACTAAGGACATCACACACATCCATGCCCGAGGAAGGATTCGAACCTGCGACCGTAGCGGTCGCTCGTTTCCAAACTGTAGCGCCTAGAACCGCACGGCCACACCGGCCGGCGGAACGGTAGAGAGACAACATCAAAACAGGAGTAGGACAGAGCGATGGTCGTTCTGTTGAATGTGAATCTTGATAAAGTCATAAAAATCTGGAAATGTACGCAGAGAATCTAGGAATGTAATCAGTTACTATTGTAGCCGGGAACCGAAGAATAGAGATAAGATGCCTTAGTTTCACAGATGATATTGCAATGTTAACCAACAACTCTAAGAATGCTGTCATTGCTGTGCAAGCATTGCATGACACAGCGGTGAAGTCAAGGTTACAGACATCGTATGATAAGACCAAATACTTTGTGAACCAGTACTCGACTAACACCTCTTTGACGACAATTCATGGAACGATTGGATGGTCAATCGCTTTTGTTACTTGGGTGAAAGGGGCCACCTCAATTGTTCAAATGGCTCTGAGCACTATGGGACTTAACAACTGAGGTCATCAGCACCTAGAACTTAGAACTAATTAAACCTTACTAACCTAAGGACATCACACACATCCATGCCCGAGGCACAACTCGAACCTGCGAACGTAGCGGTCACGCGGTTCCTGACTGAAGCACTTAGAACCGCTCGGCCATTCAGACCGGCAAGAAATTGTCATTAGGACTCAAGAGAAATTGGAAACCGAACAGAGCATGGAAGACAAACTAACCAGCCGCGGTGATCTAGCGGTTCTAGGCGCTCAGTCTGGAATCGCGCAACTGCTACGGTCGCAGGTTCAAATCCAGACTCGGGAATGGATGTTTGTGATGTCCTTAGGTTAGTTAGGTTTAAGTAGTTCTAAGTTCTAGGGGACTGATGACCACAGATGTTAAGTCCCATAGTGCTAAGAGCCATTTGAACCATTTGAAGAAGAACTAGTCATAAGCGCTCCTTAGTGGGCTTAATAAAATAAAATAAGAAACAAACAAACAAAGAAACGTTACGATTGAGATTCGGCCCTCGTATACAGATCTGACGTCATGTACCACAGGCATGTACCTTTACTTGCAAGAGACACATCAGTTACCTCAATGGGAAGAGATTACGCATCCGACAGGGTTCATTACTGGTCTTTATTCATGATAGTGGTTAACGGTCTGCCTTTTCATTTGAATCAGGAGGCAGTGTTATTTCTGTTCGCAAATACTATCATTGTTGTAAAGCCGGGAAAAGGAGTATCACCAGCGAAAACGGTAACTGATATTTTTATGAAAACTGCTCAACGGTTTTACACAATAGGCCTGTCTCTAAACAAGGTACAAACTTTGAAGTTCTTGGGTGTTCACTCTGCGGAAAACTTAAACCGGAAAAACCATATAGAAGATTTGTTGGAACGTTTTCTTTGGACTACTTTTGCCATGACAATAATTGCCAACATTGGCATATTGATGTCCTGATGACGATGGCGGAGACAGCTATCGAAAGGTCGAGTGTTTTATTCGAAGTGTGAACGTAGAAGATTTGATTGAAGCATGGCACCACCAAAGTGTCAGTGAAACAGTATCGACAAACCACATACTTACTATACAGTGTACATCAGTAGTTGTGACGTCGCTCCAGACAGCCAGCACCTGTGGGGTGCCAGCAGCACGCATATGCTGAGCTAAACGCTGACAAGCACGTGGCTTGTAGCCGCAGGCCGGTGGCAGCGAGGGAAGCAGTGGCGTCAGCGCTACTGTCACCGCAAGGCCGCTCATCTCGCAGAGCCAGCCGGGTGCCCTGTGGCCGCTAGCAGCCTTGGAAGTAGGCAGCCAGGGCAAACCTGACGACGATGTCGACTGCGTGCTGCGGAGTCCGCACACGCAAACGGCGCAGCAGCCAGCAGGTGGTTTAACTGCGCAAGGGGGAACGGATTTGCAACTGCAAGTCCCAGTCCCAGAGTGCAGTCACCTCGTCCCCGTAGCCCCCCCCCCCCCTCCCCACAATAACCACAACACAGCACGACTGTAGAACGCCAAGCCCATAATAATGAACCCTACATGAGCACAACGTCTCTGTCCACAGGACGTGTAGATATATGGAACTTGTATATCAGTAGGCGCAAATAATGTGAACTGGCATAGGTCCTTTCTCGTAGCTGGATGCCAGCAGAATGGGATACCTCTGATTGTAAAATGAGGAAAATTTATATGTGTCTGGCCAGTGCTTGTTATGCTACAGCACTGGTTTTCCCACGGGCGCAAGGGGGAACGGAAGTGCAACTGCAAGAGCGTCGACCTCTGCAAGAGATAATATAGTCAATCGCGCTGTGATCGTGCAGTATTTGTATTGTGACAGTACTTTTGCACCTCTGTTTGTTCTACTTGGCGACAGCGTGAAGTAAGCTCCTTGGCGTCGTAGTGCAGTTCATGTTGTATCAGCAAGTAGTCCATGATGTAATAACATTCTGGTCTGGCCCACTTGTGCACCCATTGCGTTAGCCAAGGTAGGTACTTTAATTTTCCCAACAGCACGAAGGATACCATTTGGGGGTAGTGTAACATGCTGCAATAAATCCTCGCTCTGGCAGGCAGTATTCCTTGCACAAAGGAAAGTAATTAGAATTACGTGTGGAGTTCACACACATACATCTTTCAGGTACCCCTTCAAGCAGCTAGGAAGATTTAATACAGCCTCACAGTCCTTTTATTCAGAGAAGAAATTTGATTCCAGTAATCCACCTAAGTTTGAGCGAGTAACAGAGATATTTACAATACTACAATATTAGAAGGAAAAATGATCTGTACTACTCGTACCTTTTAATGAATCAAAATTTTGAAAAAAAAAACGTGAAAAAAGTAGCTAACAAAGCCTTTGACCTTTGACAATTTTCCCAGTGAAATAAGATGTCTGACGGATAGCAAAAGTGTTTTCAAGTGCACATTAGAGAGATTTCGTCGTAACAAATCTTTCTAGGCGATAGCAGAATTCTATGTATAACATGGAAACGCTGTAAATGAACAGCATACAGCCTCAAAAATATTTTTTAAAATTTTTTTATTTAGTTTTATATGAGTGTTCTAAGTTTTGTTGAAACGCTCCCTATCATAACGTTTATCGTGAATTTGATCAATAGAACAAGTAACAATGACTGCTCATGCTATACTGCTGTTTACGAGACTTGTCAGAACACACGACGCGATTTTCGAGTTGAAATACCAGAGGCAAAGCTTATCAAGACAGGAAGTTTATGTATAGAAATTGAAACGAAGTGTTGTATATGGATATTAGTTGGATGAGACATTTGCATATTTCATCTTCTGCAGTAATGCTTGACGGTGATTGTGATTAACACCGATCCAGCGATGCAATCGTTTTTCCGTACCTGATCGCTTAGCTATGAGGCACAGTACTGATACTGAGTGAGCGGGCGCAATTAAGACACTAAACCAACCTTCAGGAGGAATATAGTTCATATCCCTGATCAGCCACCCACATTTAGTTTTTCCGTGGTTTCCATAAACCGATTTATACAAGTGCCGGTAACTTCTTTTGGAAATGACACTATCGATTATCCTACACATCGTTAGTCAAACCGTTTCGTGTTCCCTTCGAGTTATCTATGTCAGACCACAAGTCGTTACAACCTAATATTCCCTTATTACAGTATTTAGCAAAGGGAATTCACGACGTTCTCTCCTCCCGCGGGATTGCGAACTACGGAAATGTTATGATATAAGAAGATATAGGTATATATATAATGCAGTCGTAAAATCGTATGAAATTGTCTTTGAAACAAGTGTTTGTTCTTGTGTAGGTTACTTGCCAGGTGGAAAAGTTACCGACAACGATGAAGTTGCTGGCGGGAAGTAGGAAACAGAATTTTCGTAACAGAAATATAACTTATGAATAATTTCCATTGTTCCGAGACAGCAATACTGTCTCGTTTTATCTCTCGCTTTTCGTTTGGAGAATCAAGTTCTGTTCTGGTGAATAATTCATGCAGTCGTACCGGAAACGCACGTGGCAGTCTTTCTCATATTGCACTGAGGAAAATAGCTCGTTATAGAAAGCTTGTTTTAGACCATGAAGCATAATTTAAGGAGTACATATTAAAGTAATCTATTTATGTTTAATTGATATTGCATAAATTACAATAATTGTAAAGGAATTATATGCTAGTTCAAGAGAAACATGGCTTGTATTAGCAAGGATATAAATCGCAGTATTGATGATCAAATATGAGAGTCCAGTGTGCACATGGTACAAATTAAATTAATCTCCAAGACTAAAGACACCAGATTTGTATCGAAGATTTCAGTAAGAAATATGTCTTTGAATCATGTCCTGACTTTGTTAGCTCTTTCCCGTTATAAAACCTTGGCCAGTAGCGCAATACCAATAAACAACCGATTTGGATAACCAATAGTGTTATTTATCACGTGGTAAGAAAGCGGAGTTGTATCGTAATATTAAAAACATCATCAGTGGTCGGTAATAGTATTTAACTACGGACTATACTTCAGTGTCCTGTATAACTTCATCAGACAGGCTAAAACAGTGCATTAATTGAAGAGAATAAGTATCTCTCAGGACCTAATTAAAACTATATAGACAGTTTTGAAAGAAGAATCATGGAAGAATGAGGGCTCTAGAGGTACTGCATCTCTCGTGTATGAGGATAAGACTGCCAGTGATCCACGAGAATTTTTAAAAATATTTAATATCGCTTCTTGTCAATAGACGGAAGTTAAAGTAATATTATACTGGTGCAGGTAAATATGCAGAGCTCATGGAAGGAGTAGTTCCGGCACGGCTACATCACATGCAACAGCAGGAAACAAGCAAAGATAAAACTGAATCAAATATTAAGTCATTAAAATGGAACTAGGATTATGATGAAATTTCTAGTAGGATTACGGAGATCGGTACACAGTGCAGTAGTTCCACACTTACCTGTACTAAGTTTGAAAGATACTTTAGTGAAACGTCTTTATGAAAAGAGTAAGAAAAAGAAGTCAATTGTAAGGCTTTTTTTTGTTAGTAGTGTTCTCGAACGTTTTGAGATTGGAGTAGTGGCACATCTCGGTACAAATAACTTGCTGCCAGACTCGTAGTTTTGTTCCAGGGAGGCGGGTATCCACAGAAAACGGACTTTATTCTTTTGCGTGTGAGGAACTAGAAGCCTATGTGATAATTTGAGACCACTAGGTATTTTATTTCACTTAATAAAAGAATCTGATTGTTTGGACCATCCAATACTTCTAGATAATTTGGTACCCTGTGGGTTTAGGGAAAGAGCTCAACAATGGTTAACTTCATATTTGGGTACTATTAAGCAGAAGAGTGCTCTCCAAAAAGAGGTTTGAGAGTGACTGGGATCACCTAAAGTAAGGATTTCACATGGTTCTATGCTTTGTATTTTGCTTTTCTTGACACATCTCAATGATTTACCACAGAAGCTGACAGATGACTCAAACTTCTTTTAGATGAAACTACATGGATCCTCATCCTTTTCATATCTCAAATATCAATTATGTCTGTATGTAGACTGAAGCAACGAACGAAGATTTGTACCAAAATAGGGATTCGAAGACTGGTCTCTTGCTCAATAGGCAGATGTGATAACCACTGTCGCACACTGGCGCTGTGGCTATCCACAACTGAATGGACTATTCTTGCACACTTCCCTTCTCAGTCCTAATTGCTATTCATGTCTCAGCCCACTGATACTTACCCTAAACTTGAAAAACATTTCGGAAGCTCTCTACCAGTGTTGAAACAGCACCTCAGAATCGAACAAAAGCGAGCGACGTTGTGGGGGGGGGGGGGGGGGGGCTTAACCGCCTGAAACCGAGGCATAGGTGCTTTAAACAAGGCCTATGGAACAACGTAGTTTCATCTGTTTATTGGAAGTCTTTGAAACTACATATTTTCATTTGATTAATGAATCAATTACAGTTGGCCAGTCTTTGCAATGTTGATCGAGCTTAGGGCGAATACCGATGGGATTAGGCGTGAATTGGAATTTGGACTTGAGGAGGGAGGGGTACTAGAGTAGTTCACACAGTTGTGAAAAGCCACTGTGCGTGGCATAATGGTTAACGCATCTGCCTAGAGAGCAGGAGATCCTGGTTCGAATCCCCGTCTTGGCATAAATTTTGGTTTCTTGCTCCATTCTACATACATACATGAAAACCTTTTCTCTTTCCAGGGTACGCAAGTATTATTGTGAAATACGTGGGACATAATACATATGATGTAGTTAAGTCAGTAACATCGGTACATGGTTTTCAGACAAGTGATAAACGGTCAGTTAAACAGAACTGAATGCATCGAAATTTTGTAAAAACGAAATTTTACTGTCCCAGACTGAACAAACAGTCAGCGCAGTCGCCCATTTGAAATTTTTATACGGAGAACTTTCTTGGAAGTCTCACACTGAAGATCTCGTCCAGAAACTCAATGATACTATCTTCACTATAAAAATGATCTCCACAGTTTCTTATATAAGGACGTTAAGGGTTACTTACTTCATTTAATATCACCCTACTATGTCACACAGTGTCGTATTTTGTGGCGGCTCTGTGCTCTCACCAAGAGTTTTCTCATGTTGAAAAAGAAGGGCCAGACTGATCTGCCATGTCAGTTGGCGAACAAAGTGTAGGCCGGTGGGCAGTGTCTTGGGATTCTGACTCGGCCGTTGATGTGCACGCATTACGCCATCGGATTTGTCATCGACAGGAACGGAATAATTCAGATAAAACTTTCAGACGTTTTTCGGAAACAAAACGGTAACAACTGTCCACATATCATGAGCTTTCCAAACATATGTAAAAATCTGAGTGAAAGGTTCCGTAATACCATTAGAACAAACATGTCCCAACACACGTAGCTCGTGAGGCTTTGCTGAAATAGGATTTTTAGGATAAAAATATATTAATTGATAGCCATTCTACGAAAGCGAATGTTGGTATATGATCATGTCACGCAGTAATTCAACAACCTATGTTTTGATAATGCTAAAATCAGGTTTTATCAGTCACATAGTATTAACTGAAACATTATGATATAATACGCAAATGTATATGATGATACTAGAACCATGGTTAAGACTTTCGATTAGTAATCACTTTGTCAGAGGACCCAATATTTTTCCTAACCCTCTTAAAGCCTACGCAGGGATAGTTATTCTGGAGCATACACGGCCAACTTCACTCTCTATTCATTTCCTAGTAGATGCGGATGTGTCTGCTGACATCGATTCTGACGTGATGTTAAAACCTAATCTTACTTCTAAATGTGCAAGTAGTTTATTTCAGTGTACGCTGAGTAATTATATGGGACAAGCATAAAATTTTATTGTAATGCTGTTTTGTCTGCCAATTTGAATGATGATATCTTTTTGCGGTATCAGCAAGTAACTACGAACTTAATACACCTGAACATACCAAGCAGAAACCTCGGTGAATCATTGGTTCATGACAGTTCTGCGACTAGGCTGATGACCGAAGAAGGTTTGATCATGCCCTTCTTGTAAGATGTGCACTCTAAATCTGGCTGGCGCTATAATGTGGGAAAACCTATCATTAGAACTCCAAAGCTCTACAACATATGTTTCGTTTCTGTTCCACTCAACAAGTCAACCGCCTGCTTGAAGCCATCTGAACAAGAGCTTTGTTACTTGGTTTCAGATTATAATCAAGTAGCTGTAACTTTTTTTTTTGGGGGGGGGGGGAGGGGGGGAGACTAAACTACACTCCTGGAAATGGAAAAAAGAACACATTGACACCGGTGTGTCAGACCCACCATACTTGCTCCGGACACTGCGAGAGGGCTGTACAATCAATGATCACACGCACGGCACAGCGGACACACCAGTAACCGCGGTGTTGGCCGTCGAATGGCGCTAGCTGCGTAGCATTTGTGCACCGCCGCCGTCAGTGTCAGCCAGTTTGCCGTGGTGAACGCAGCTCCATCTCAGTCTGTAACACTGGTAGCATGCCGCGACAGCGTGGACGTGAACCGTATGTGCAGTGGACGGACTTTGAGCGAGGGCGTATAGTGGGCATGAGGGAGGCCGGGTGGACGTACCGCCGAATTGCTCAACACGTGGGGCGAGAGGTCTCCACAGTACATCGATGTTGTCGCCAGTGGTCGGCGGAAGGCGCACGTGCCCGTCGACCTGGGACCGGACTGCAGCGACGCACGGATGCACGCCAAGACCGTAGGATCCTACGCAGTGCCGTAGGGGACCGCACCTCCACTTCCCAGCAAATTAGGGACACTGTTGCTCCTGGGGTATCGGCGGGGACCATTCGCTACCGTCTCCATGAAGCTGGGCTACGGTCCCGCACACCGTTAGGCCGCCTTCCGCTCACGCCCCAACATCGTGCAGCCCGCCTACAGTGGTGTCGCAACAGGCGTGAATGGAGGGACGAATGGAGACGTGTCGTCTTCAGCGATGAGAGTCGCTTCTGCCTTGGTGCCAATGATGGTTGTATGCGTGTTTGGCGCCGTACAGGTGAGCGCCACAATCAGGACTGCATACGACCGAGGCACACAAGGTCAACAACCGGCATCATGGTGTGGGGGGCGATCTCCTACACTGGCCGTACACCTCTGGTGATCGTCGAGGGGACACTGAATAGTGCACGGTACATCCAAACCGTCATCGAACCCATCGTTCTACCATTCCTAGACCGGCAAGGGAACTTGCTGTTCCAACAGGACAATGCACGTCCGCATGTATCCCGTGCCACCAAACGTGCTCTAGAAGGTGTAAGTCAACTACCCTGGCCAGAAAGATTTCCGGATCTGTCTCCCATTGAGCATGTTTGGGACTGGATGAAGCGTCGTCTCACGCGGTCTGCACGTCCAGCACGAACGCTGGTCCAACTGAGGCGCCAGGTGGAAATGGCATGGCAAGCCGATCCACATGACTACATCCAGCATCTCTACGATCGTCTCCATGGGAGAATAGCAGCGTGCATTGCTGCGAAAGGTGGATATACACTGTACTAGTGCCGACATTGTGCATGCTCTGTTGCCTGTGTCTATGTGCCTGTGGTTCTGTCAGTGTGATCATGTGATGTATCTGACCCCAGGAATGTGTCAATAAAGTTTCCCCTGGATTCATTGTCCCAGGAAGGGGAAACTTTATTGACACGAGCATCTGCTCGGATAGCAGGACACCCGGGTTGGAAGCCAAATTGTAGTACAAATTTTAGTTCGTCACTTCAATCTGCATATATACATCATAGATGTTTGTGACTCTGAAAGGTCTCTGAAACCATATAGTTTCATTTGGTTTCAGTACTGTTGCACGCTCCTCCTCTGACCAATCAACTTGTCCTCCACATTTGGTTCCCTCTGAACTGATACCATACTTTTCTGTTAGATATCGATACACAGATTCGACAGAAATAGAGTGGAAAAACTGCTTAAACCAATTTTAATAAAATCTATTAATAAAATCTATATTCATAAGTGTCAAATATCCACTTCTCTGTCTGCAAATATTATTGTTGTTAGTATTACCGTTGTGTACTGCTTATGTACTATAGCTGTTGTAGTGTTACTCAGTAAGGAATTGACAAATATTTGCCCTAGACAGTTTTAAAGGGATCTTACACAGTTTTTCTTACAAAATAGTTGCAGCTTCAGGTAACTGTGATGGAGCTGACTAGCAATCACTCAGTGAAAGGAAAAGACAAAGGCTAATTAATATTAAGATCTGGTGACTATGAGGGACGAAGGTGCGGCATTTCATCCTCGCTGTCACAAAACGAATTCTGGAAGATTTGAGCTGTGTGATCGGAAGCCCTGTCATTTTCGGACTCAGAATTACCATTTGGATCGTATGATGTACATGACAAAAAAGATCGGTCACATTATCCTTGTTAGTAATGTGACTTTGCAGAGTAACCACGGAGTCAGTGGGATACCACGATGTGAATCTCAAAATCGTGACCGAACCCTCCGTCACGTTGTACTCTAAGGACGTAAACTATGCCAGAAGTTGGACACAGTGTGAAAAAGAGTCGTTGGACCTAACGACTTCCTTGAAATGTTCCACAGTCTTGGTTCTTAGGCTTGCACACCACGTTCTCCTGTTAGGCGCATTTTCAACAAAGATAGATAGTTCTGGAATTGCAGTTCGCTGTGCAATTCCCTGTTTTTTGAGCTCGCTTCGTATTGCTTTTGTGCTGACAGAGTTCGCGACTGCAACATTCAGTCTCGTAATCACTTTTTCAACTGTCGTCCTATTACTTTACGTCACAATCCTCTTCAATGACCGTCTATCACGATAACTCAACACACAATTACGTCCATGTTGTTACTAAGAGGCATATTTTGTACCTCTTTCCCTGTATGAGTTATAAATCTTCGTTACGGTGCCTCTTGAAACACCAAACACCTCGCCTCCCTCTGTTAAGGAAGCACCAGCCATGTGAGCAGCAACAATGTGACCTCATTCGAACTGCCTTAGCTCTGACACAGTGTACACATGACTTCACGGAACAGTTTTCTAATCACGACTGACAAGGCGAATTGAGGATACTGCACAGGTGCCGTTCGTCGTCAGATAGAGCAGCGCAACCTGCAGGCTTTGGTATCGGCGGGATTTGTCGTTGCGCTTCCATATTTATGATAACACCCTGTAGATAGGAACGTCATACTGTCATGAATCGTGCTCCATAACACACATTCACAGTTAAATCGCCAACGGCCTTCTTTCGCAGATCCATGTTTTCTGGAAAGTCTTCCCTCGTATGACCACTTACTTCCACCCATGTCAGTTTTTGCTCTTACATATAATGTTGGTGGGGTCTTCAGTCCAGAATCTGATTTGATGCAGCTCTCCATGCTACTCTATCCTGTGCAGGCTTCTTCATGTCTGAGTAACTACTGCAACCTACATCCTTGTGAATGTTCTTAG
Source organism: Schistocerca gregaria (assembly GCF_023897955.1). NCBI lineage: Eukaryota > Metazoa > Arthropoda > Insecta > Orthoptera > Acrididae > Schistocerca > Schistocerca gregaria. The sequence continues at coordinate 584,888,834 of NC_064924.1, read as the reverse complement.
TTTATACGTCTCTTGGTCTCCCTCTACGACTTCTACGCTCCATATTTCCCTCCAATACTAAACTGGTGATACCTTGATGCCTCAGAATATGCCGTTCCAACCGATCCCTTCTTCTAATTAAGTTGTGTCGCAATCTCCTCCCCGATTCTATCCAGTTCCTTCTCTTTATTTAACGTGATCTACTCATCTGATCTTCAGCTTTCTTATGTAACATTACATTTCGAAAGCTTCTGTTCTCTTATTGTGTAAACTATCTATCGTTCTATAACCTCCATCTTACGAATCAGCCTATCCTGCTTTCGATATGATATAAAATACGACCGTGGATTGCGTGTATGCATAATGGATTTTTTCTAATTGTTTAAGGCTATCTTTTCCGAATAAGTGATACCGATAAGTAGGAGTAAAGTATACAACCGACCCTTCTGATGGAAAGTATACTAAAAATAAAAAAATAATTAACTGAACAGGTCTATAATTTGGAAAATGAAAGTTATTTTGTACTATCACTCACGAACAACACTGGACAGAGAAGGGGTACCACTGATGATGAATCCCAAACGAACAGAAAATAATTAACAGTTGCCAGCCCACTTGGGCAATTTACATCCAAAATACCGTACAAGATGATGGGAAAGAAAAACATGTATTATTAAACACTGACGTGGCAAACTATAGGTTGTCACATTTTTTGACACCATTTTAAGTGTGTATGTAATGAAAACTGGGAAGTAACTCTTACGTTATGTTTGGCATCAAATTTGGAAAAGGCAATCGATTAATGATTAGAAAATATGTAATTAAACTTTATGTTAGTACTGAACTTCGTTACTTGCACAGTGACTTTCAGTGACCTCAACATAACGTAATCAAAGAAATTTAGAAAAGAGGATGCAGTTTTTACTTTGCCTTTACTTATTTTGCTATTTGGATTTCATATTTATGTCTGAACAATTGAGCCTTTTTTACTGACTTGAACAGAATTAAACACTAGAATACATAATAAACCAAATAGCCATGTGAACCAATCTATATGTAAAATAAATTAAACTTCCTCACTGTTACTTTGAGCATTTCTTTAGATCTGGATTTTTTTCCAATGATTGATTCTCAAACTTAAAAAATGAAATTGGCTTACTTTGGTCATATACTGAAACATCTGTTGTACAAAAGTTAATTGAAAGTAGAGTGAGGCTAAAATTCTTAAAAGTTAAATTATTCATTAATAAACTGGCTGTAACCATTCAATTAGTTTCTTTTGACACTCAGCATATAAGGAAAAAAAAGGAACAAGGATCCTGTTTGCTAACAATGTCTGGGGGCAATGAGGACACAATCGCCCTGAGTTTAGCATTATTACTTATATAAATTTTATCATTCAAATCACATTCATGGTGCTGCTGGGTTAGCCGTTAATACTTTCTACCAATTACTTCAGTGTTGTGCATACGACAAAACTCGGAGCTGACAACGAAACTGCGTTGCAGGAACTGCTGCTGTTGTTGAAGACAGTAGCATTCTGTGGAGCGACGGCTAGTTACAGGAAGGGGCAGTCATAATTTATACAGACTCTTCCATACGTTTACTGTCCGTACTCCTGCTACTACACATCTGGGCGGCGCACGTACATGATGCCGCTGAAAATGGAACTCTCTTCGGCGAGAGTATTAACACGACACTTCTGCACACTACAAGCGCTGGAACCCCTTCTCCCTCTCACCCCTCACGCTCCGCGCAACAACTCCCTACCCAAAGATTTTACATCGCACAAGCACTGCTATTGATGTTGTTGTGGTATTCAGTCCTGAGGCAGTTGGATGCTGCTCTCCTTGCTACTCTATCCTGTGCAAACTTCTTCTTCTCACAGTACCTACTGCAACCTACATCCATCTGAATCTGCTAAGTGTATTCATCTCTTGGTTTCCCTCTACGATCTTTACCCTCCACGCTGACCTTCAATACTAAATTGGTGATCCCTTGATGCCTCGGAACATGTCCTACCGATCGATCCCTTCTCTTAGTCAAGTGGTGCCGCAAACTTCTCTTCTCCCCAATCCTATTCAGTACCTCCTCATTATTTATGTGATTTACCCATCTAATCTTCAGCATTCTTCTGTGGCACAACATTTCAAAAGCTTCTGTTATCATCTTGTCCAAACTATTTATCGTCCATGTTTCACTTCCATACATGGCTACACTCCGTACAAATACTTTCAGAAACGATTCCCTGACACTTAAATCTATACTCGATGTTAACAAATTTCTCTTCTTCAGAAACGCTTTACTTGCCATTGCCAGTCTACATTTTATAACTTCTCTACTTCGACCATCATAAGTTATTTTGCTCCCCAAATAGCAAAACTCGTTTACTACTTTAAGTGTCGCATTTCCTAATCTAATTCCCTCAGTATCAACCGACTTAATTCGACTACATTCCATCCTCGTTTTGCTTTTGTTGATGTTCATCTTATATACTCCTCTCAAGACACTATCCATTCCGTTCAACTGCTCTTCCACGTCCTTTGCTGTCTCTGACAGAATTACAATGTCGTCAGCAAACCTAAAATTTTTATTTCTTCTCCATGGATTGTATTATCTACACCGAATTTTTCTTTGTTTCCTTCATTGCTTGCTCAATATACAGTTTGAATAACATCGGGGAGAGGCTACAACCCTAACTCATTCTCTTCCCAACCATTGCTTCCCTTTCATGCTTCTCGACTCTTATAACTGCCATCTGGTTTCTGTACAAATTGTAAATAGCCTTTGGCTCCCTGTATTTTACCCCTGCCACCTTCAGAATTTGAAAAGAGATTATTTCAGTCAACCTTGTCAAAAGCTATGCTAGAAACATAGGCTTTCCTTTCCTTAATTTATCTTCTAAGATAGGTCGTAGGGTCATTATTTCCTCACGTGTTGCATAATTTCTACGAAATGTAAACTGATCTTGCCCGATGTCGGCTTCTACTAGTTTTTCTATACGTCTGTAAAGAATTCGCATTAGTATTTTGCAGCTGTGATTTATTAAACTGATAGTTAGTAAGTTTTCTCATCTGTCAACACCTGCTTTCTTTGGGATTGGAATTATTATATTCTTCTTGAAGTTTGAGGGTATTTCGCATGTCTCATACATCTTGCTCACCAGATCGTAGAGTTTTGTCATTACTGGCTCTCCCAAGGCTGTCAATAGTTCTAATGGAATGCTGTCTACTCCGGGGCCTAGTTTCGAGTCAGGTCTTTCAGTGCTCTGTCAAACTCCTCACGCTGTATCATATCTCCCATTTTATCTTCATCCACATCCTCTTCCATTTCCATAATGTTGTCCCATGGTACATCACCCTCGTATAGACCCTCTATATACTCCTTCCACCTTTCTACTTTCCCTTCTTTGCTTAGAACTGGATTTCCATCTGAGCTCTTGATGTTCAGGCATGTGGATCTCTTATCTCCAAAGGTCTCTTTAATTTTGCTGTAGCCAGTATCTATCTTACTCCTAGTGAGATTAGCCTCTTCATCCTTACATTTGTCCTCTGGCCATCCCTGTCTAGCCATTTTGGACTTACTGTTGATCTCAATTTTGAGACGTTTGTATTTCTTTTTGCCTGTTTCATTTACTACATTATTATATTTTCTTCTTTCATCCATTAAATTCAATATTTCTTCTGTTACCGAAGAATTTCAAGTATCCCTTGTCCTTTTACCAACTTGATCCTCTGCCGACTTCACTGCTTCATCCCTCAAAGCTACCCATTCTTCCTCTATTGTATTTCTTTCCCCCATTCCTGTCAATTGCTCCCTTATGCTCTCCCTGAAACTCTGTACAACCTCTTGTTCTTTCAGTCTATCCAGGTCCCATCTCCTTATATTCCCACCTTTTTGCAGTTTCTTCAGTTTTAATCTACAGGTCATAACCAATAGATTGTGGTCAGAGTCCACATGTGCCCCTGGAAATGTCTTACAATTTAAAACCTGGTTCCTAAATCTCTGTCTTACCATTATGTAATCTATTTGAAACCTGACAGCATCTCCAGGCTTCTTCCATGTATATAACCTATTTTTATGATTCTTGAACCAAGTGTTAGCTATGATTAAGTTGTGCTCTTTGCAATGTTTTACCAGGCGGCTTCCTCTTTCATTTATTATCATTGCTAATCGATGCAAATAACAATTCCTTTGGCTTTTTCCCCGAGCTTATAAGTTTTACCATAAGACGCAGGTAATTAATATAAAACGTCAACAGACATCTACCTAAATTTACACATACAGTGAAGCAATGTCCTTACTGATTAAACGAAAGTATTTAAGTTATAAATATCTATGTACAATTAAGAAAAGAATTATATATCGATAGCAGGTGGCATGTATCCTGCATTTTCGGTGTTACAGTTCATGTTTCACTTCCATATATGGCTTCACTCCGTACAAATACATTCAAAACAAGACTTCCTGAAACATAAATCTATACTCGGTTTTAACAAATTTTCTTCTTCAGAAATGCTTTTCTTGCCTTAGCCAGTCTACATTTTACATCCTCTCTACTTCGATCATCGTCAGTTATTTTGCTCCCCCACTAGCAAAACTCACCTACTACTTTAAGTCTCTCATTTCCTAATCCAACTCGCACAGCATCACCTGATTTAATTCGACTACGTTCCATTATCCTCGTTTTACTTTTGTTGATGTTCATCTAATATTTTCCTTTAAAGACACTGTCCATTCCGTTCAACTGCTCGTCCAATTCCTTTTCTGTTTCTGACACAACTACAATGTCAGCGGCAGATCTCAAAGTTTTAATTTCTTCTCCATGGATTTTAATCCCCACACCAAATTTTTCTTTTGTTTCCCTTACCGCTTGATCAATATACACATTGAATAATATTAGGGATAGGCTAGAGCCGTGTCTCAGTCCAATCACAAGCGCTGTTTCCCTTACATGCCCAACTCTTATAACTGCCATCTGGTTTTTTTGTAAAAATTGTCATATCATATCGCTCCCTGTATTTGACCGCTGTCACCTGCAGAATTTGAAAGAGATTATTCCAGTCAACATCGTCAAAAGCTTTCTCTAAGTCTACAAATGCTAGACACGTAGGTATGCCTTTCCTTAATCTAAGATAAGTAGTAGAGTCGGTATTGCCTTGAGTGTTCCAACATTTCAACGGAACTCAAACTGATCTTCCCCGATGTCGGCTTCTGCCAGTTTTTCCATTCGTCTCTAAAGAATTTGTGTTGGTATTTGGAGCCGTGACTTATTAAAATGATAGTTCGGTAACTTTCACATTTGTCAATACCTGCTTTCTTTGAGATTGGAATTACTGCATTCTTCTTGAAGTCTGGGGGTATTTCACCTGTCTCATACATCTTGCTCACCGGTAGAGTTTGTCCTTGTAGGTTCTTCCAAGGCTACCAATAGTTCTGAAGGAATGTTGTCTGCTCCCAGGGCCTTGTTTCGCCTTAGGACTTTCATTGTTGTGTCAAATTCTTCACGCAGTATCCTATCTGCCATTTCATCTTCATCTATGTCCTCTTCCATTTCCATAATATTGCCCTCAAGTACATCACCGTTGAATGGCACCTCTAAACACCCCTTTCATCCATCTGCTTTCCTTTCTTTGCTGATGACTAGTTTTCCATGTGATCTCTTGATATTAATACAAGTGGATCTCTTTCCTCTCAAGGTCTCTTTAACTTTCCTGTAGGCAGTATCTGCCTTACCTTTATTGATATATGCCTCTATATCCTTACATTTGACCTCTAGCCAGTACTGTTCAGCCATTTTGCACTTGTAGTCGGTCTCATTTTTGAGACGCTTGTACTCCTTTTCGCCTGCGTCATTCAGTGCCTTTTTATATTTTCTCCTTTCATCAGTTAAATGCAATATCTGTTCTGTTACCCAAGGATTTCTGCTAGCTCTCGTATTTTTCCCAATTTGATACTCTGCTACTTCCACTATTTCAAGGTACCCAATTATCTTCTACTGTATTTATTTCCCCTGTTGTTGTCAATCTTTCCCTAATGATCTCTTTGAAACTCCCTACAACCTCAGATTCTTTTATTTCATCCAAGTCCCATCTCCTTACATTCCTACCTCTTTGCAGTTTCATCATTTTTAAGTACAGTCCATAATCAATAAATTGTGGTCAGATTCCACATCTGCCCCTGGATATGTCTTACAATTTAAAACCTTGTTTTTATATTACTGTCTTAACATTATAGAATTCATCTGAAACGTTCCGGTATCTTGAGGTCTCTTCGACGTAGAGAACTTCCTTTCACGATTCTTAAACCAACTGATAACTATGATTAAATTATGCTCTACGTAAAATTCACTAAGTGGCTTCCTCTTTTATTACTTACCCCCAGTCCATGTTCATCTACTACTTTTTATTCTCTTCCTTTCCCTTTTATCGACTTCTATTCCCCGATGATTATTAAATTTTTGTGTCCCTTACCTAACTGAATAATTTCTTTTATCGCATCATACATTTCCTCGATCTCTGCATCACCGGTAGTCTTCTTGTCTATTTCGGAACAATAAAACGTTCACTATGCTTTTCGCAGTAGCTTATCCGAGGTACTATTTTTTATTCATTATTAAATCTACTCCTGCGTTACCCTTATTTGATTTTACTTTTCTTATTTGTGATCTATTTGTCTAATAAAAATAGTTACGTCGACTTATCGTTGGAACGCCTCAGGGAACGCGAGGAGTACCGGCTGGAAACCAAGTGGGTCATACCACCGGTAGGTCACATCCGGCTTCGGCTTTTGGGGCCGGAAGGCAAGCCCGTGGCTCTTTGAGATATGTTTACAAAACACCGCGCCCGCCTCTGCCAGCCTCTTGTGCTTAAGCCGGCGACGAGATGGGGTCCCAGCAGTCTCTTTTCAGCTGCTTTTTAAAGCTACCTTTAAGTGCCGTCGTAGAAGCCAGCTATACGGTAAGCAACGTGAACCAAAAAATAATTTCGTCCACAACAACGTTACATAAAGTACGAATGAATGCAACTTCGGTGATAAAGTTTCTGTGCGTAGTAGAGGCTGGCAGTGTTACAGATATATTACCATGCAGTTTGTTGGAATATTGCAAGCCGTATTATTTTCATATTGACACAGTATAAGTCATGATGAGGTCGAGATCTTGGGACACACTGCGTCTCTGACCAGCTGAGAATGGGTACAAAAGCATTAGCCCATAGCTGTACCCTACTTAATGGCTCCCTCTCCGGAGTCGTTCGTAATACACTTATTAATGGTAAGCTGAGTTTCCCGTACCCCAAGAACCACTTTCTAGGTCATTAATATGTGATAGTAAGTGGAACACAAAAGTAGGTTAGTGGCGAAATCTAGATTTGAAACTGAAATCTTGCATTTTGACGTAATGTCTAACGACATTTCTAAATTTTCCCTTGGTATCTTCAAGTCACATTGTGATATTTGTTACTGTATACTTACTGATCGTCTGAAATTTATAGTCTTCTGTCTGAAAGATGTCATAATTTGCAGCAAACTTCCCACAAACATTCCCTACGGAGAGTCCGCTGATATGTTCTGTACGAAACTCCACTGTTCCAAAAGAGCGAAGTAACGAAAAAGATGTACTGAATCAGTGCGTTGAATTGTGATATAAATTCCTCTCCTTCCATTAAGATAGAAATTTTATAAGGTACCTGTTTACCGCTGCCAAATATACTAAGCAATGCGTCTCTGAGCCATCTGCTGTATAAATACACCGTTATTCTCTTACGATTTCAAATCAACTCAAGTCATGTGTTCGTACAGTCCCATCAATTCAGATGCACTAAGATTATTTTGTATGATACGAATAAAATACTGTATAACACGGAACCATATGCTGAAGATATATTTGGAGTGGATTTGAAGATCATGTACTTGTGACTCATCATGGTACAGCTCTTGCTTCTGTGAAGATGGTTATTTAACTGAAAGCAGTAGAAAACAAAGGCGGATTTGAACAGCCGATGCCTCAGAGATGTAGTTCTTCAAACATTAAGATAGAGTTTTTTCGTTGTTTGCCCAAATTGCTCAAGAACATTTCCAGACTGGTTATGTATAGTGAGGACACGATCGACTTTCATCACCGCTAAACCCAGTATTCCTTCCCTACACCTTTACAACGCTACTTTCACAACGATGTCCCTTAAAGCTCTACTTATCGTAAAACAGCTAACGAAATCTTCATACCACTCAGCTATGTTTCATTGTTCTATATAATAGTATTTAGTTTTAATTGTTCACGTGCTTCGTATTTGTAGGCAAAACGGGAAGGCTGATAAAAGTAATCCGAGAAGTGGCAAAAAATTAGAAATCAGTTTCTTCCATCTAACCAGCATATGTTCGGGGGCATTGTGTTTCTGTATCAAAAGAAAGTGCTGGAAAAATTTGTACTTCTACTCAGTTTAAGGTAAAATTTACATATTTAACCTTTTGGTCAGTGCTAAACAATCACACTGAAAATAAGATTCTTTACCGAATGCAAGGAAGAAAAATTCGGACTCTAAGACATAGAGTGGGAGATCCAAAGCAAAACACTGGTGGAATATGTGAGTTAACGTAGATACAGACGTAAAAGCATTGCTGGTCATGTTTTATATTGTTACAGAGTTGCATTGTATTGCTGTTTCAGTCAGCCTCCGGAATTAACCGGTCCACTGTCTGTTCGCAACGAGGAGGACCGACTTCAGTGGCCGTAGCTGCCAGAGAATATTTCTGATGCGAGGACTAGAATGAAGCCAGCTCAGCCTCGTGATGCAAGTTGAGCAGATACTTGAATGAAAAGTAGCTCTTTAATTTCTGAAAACCGGATAACGACAAGGAGTAAAGTGTGTTAATCCCATGCCATTCCATTCCATACATCACCTTCATAATTCCAAACGGCCGAGGATAATGTGGCGGTCTGTCGGTATCAAGTGGTTCCGTAGGAATGAGTGCACTTCAAGTTTTATTTTTTGTTACAGTTTTAGGGAGATATTTCTGATTAAGCTCTATAAAATGAGTGAGTCATTTGATTTGGACGTATGTAGGACACAGATTTGTGCTACATTTTTCTGAAAGCATTATGTGAAAGGTAGAAAGAGATCCGACTAGAGAAATTCATTGTCAAAGACGGCATTCAATCTATTTTTCTGCCTCGCTCAACATATGTATTATACACACTAAAAAAAATAAACGAAAATAGAAAATAAAAAAAATTAAAAATGAAACACGATACCACGAATGAATCATCCGAATGGGACAGATATCGGTAGGTGTGATATACATACAAAGTGTGATGTACATACACAGGTACATGATTACAATTTCAGAAGGAACTGGATAATTCATTAAAGACAAAGGGCTTAAAAATTTCGGAAGCCAATAATGCCTTGGTCCAACTGTGGCTCTTATGCTCTTATTCGGCTTGACATTTGTTGATAGTGTGGCTCTTAGTCCTGCTGAGGTATATCGTGCCAAATTCTGTCCAATTTGTGCGTTAAATAGTCAAAATTACGAGCTAGTTGCAAAGCCGTAAACATAACGCTTCAAACGTTCTCACTCGGAGAGAGATCCTGTGACCTGCTGGCAAAGACAGGGCTCGGCAAGCATAAAGACAACAGGTAGAAACTCTTGCAGTGTGCGGGCGAGTATTATCTTGATGAAATGTAAACCCAGACTGACTTACGATAAAGGGCAATAAAATGGGGCATACGATATCGTCGACGCATAACCGCACTTTAAGGGTGCAACGGATGGCAACCAAATAGGTCTTGATGTGCAATAAAATGGTACCCCAGACCAACACTTCTTGTTTTCCAACCATGTCTCGGGTGACAGTGAGCTTGGTATCCCACCACTGTCCGGGATGTCTCCAGACCAATTATAGCTGGTAAATGTTGCTCTGTCGAAGCAGGACTCCTCATTGAAGACAATTCTATGCCAGTCATTTCTGGACGACGATGTGTCTGAAGATGTACGGGACAGCAGTGGGATATCAATTTCCGCTTATTTTCCAATTATACGGCCCCTCACGTGATACGCGATTACCATCTGAAATATATTGTAGAAATCACTTAGCCTTTTTCTTCTCTCATTCATAATGCCCATCCCAGATTCTCCCGCAACCATTTGTTCCACTCTCTCCCCCCAACAACTGCGTTCCAATCTCCCACGAATATTAGATTTCCATCTACCTTTACAAACAGAGTTACCCTTTCCATATCTTCATATACTTTCTTCATTTCTTCGTCATCTGTTCGCATCATCGCCATAAATAGCTGTACAATCGTTATCGGGGTTGGTCTGCTGCCGAATCTGTTGAGAACATCCCTATCGATGAAATGTTCACAGTGGCTATCTCTCTCAGCCTACTTTCACTTTCGTAACGAATTCTACTCGATTTATATCTTTTTCTGCTGCTGTTGATTTTACCTCATAGTCATCTCACAAGAAGTACTACTGTTCTTTTCGTTTCACTTCAATAACCCCCTTAAATACCGACTGTGGTACTGCATTTCCGTTTCCAGATTTTCTAGCTTCCCAACTCGTTCAAACTTTTCGCATTTCATGCTTCGACGCGTATAATATTGCCCCTTCGTTGATTATTCGGTATTTCTCTCGTGGTAACCTTCCCCACTGGATATCTGTGAGGGGGAAGGGGTTAGTCCCGAATATGTCACCAGTGGAGAGATCATCATATGTCTATTAGATACTCATTGTAAGTCTTTAATTTACCTTCCACATCCTCATGTCGATAATCATTCCTGATTCTTACGTCTTTCAGAGGGGAGTAATTCAATACAAAGAAGGATGATAATCCAAGAATCACTGGGGCTAGAACACGGTTGCAAAAGAAGAACAGCAGTCAAAATTACAGAAAATATGGTCTTAGTTCTAAAACTGAGAGAGAACAATGACAGATTGAATTATCCAATAAATTTCAGGTAGTAATAATGAATACATGGATGAAAATTAATAAGACGAGGAGCTATACTTGGAAAGGCCAACAGACACGAGTAGACTGCAGTTGGATTACATCATGGTCAGACAGAGATGCAAAAATTAGATATTGGAATGCAAGGCGTGCCTAGAAGCAGATATGACACAGATCACAATATTAGTGAAGGGTAGACTAAAGTTCAAAAGAACTGAAGGAAAAACCAATAAGGAAACACATGTGAAAGTAAAGTACTGATTAATGGTGAGATACATTTGATTTCGCTACATATATGAATACTGTCATAAGGAATAAAACGGAAGGAAGTTCATGTGAAGAAGGATGAACATCTCCAATAAGGAGAATCACAGAATCTGGACCACAAGAAAGATAACTACGAAGGAACCTTCAGCACCAGAAGACAAATTGATCGAAGAAAGAAGGAAGTGCAAAGATGTTCAAGGAAAATCAATTACGAATGAAAATATAAGAAGTGCTAGAAAGCTAAGGAGAAATATCTGCATGTAAGATGCGAACGAAATCGAAAATGAAATGGTTGTTGTAAGGACTGTTCATCATATTGGAAAGTCAGAACAGTCTTCCGATGTATTAAAAACATGCGTGTCAGAAGTAACAGTGCAGTTGAATTGTATTGTTCAGCCCAGAGGAGAGAGCGTATATGTTGTTAAAGTACACTGATAGCATCCACGAGAAGGAGAAAGTGTCTAATAACTTGATAGAAAAGGAAATCGGAGTCGATGTGGAAGAGAAAGGGAACGCAGTATTACTGTCATAGAGAGACGGTCAAATGTAATCAAGACAGATGGAAAAATAGTAAATAGACAGTGCGTTATTTGAAACCTAGTCGCCTTAACTATTTAGGCGTTTCTGCTCCTGTGAGATAAGACGGCCAATACCTAAAAGGAAGAATAATCGTGGTTACCTATTCACCCGTGCATATCTTCGTCCAAAGAAAGTCGACGACACGAAAGTCTCCAGAAATATAGAAATTACATGGGAGAGATTGGGGCTGCGTCAAGGATGTATAAGGTATTTTAAGCGAAACTTTTGCAGTGAACTCGAAACAGTCTGGACAACAGCTCCATACAATCCCGATCTCTCCTATGAAATATCAATATTTTTGGAGCCCTGAAGACAGATATTCGTGACTGTTCATTTTCTTCGGACGAAGAGGTACACGTCTCAGTACAGTCATGGTCCCGTACACAACTGCAAACATTTTGCACCTGTTATCTAGCAGTGGATAAATCTATTAAGAGTTATGGCAATTATAACATTCCTTTTGAATTTCATTGAGGCACACTAACTACTGTTAATGTTGGTATGTGGGATCAATGACTCTCGAGACTTACCAACAGGCTTTCGAAAAACTATCAACCCTATATTCCCGAAAATATCAAGTGCAAAAAATGTGGGGAACTTCCACAGATTCAGCTTAACATTTCATGATTCCAGTTAGTTGAAAAGAATCCCATAATGAAGAACAAAAATGAAAAATGAGCATTCACTAGATGACGATCAGTTTGGCTTCAGGAAAGATAAATGCACCAGACTTGGCGCATTATAGTGCAAGCCAGATTTGAGCAATATGTAGACACTGTTGTAAAATTTGTCGACCTACAACATTAATTCAACAATGTAAAATGGCTCTTTGTTCTAAATTCTGCGGAAAATAGGATAAGCTGTGGGAAGAGACAGGTGACATAAATATGCACAAGAACCAAGAGAGATCAGTTGTAATGAAACACATAAATCGAAGTGCTTGGATTAACAAAGGCGTAAGATAGTAATGTACTCTTTCGGCTTTAATGTTAAAGCTATATATTGAAGAGAGAATGACGGTAATAAGGGTTCATAATTTGGATTAAATGTCAGCATGAATGGAGATCATTGATAATATTCACCGACAACACTGCGATCCTCATTGAAAATGAAGAAGAAAAACAGGATCCATTGAATGCAATGAACAATCTATGAAGTGCAGTATATGGACTAGGAGTCATCCGAAGAAAGATGAATTGTGACTATCGATAAGTTTACAATATAAATTGGTTACCACCAAGCACATGACGTTAAAGAATTCTTCTAAGCAAGGTGGACATAAGATGTAAACAAAGAAGACGTTCATCGCCAAAATAAGTCTACTAGTGACCAACATTGTCCTCAACTTGAGGAAGAAATTTTTGTGGGTGTATGTTCTGAGTACAGAATTTAATGGGAGTTTATCATGGACTGTGGGAAAACTGGAAGGGAAGAGAATCGTAGCGTTTTAGGTGTTGTGCTATAGAAAGTTGTTGAAAATTGTGCGTAATGATAAGGTGAGGTATAGGAAGTTATCTGCAGAATGATCGAAGTTAGGAATATCCGGAAAACGCTAGCCAGAAGGGACATTGTGATGGGATGTGTGATAAAACATAAGCCCTAGAGGAGGGGAAAACAGAGAATGAAAACTTCCAACAAACAATTGAGGACCTAAGGTGTGATCCTATTATGAGACGAATTCGACACAAGTAAGTAACTAATGGCGGGCAGCAGCAAACCAGCCAGGAACCAAGAAACTGATTACTCAAAAAATGCCAGTTTTCGTCTCACTACAGATTTGAAGCCAAGTGTGCCTAAATAAATTAAAGATGTACAAGTTCCACAATGTTCTAGTCTTCATATATGGTTATGAATACTTGTTGTTTTTTGTTATTGTGTAGGCTGTATAGGTCCCGCTGGTACATTTAGCAAGCTTAACATTACGCTGGTGCTGGTTGATAATCAATTCATCTTTTCGTGTTTGTATTCACGAACCACATTATTTCGTATCAGCCTTGATTGTTCGGTTCTTTAGCTGTATCCTACATTACTTCATTCTCATTATTTGTAACATTCTTTGGTGTTCTATCTATGACGATTTCGCTCTGTATCAAATTCTACACTCCTGGAAATTGAATTAAGAACACCGTGAATTCATTGTCCCAGGAAGGGGAAACTTTATTGACACATTCCTGGGGTCAGATACATCACATGATCACACTGACAGAACCACAGGCACATAGACACAGGCAACAGAGCATGCACAATGTCGGCACTAGTACAGTGTATATCCACGTTTCGCAGAAATGCAGGCTGCTATTCTCCCATGGAGACGATCGTAGAGATGCTGGATGTAGTCCTGTGGAACAGCCTGCCACGCCATTTCCACCTGGCGCCTCAGTTGGACCAGCGTTCGTGCTGGACGTGCAGACCGCGTGAGACGACGCTTCATCCAGTCCCAAAGAAGCTCAATGGGGGACAGATCCGGAGATCTTGCTGGCCAGGGTAGTTGACTTACACCTTCTAGAGCACGTTGGGTGGCACGGGATACATGCGGACGTGCATTGTCCTGTTGGAACAGCAAGTTCCCTTGCCGGTCTAGGAATGGTAGAACGATGGGTTCGATGATGGTTTGGATGTACCGTGCACTATTCAGTGTCCCCTCGACGATCACCAGAGGTGTACGGCCAGTGTAGGAGATCGCTCCCCACACCATGATGCCGGGTGTTGGCCCTGTGTGCCTGGGTCGTATGCAGTCCTGATTGTGGCGGTCACCTGCACGGCGCCAAACAAGCATACGACCATCATTGGCACCAAGGCAGAAGCGACTCTCATCGCTGAAGACGACACGTTTCCATTCGTCCCTCCATTCACGCCTGTCGCGACACCATTGAAGGCGGGCTGCACAATGTCGGGGCGTGAGCGGAAGACGGCCTAACGGTGTGCGGAACCGTAGCCCACCTTCATGGAGACGGTTGCGAATGGTCCTCGCCGATACCCCAGGAGCAACAGTATCCCTAATTTGCTGGGAAGTGGCGGTGCGGTCCCCTACGGCACTGCGTAGGATCCTACAGTCTTGGCGTGCATCTGTGCGTCGCTGCGGTCCGGTCCCAGGTCGACGGGCACTTGCACCTTCCGCCGACCACTGGCGACAACATCGATGTACTGTGGAGACCTCACGCCCCACGTGTTGAGCAATTCGGCGGTACGTCCACCCGGCCTCCCACATGCCCACTATACGCCCTCGCTCAAAGTCCGTCAACTGCACATACGGCTCACGTCCACGCTGTCGCGGCATGCTACCAGTTTTAAAGACTCCGATGGAGCTCCGAATGCCACGGCAAACTGGCTGACACTGACGGCGGCGGTGCACAAATGCTGCGCAGCTAGCGCCATTCGACGGCCAACACCGCGGTTCCTGGTGTGTCCGCTGAGCCGTGCGTGTGATCATTGCTTGCACAGTCCTCTCGCAGTGTCCGGAGCAAGTATGGTGGGTCTGACACACCGGTGTCAATGTGTTCTTTTTTCAATTTCCAGGAGTGTATCTTCGAAACATTAGCCAGAATTTTTCGGTTGAAAATCACCCTTTTGTAACTGTTTGCATTACCTTAAGTTTTCGTCTCCCCTAGCATACTTAAGTGAAACCATCCTGATGTCTTATCTAACGCAATGGGGGCGAACTTTAGTCTTACAAACGATCTCATCAGTGACCAGCGAAACAATGGTTCAAATGGCTCTGAGCACTATGGGCCCTTAACGTCTGAGGTCATCAGTCCCCTAGAACTTAGAATTACTTATACCTAACTAACCTAAGGACATCACTCACATCCATGCCCGAGGCAGGATTCGAACCTGCGACCGTTGCGGTCGAGCGGTTCCAGACTGAAGCACCTAGAACCGCTCGGCCACTCAGTGAGCAGCACTTGCACAGATGTTTGCTACTGATGAGATCGCGTGTACGACTGGAGTTTATCCCCTGCGAGTCAGTTAAAGCCTCAAGATGGTGTACTGTGTCACGAAGCTGGTTGCGGTATCATAAAATAACGTGAATGCGACGTCTGCAGGTTTATCATTTTCTTACGGTTGTAAGGAGGTGTCCGAAGAACATGGTCCACCTAATCATGGTATACAATAACGCCTTTAACGGTTCACCGAGTAGTTGGTTGACTCGTTTTCTACATTGACCTTCTCCTTTGTACGAGTTCCCACTATAGATGTACATATTGCTTTTGTATCCAGAATTCCTCTTCCTTAGTCGTGTTCCCATAGCTCTTTATCTACGCTTCTACGTTTTAAAGTCTGTCCACACTTTCGTCATACATTGTTTCTCCTCGGTAGTTTATTGTAAACCTGCTTTTGCCGCTTGCACTTCTTTATTTTAGTAGGTAACACATTTAATCATTTTACTTATGAATGCCTAGATAAAGATGATACTTTATCTGCAAATCTGAGTTCACGTAGGAATCTAGGGTAGTAGTTAAGAATCTTACAGTGGCCTCTGTAGTGAACAAAAAACTGCCATCTCTGGAAGATGAATTACCCGACGTGGAACAGTTACGTTTGAGGATTTGAAACAGGGAAACTGCTTACAATTCTGCGAGGCTCTCTCAGATCGGTGACCGGGAAGGAAGAGGCTGAGCGCGTGTGCGAGATCCCCGTGGGAGCGGTCGCGGCTGCAGATTTAATCTGAAGATCCGCCGGCGGGGCGATACGTCGCCGGAAATGAAAAAGAACCAGAGGCGGCGGGAGCGGCCGGAAGGCGCCTCCCGTTCAGGTAAGACGCCCTGCGAACGGCGCCGGAGAAGAGCTGTGGCGACGACATTGTCTCCCCGGCGGAGGCCGCGTCTGTGCTGGCTACGTTTCCGCACGAGTCGTCAAAGCTGCCACTGTGAAAGCACAGTCAACCTGATCATTTACCACCGCACATGTGTTTTTTCAGTGGGGAGAAAACACCGTATTTTCTTACAGAATTGCTGTGGGCCCTTCATTAACATTCCTTTATTTGTCAGACTGGTGTTTTAATGGATCTGTTGGTAGCAGAACTCAACGTATTACCGAATTACATATATCGAAAGAGTCAGATCCTATCTGAGTATTGCTTCTTTGGTTTACTTCCATGTATTAACAGGAGGACACTATGTACCCTTTTTATTGTGAGGTATGTTATAAGAGTGGTTGTTGTTAGCACACGTGCCGCACCACCACACCCTAAGACACTGAACTTAGGGGTTTGTGCTAAGTAGGCCCTGAAAGTTTTGAAAGGCAGGAAGCTGCCTCTTCAAATGGACACATCAGGCCCACAGCTATAGGCACTGGGAAGGCAATTTCGAGGATGGAGAGCCATGGGTAAGACAGTGAGAAGTCTCACAGATGGACGCCAATGTAACCCACTTCCTGGCTGCACGGAGTGGCAGCGCGGTTAGAGGCGCCATGTCACTGATTGCACGGCTCCTCCCGCCGGAGGTTCGAGTCATCCGTCGGGCATGGATGTGTGTGTTGTTCTTACCATAAGTTCGTTCAAGCTGTGTGTAAGTCTAGGGACCGATGCCCGCAGCAGTTTTGTCCCATAGGAATTCACACACATTTGAACATTTTAACCCACTTCCAGTAAACGGTGTCGGTCAGTAGATGCCAGATTACTTCTGTACGCAAAAACTACGAAATAAGTTATTCGAATAAAACAGGCGCACAGACTTGACAGTAGCAGTATGACAAGTGCAGCGAGACGGCAACACTGAGATCTCGTCTGTAAACGAAAGGCTCTGAACGCTACAAGTAATATAATTGAATTTGGCAGGATTTTTATCATTCATTTTTAACATTCGGATTCCTATTATTGGGATGAATGAGACTTTACTAAGACGATTGTGACTGAATGTGAACACCGGATGACGTGTCGGGTAGCATATGAGACAAAATATTAGACATGTAATAATATACAGCATACTTGAATATTGTTAGAATATATGAAACTTGATGTCTCACGGGAGCGCACACAAACACACACACACACACACACACACACACACACACACACACACACAGGGGCGCGATATGATAGTTGTAATACCTTACTTAAACATGTGTTCTACCACCTGAATAAACATGAATAAGACCAAACATTGTGCCGAGTGAGGGAGAGAGAGAGAGAGAGAGAGAGAGAGAGACAGAGAGAGAGAGAGAGAGAGAGAGAGAGAGAGAAAGAGAAAGAGAAAGAGAAAGAGAGAGAGAGAGAGCGCTACACGCTGCTCTATTACAAAGAAAAGTACCAGTGCGAACAGCAAGTGATGACGTTGCTACATTAAATACAATTCCTAGTGTTTCATTGCATTTGTATGTTGTATTCGTACGTCAAGCGTGAAATGATCATCACTTAGATTAACTTTTAATTCATTCTGTTCATTCCCCACCTAAAGAAAATAGAGGTAACGTGAAAGTAACTTTCTGATCGTAAGATTTATCATGATGACTCATGAATGTGTCATCTATGAAATATGAATGAATCGTCTGTCACCATAGATTGGTAGCTTACTGACAGCTGTGCTGGTTACGTGCACAAAATAAAATGTGCAGCACAAGTAGCTCCTTTAATAAGAGGAGGTAGGGGTGGCGGCTGTGCGAACACCGGAAAGGCATTTATCAACTTTAGCACTACTGGCCATTAAAATTGCTATGCCAAGAAAAAAATGCAGATGTTAAACGGGTATTCGTTGGGCATATATATTAACTGGAACTGACGTGACTACATTTTCACGCAATTTTGGTGCATAGATCCTGAGAAATCAGTACCCAGAACAACCAACTCTGGTAGTAATAACGGCCGCGATACGCCTGGGCATTGAGTCAAACAGAGTTTGGATGGCATGTACATGTACAGCTGCCCATGCAGCTTCAACACGATACCACAGTTCATCAAGAGTAGTGACTGGCGTATTGTGACTAGCCAGTTGCTCGCCCACCATTGGCCAGACGTTTTCAATTGGTGAGAGATCTAGAGAATGTGCTGCTCAGGGCAGCTGTGGAACATTTTCTGTATATCCAAAAAGGCCCGTACAGGACCTGCAACATGCGGTCGTGCATTATCCTGGTGAAATGTAGGGTTTCGCAGGGATCGAATGAAAGGTGGAGCCACGTCTGAAATGTAACGTCCACTGTTCAAAGTGCCGTCAGTGCAAACAAGAGGTGGCCGAGACGTGTAACCAATGGCACCCCATACCATCACGCCTGGTGATACGCCAGTATGGCGATGACGACTTCACGCTTCCAATGTGTGTGCACCGCGATGTCCCGAAGCACGGATGCGACCATCATGATGCTCTAAACAGAACCTGCATTCATCTGAATAAATTACATTTTGCCATTCGTGGACCCACGTTCGTCGCTGAGTACACCATCGCAGGCGCTCCTGTCTGTGGTGTAATGTCAAGGGTAACCGCAGCCATGGTCTCCGAGTTGATAGTCCATGCTGCTGCAAAAGTCTTCGAGCTGTTCGTGCACATGGTTGTTGTCTTGCAAACGTCCCCATCTGTTGGCTCAAGGATCGAGACGTGGCTGCACGATCCGTTACAGCCATGCTGGTACGAGGCCGTTGGGATCGAGCACGGCGTTCCGTTTTACCCTCTTGGACCCACCGATTCCATATTCTGCTAACAGTCATTGGATCTCGAGTCTAAAACGTGATGGTACGCATTTCTCCTCCTTACACGAGGAATCACAACAACGTTTCACCAGGCAACGCCGGTCAACTGCTGACTGTATGAGAAATCGGTTGGAAACTGTCCTCACGTCAGCACGTTGTACCTGTCGCCACCGGCACCAACCTTGTGTGAATGCTCTGAAAAGCTAATCATTTGCATATCACAGCATCTTCTTCCTGTCGGTTGTAGCACGTCATCTTCATGGTTTAGCAATTTTAATTTTCAGTAGTGTAATAGCGTACAAATCGGTCCAACAACGCATTATGCTGCACAAAACGTACGCCCTGACCCAGGACTGTAGATTTAGTACAATATCTGCCACCTTACTGCAAAATCGAAGATTCTATATTGAATTCCAAGGGAGGCACAGCCTTTCGAGCAACCAAAGGAAGTGCACTGTATTCGGTGCTCTTCTACACTTACTCTTCAACATTTACATAAATGTGCAGCGAAGACCTTATCGATTTAAAATCTCCAAATACGCTGACGAACTTGCTTAGACAGTAAAGACAGATTATTTTGAAGAAGTAGATCAGGTGCTGACTAGAGCTCTGGGAATGTTTCCCGACTGGTATAACAAGAACCATCTGATGCCAAACCCACACAAAACGGAGATATAACCTAACTAAGAAACAGGCACACAGGAAGAAAACATAGTAATTCGGAAAGGCACTAAGCCGGAGCATAGTCTTCTACAGGTGACTTGGAGTTTAGACAGATCGTGCACGTACCGGTGGCTCTGCTTCAATATCAAACATAACGCGTCAACCATAAACAACACCATCCGGTGATATGTTGACCTTAGTTGAGGTGCCCAACCCCCGGCGGTACATAACTGTGCTGTGACTTTCTGTTTCTCGGTTGGTGAATGTTCCTGTCCAAGAGGTCGTAAAACGAAACAAGTTACACACCCTGCATGCACATAATCATTGAAGAAGTAGGATGAAGTATATGAATAGCTTTTTACAGTCAACCTCTGCACTAAATGCATCAGCCAAGAAAGACAGAAAAAAATGTGGGCAGCCAAAATACGTAATCTCAGAGCAGCAGTTAACTCGACAGAGTGCCAACCAAACAGGCACAACTTCAACCGGACAACAAGGAGACCGCTGATCAGGTTATGAAAGATCTATGGACGGTGTAATTAAATTGAGATACTTAACTGAGTGAATGTAGAAAAACACAGAGAACGAAACGTCTTTGTCACTGTTTATGTTGCCACTATTCTTGGAACGAGTAGGACTTGTTGAACGTAGAAGAAAATGCTGTAGCGCTTTCTGTCTGAACAATTTCATTTCAGATATGCATGTGTATATAAGAATAAATTTCTTCCACATTCTTATCTGAAGCAAACAGCTTGGTGGAATGACACAGTCAAGGCAGCCTGTAAAAGGAAAAAGAAGGCATATGAAAAATGGCTACATACTAGAACTCAGGTAGACAGAGAAAGTTATGATGAAGAAGGAAACAAAGCCAAACAGATAATTGCAGCATCCAAGAGGAAATCTTGGGAAGACTTTGGAAAGGAGTTGGAGACTATGCGTCAAGCTGCTGGAAAACCATTCTGGACTGTAATTATCAGTCTTCGAAAGGGTGGTAAGAAGGAATTGACAAGTATTTTAGACAGGTCAGGAAAACTGCTGGTGAATCTTGTGGATGAATTGGGCAGATGGAGGGAATATTTTGAAGAGTTGCTCAATGTAGGTGAAAATACGACCAGTAATGTTTCAGATTTCGAGGTAGAATGGGATAGGAATGAGGATGGAAACAGGATGACATTTGAGGAAGTGGAGAAAATGGTCAATAGATTGCAGTGCTATAAAGCAGCTGGGGTGGACGAAATTAGGTCGGAATTCATCAAATACAGGTCTTAAATGGCTACACAGGATAATTGAATTGGCCTGGGTATCGGGACAGGTTACATCAGACTGGACAAAAGCAGTAATCACCCCAATCTTTAAACATGGAAACAGAAAAGATTGTAACAAACTACTGAGGTACCTCTGTAATCAGCTTTGTGGGTAAAATCTTCTCATAAATTGTTGAAAGGAAAATGTGAGTATTAGTGGAGGACCAATTGGATGAAAATCAGTGTGGGTTTAGGCCTCTTAGAGGTTGTCAGGACCAGATCTTTAGTTTACGGCAAATAATGGAGAAGTGTTATGAGTGGAACAGGGAATTGTATCTACGCTTTATCGATCTAGAAAAGGCATATGACCGGGTTCCTAGGAGGAAGTTATTGTCTGTTCTACGAGATTATGAAATAGGAGGCAAACTTTTGCAAGCAATTTAAGGTCTTTACATGGATAGTCAGGCAGCAGTTAGAGTTGACAGTAAATTGAGTTCATGGTTCAGAGTAGTTTCAGGGATAAGACAAGGCTGCTACCTGTGTCCACTGTTTTTTCATATTATTTATGGTTCATATGTTGAAAAGTATAGACTGGCTGGGTGAGATTAAGATATGTGAACACAAAATAAGCAGTCTCGCATATGCGGATGACTTAGTTGTGATGGCAGATTCGATTGAATGTTTGCTAAGTAATATTTCAGAGCTAGATCAAAAATGTAATGACTATGGTATGAAGATTGGCATCTCCAAAACGAAAGTAATGTCAGTGGGAAAGAAATATAAACGGATTGAGTGCCAAATAGGAGGAACAAAGTTAGAACAGGATGGCAACATAGTGAAAGAACTGGAAGGGAGGTGTAGCAAAGCTAATGGAGTAAGCGCTCTGCTACGATCTATTCCCTTCTGCAAGAAGGAAGTCAGTACCAAGACTAAGTTATCTGTGCACCGTTCAATCTTTTGACCAACTTTGTTGTATGGGAGCGAATGTTGGGTGGATTCAGGTTATCTTGTCATTAAGGTTGAGGTTACGGATATGAAAGTAGCTGGGATGATTGCAGGTATTAGTACATGGGAACAATGACAGTAGGGTGTCCATAATGAAGAATTCAAAGAAAAACTGGGAATGAACTCTATAGATGTAGCAGTCAGGGTGAAGAGGCTTAGATGGTGTGGTCATGTTACACGCATGGGAGAAGCAAGGTTACCCAAGAGACTCATGGGTTCAGCAGTAGAGGGTAGGAGGAGTCGGGGCTGACCAAGGAGAAGGTACCGTGATTCGGTTAAGAATGATTTTGAAGTAATAGGTTTAACATCAGAAGAGGCACCAATGATAGCACAGAATAGGGGCTCATGGAGGAATTTTATAAGGGCGGCTATGCTCCAGACTGACCGCTGAAAGGCATAATCAGTCTTAAAAAATGATGATGATGATGATGAAGATCTTACCTGAAATTGTAAATTATTGACTCCTATGTATAGGACTCTGACTCAAATGAACTAATAAATTAGTAAATGATTTGTTTCGCTCGTGACAAAGTGTACTACAAAATTATAGAGTTACGGAAAAAAAGCACCTCTGGAATGACGACTTCGGTATTGATCCGATGACGGCATGTCTCACCTGGGGGATGATAAGGTTGGTAATGGTACTAACATCATCCAGCGACATACAGCACTGTGGCTTAGCTAACAATGGGCCGTCTGTGTGTACCCTTCAATAGGGTATGCTCACAGCCAGAAGACTGTGCAAATATGTGAAGCAAGCAGGCAACCATACCACGTACAGGCACTAATGCTTTCTACCGCCAACTGACAAATTTGATGTCAAATTATGTCCTTCCGGCTGACAGGATAGCTATTTCGGAGAACACCCAGTCAAGTTGGGCATGGTGTGTCACTTGCGAAACGATGCTCGTATCAGTAGCCACGCGAAGATTCTCACACCCGTAGACGACCTTCTGTACGCACATGATCGTCGTATTGTAAGGACAGCAGTGGTACATCGTACAAATACTACAAAACAGGTAAGAGACGTGTCAAGACGAACTGTTGCGAACCGATTAGCATGGGAGTACAGGCACGCACACCTCTAGCCCATGCTCCACTCATGCCATATCACTGACGTGCACCGTTCGACTGATGCCGTCAGAGTATCACTTAGAAGATGAAATGATGTGCCTTCTCCTGCAGCGATGAAAGCAAGTTCTGCCTGCATCCAAGTAATGGTCATTTGTGCGTACGGCATAGACGGGGTCACTGTTGCCTCGTACAGTGCATTCGTCCAAGACACGCTGGCCCCAACCCAGGGCTTATTATCTCGGTTGCAGTAAGCTACAATTTCCGTTATCTCTGTGTTTCCAGCTCTTAATACTCGCAGAATGCTGTTAGGCCCTCCCTTTTGCTGTTTATGCGACAGAAAGATGATGTGTTATTCTAATAGAATAATGCTCACCCACACACTGCTCGAGAAACTCAACGTCTTCTGTGACACGTGCAGCAACTTCCTTGGCCAGCACGGTCTCAGAACTTTTCTCCAATCAAGCACGTGTGGGGTAAGATGGGACAGCAAGTGACTTGTACGACTCGTCAACGAACACCTCTTACAGAACTAGGTGAGTAGTTGGTGCAGGTGCGGCATAAAGTATCCCAGGACCGAATTCGCCATCTTTACGATCGTCAGGATTCCACAGTTAGCACCTGCATTACTACCCGTGAAGGCTACACGGCATATATGAGTGTTTCAGGATGGGTCGACACCTGATGTCTCAGAACCGCTTGTGCCATTGACGTGTAATCAGCATTTCATGTTCTCCATATGTACGTTTACAACAGTAAATCGTGAGTAAACAGGAACCCTCTACATGGGTATATTATTTTTATCCATCAATATATTGCCATCAGTGTATTTCGTCTACGGACAAAGAAGTTCCGTTTGATGTAAGAATATATGTTCACTGATTTGCTGTATATGAGAGTAAACTTTAATTTTGTTTGACATTGAATATTTATGCGTATTTCCTTGAACCCAGTTGTTGGACATTTTAGGATGTTTGAATGCAGGTAAAGAAAACATGTACTGATAGGAGTAAAACTATTCTCTTCTTTTATTTTTTAAAGAAAATGATAGTGAAAAAACTAATTGATAAGAGTACCGTCTGTATGATCTTAAAGATCATTGGATTTACAGATTCAAAAATGGTTCAAATGGCTCTGAGCACTATGGGACTCAACTGCTGTGGTCATCAGTCCCCTAGAACTTAGAACTACTTAAATCTACCTAACCTAAGGACATCACACACATCCATGCCCGAGGCACGATTCGAACCTGCGACCGTAGCAGTCGCACGGTTCCGCACTGCGCGCCTAGAACCGCGAGACCACCGCGGCCGGATAATTACAGATTACTGTTCGTTCCGCGCTGTACACAGGACAGAAGAAGGTCGGCCTGTAGCTCCCTCACTGCTCCTTTCAACAGTAGTCGCTGCCTTGACCGGAACTGATTCTTCTCGTTTTGATGGTAGTGATGCTATGATCAGGTCTCGTCAGAGGCTATTAGAATATTTTAGTGCCGTTTTGCGATTGCTGCCAACTTCTGTGGTGTTATAATATGAGGCATACATCAGTCATTATTCAGTGAACGGTCTATTGTCGTTATCGTCGCACTGTCGGGCTTTACGTTACATGGCATCGTCCCAATAACGAAGCTTGCGTATAGACCAGGAGAGTGCGTATTACAACGAGCAGATTCCTGACTGCTATAATAACCACAAGTATGATGAAAGCTACATACCACTTGGCCTTACAGTAAAAATCGGTACAGCAACCAGTGGTAAACAATTCAGCGATGCCTTGTTTGCTTAGAAACACTGACAAATCAAAGCATGAAGCCTTCTTTATTGATTTGATGTATCAAAATTCCAAGGACTATGAGTTTTAGCTAGTAAACCACTTAACTTGTTTAAAAGGAAATTAGAGTTTCTTAAAAAAAAAAAACAGAGGAGAGAACTGAACTGCATGAAAAATTTAATTTAAATTGATACCAGCTTGATGAAAGCCTCATACTTGGCTAATTTTAGAATTGCAAAAAAAGGATAACCTCACACAGCCGTTAGGTACTGCTTACGTGTTAGAAAGTACGATTTCTTAATGGTTGTACATTGAAAATAAATACAGAACTAGGCTTAATGTTAAAGAAGACTTGACAGTTAACTTGAGCTCAATAGAACCTGACTTTGAAGCTATAAACAGCAACACTTGTGAATATTCTTTCATCAGAATCTGCGTTTAAACTATGACTAATTACAGAATCAACGTTTGATGTAAAACGTTTTTTTTTCTTTTGCTTCTTGATTTCTAATCTGCTGTAATCCATCAGATTATTACTCTTCATACTATAGCGGTTTAAAAATTTATAAATCCGAGGATAAGTCAAATGAAAACCTTAAATTTTTTTAAATAATTTTTATTGTGCAGGAGTGGTAGAAATCTATATCACTTTTCAACATAATCTCCCCAACGCTCAATGCAAGTCCTCCAGCGCTTACGAAGTCCATAAATTCATTTAGAAAAAAATTCATTTGGCAGTCCGCGCAACCACTCATGCACCGCTTCTCGTACCTCGTCCCTAGTAACGATTCTTGCAAGGAAGCCATCACCTTCTCATTCAAAGGGCCGAAGAAGTTTTTCACAAGCATCAGCAAGTCGTTCTCTCTTTTCACTAATCAGTTGCTGTGGCACCCATCTCGAAGACACTTTGTGAAAATTTAGCACATCATGCGCAATGTGGTGTGCTGTCCCATGACTCTACATCTACATCTACATCTACATCCATACTTCGCAAGCCACCAGACGGTGTGTGGCGGAGGGTACCCTGAGTACCTCTATCGGTTCTCCCTTCTATTCCAGTCTCGTATTGTACGGGGAAAGAAGGATTGTCGGTATGCTACTGTGTGGGCTCTCTTCTCTCTGATTTTATCCTCATGGTCTCTTCGCGAGATATACGTAGAAGGGAGCAATATACTGCTTGCCTCTTCGGTGAAGGTATGTTCTCGAAACTTTAACAAAAGCCCGTACCGAGCTACTGAGCGTCTCTCCTGCAGAGTCTTCCACTGGAGTTTATCTATCATCTCCGTAACGCTTTCGCGATTACTAAATGATCCTGTAACGAAGCGCGCTGCTCTCCGTTGGATCTTCTCTATCTCTTCTATCAACTCTATCTGGTGCGGATCCCACACTGCTGAGCAGTATTCAAGCAGTGGGCGAACAAGCGTACTGTAACCTACTTCCTTTGTTGTCGGATTCCATTTCCTTAGGATTCTTCCAATGAGTCTCAGTCAGGCATCTGCTATACCGACGATCAACTTTATATGATCATTCCATTTTAAATCACTCCTAATGCGTACTCCCAGATAAATTATGGAATTAACTGCTTCCAGTTGCTGACCTGCTATTTTGTAGATAAATGATAAGGGACCTATCTTTCTATGTATTCGCATCACATTACACTTGTCTACATTGAGATTCAATCGCCATTCCGTGCACCATACGTCAATTCGCTGCAGATCCTCCTGCAGTAAACATGCTGCAATGCCATTCAGTGTCACTCGGCGACTTTCCTTGACTATGGCTTCAACTGCTGCAATGTTCTGTGGAGTCACAACTCGTTGTGCCTGACGTGGACAAGGAGCATCATCCACTGAAGTCACCGTATTTGCGAACTTCTTACTCCATTCGTAGACTTGATGCTGTGACAAACATGCTTCACCCTACTGAACCTTCATTCGTCGATGAATTTCAATAGGTTTCACACCTTCACTACTCAAAAACCGAATAACGGAACGCTGTTCTTCCGTGGTGCAGGTGGCAAGTGGATCGGCCATCTTTATAGTGATACTGCGACGGTATGTGTGCATCTGCACTATGCTGCCACCAACAGGCCATTCTGCACTCTGTTTGTAACACGCTTACCAACTTACAGGATAACGGGGCAAAATTTGGATTTGTTATTACAAATTTAAGGTTTTCATTTGATTCACCCTCGTATTTAAAATGTCATTCCTCTCTTACTCATGTGTTTGGTATGGTCTTCTGGGACCAAACTGCAGAGGTCATGGGTCCCTAAGTCCAGACACTACTTAATCTAACTTAAACTAAGTTACACTATGGACAATACACACATCCAAGCCCGAGCGAGGACACTAACCGTGACAAGGTACCTTGACCACGCGGCTACCTCGCGCGGCTGTTACTCGTGGTATCATTGTATCAAAACGAGTTTAATTTAATTTAATTCTATGTTATGCAAATCAGTGCCAGTTGTGGACATGAATAACTCTGCAGAAAAGTGCTTTCATGAAATCTTATTAGTTACGTGCGTCATACTCAAGCGGCACGACTCCAAGACAGTAAAGTTCGCCACTTTACCCCTATGCGGTAGTCAACAATCAATCTTCTGCCCTCACACCACCTTCAATCTTCCACCTCAAAGTGGTACGCAGTGGCCCGCCTCTCGTGGTCGTGCGGTAGCGTTTCGCCTCTCGCGCCCGGGTTCCCGGGCTCGATTCCCGGCGGGGTCAGGGATTTTCTCTGCCTCGTGATGGCTGGGTGTTGTGTGTTGTCCTTAGGTTAGTTAGGTTTAAGTAGTTATATGTTCTGGGGGACTGATGACCATAGATGTTAAGTCCCGTAGTGCTCAGAGACATTTGAACCATTTTTGGTACGCAGTGACAGAAAGTCTGGAAACCCCTCCTTAAAATGTAGACGGCAAGCCACCTGAAGAGCTTCTGTCATATATTTCGGATATCATTTAAGGTGATTTCGTTTCCCATCCAAAGTAGTATAGCCTCTTTTCATACCAGTATTAATTACCGAACTATCGACACTAACTTAATTTAGTAAGGGAAAGTACAAAAACGCAATGATGTTACTATTATCAATCTCGAACAGATGAATTCAACGGCCTTTCAGTCTTCGAAAGTTCTAAGAAATTACAGTTACTGGAATTGAGGATATAACTTCTGTGAAGTTCCTAGATTAATAGGAGCCGAGATCCACATATTTCCTAACGCTCATCACAGATTTTCCGTTAGTCTCAGAGTAGCATTCACCTGCCGTTAGAAAATGGTTCAAATGGCTTTAAGGACTATGGGACTTAACATCGTAGGACATCAGTCCCCTAGTCTTAGAACTGCTTAAACCTAACTAACCTACGGACATCTCATACATCCATGCCCGAGACAGGATTCGAACCTGCGACCGTAGCAGCAGCGCGGTTCCGGACTGAAGCGCCTAGAACCACTCGGCCACAGCGGCTATCCACTTTCTGTTAGAATGACAATCGTTTGCTCATTAGCAAAACTCTCAACGTTATTGGTTAAAATTTGTTAGGATATCTTTGTGCATACAACCCAACAGTTCTGTAAGTGATCCCTATGCATTCCCTGCAAAAAGTACCATATTCAAGTACCTCTCGTTACATTTTCCTTTCCGATCCAAGCAGCATTTGGGAGCCATGAATTACGCAGAGAAGGACAAAAAGAAGCATTTTCTCTCTGTACTTTTTTACACCAGTAGTGCCACGTCGCAAATATCATTTCCTCTGAAATTCAGCCAGAGGAGTAAATTAATTCCTAATACCCTAACTTTTTCGAAAAGTAAGTGTCGTTGAAATTACCTGCTTTATGGGCATCGTTTCTGACAGCGAATTGTAATTTTGATTCATTTGAAAAATCGAATCGTCACTGATACCTCTGTAACTGATATTCCTGTGATACGACATTACATGTCATTTGGCGATGACGTGTTTAGCATTCGCCAAAATGAAGACACATGTACGATAGCATAACATTGTCTGGAACTAGCAGGGGTTAACACCTTAGGTGACTTATTGGGCTTGATAAATGATTCATATCAATTCATTGCGAATGATGCCGGCTCAAATCCCCTTTCTTTCAAACATATTTAGATTTCTTTTGGACACCGTTAATTGTCCGAGGAAAGTTCTGGGATGCTGGGATTCTCCCTTTGAAGGGAATAAGACCGATACCCTTTCCACGTTCTGCCCTTAACCAAGCTTGTTTTCCGTCTTTAATAATATTGTGTCGAGGGGTTCGTCGGCAAGAGTGCCCGAGCGGTTGTAGACGCTACAGTCTGGAACCGCGCGACCGCTACGGTCGCAGGTTCGAATCCTGCCTCGGGCATGGATGTGTTTGACGTCCTTAGGTTAGTTAGGTTTTCGTAGTTCTACGCTCTAGGGGACTGATAACCTCAGAAGTTAAGTTCCATAGTGCTCAGAGCCATTTGAACCATTCTTTCAAGGGGTTCATCAAATCCTGATCTTACTTCGTTAAATATCTTCTTTGTTCCTTTTGTTCTGCAGGCATACACAAAATTAATATATTCCAGTCGTACCGCTTCTTAGATTGACAAAGTCACCTTCCTCACTGTTTGGCACTATATCCATTTTCAATTTTTCCCGGAGTAATATAATGTTTATTGAATTTTGATGCTCCAAATCCGCAAGGTTCGGTTAACATGTCTGGGATATTTCTTATGATTGCTGTTAGGCCAAGACGGATTAAACCCTTGTAACGCGCGCGTGGGGCACACAATACTCCTTAAAGCCTGTACTATGGTAAGTGGACGTCTTCGCCTTATGAGAAAGGATTTTCGTATAACTATCGACCGCGTGTACCTGAATGGTGACAAATCAGACTTACACCCACTCGGTAATAACAATGATCCGTCAAGCAAGTACGGAATGCAATTGTACGTCAGTATGGACTAAAAGCGACACTGCAGATGCTACCAATTTAATAATAATACGGTCGCCACCCTAATTAGGCATTAACTGAGTTTCTTCCCTGTACAAGTTGGTGTATTTTCATGGAAAACCACACGTAGTAACACTGCATGAAATAGTAAAATTTTGGAACGTGAAAATCTATTGAACTGATAGTTTCACGTTCTGTACTGATATTGAGAAATCATGAGTACATAACACTACACTATAAGGTATACTACAAAACTTCGTACTGTCTATTGATCTGATTAAAATCGGGCATAGGTTACCCTAGAAATAGCACTTTCGAGCCACAAACAAAATGTCAGTTTTGATAAAAATAAACTCTGATAAATTTTGACTTATATATTGACTTTAACTTTTGCTGGTCAAACCAATGTGGAACACTTCAGAATTCAAATGAAAAAAAAGGAAGGGGTGACCCTGAAAGTGTTATGATCACTATATAAAAAAATTAATTACTGAAATTGTCATGCGTTCAAGATTTCCAGTATATGAGTTGCTACTCTTTTTATCTTATTTACTTCTCATTTAAATACCTTTATATCTGTTTCGAAATAATTCAACTACCTTACTATATCAATATTAAAGTTATCTTTCAACTTCGTTAGACCTTCGTTATTCATTTTCTGGTTCATTAACAAAACAGTTCTTTAAACACCATTCTAACATAGTTAGGTCTGCAAGTAATTATTATTAACAACAAATTTTATTTTTCATTTCGGGACACTCGGATTGCACAACATTTGGAAAGGACTCTGTCTAGGTTAGTTGTGAGGATAAGTAAATGATGGGAAATTTCTGGAAAAATTTAGGTAATTATTGAACAGTTCACTCTATGGTCCATAAGAATACAGTACTAAAAGTTTCAACCTGCTTTTATCGATGCGGCGGTTGGCGAGCGGCGAGATTGCGAGGCACAGAGCACACATACAACCACAGCTATCGCTCTTGACGTATCGGCACTTTAATTGTTCTTAGCGTCGCAATACTTTTCCATTTAGTGCCTATGGAATTTTGCCATGCTGTGTGGGCGTTGGAACGGCATACCCGAGGCTCAGTGAAACTACGTCTTCCAGGAAAGCCTCCTCGCTCCCTAAGTTGCTGCTCAGACCAGTGCCAGACTCCAACTACCACTGCTGCTGCTGAGCCCGTTGTGCCGTGCTGTGCCCGTGCGCCTTTTCCCGCGCTCGCCAGCCATCCACCTTTTGCCGCTCCCTTAAAGGCAGGGTATTTACCCGAGGTTTTGCATTCTACATATCCTAACACATTGCCTACGTATGGACCAGACGCACAGTTACAATTTTAAACATCTTACAACAGTTTCAATATTTGTTACATTTCAATTCTATTACAATATTGCTTGACATTTGACATAAACATTAATTTTCGCATTGAAACTCGTTTACAGTTTTCTTAACACAATGGCATGAAACAAAAAAGAAATGAAAGCAGAAGATAAATTACACAAGTTTATCGAAAATTCAGATGGAAAAAAAATTACTTACATGTACAATAGTACTGAGTACTTGTTGTTGTTTGTTACACCCCGTGTAACATAAAGTAATTAGGAATGTTTTGCATGTTACGACATTATACACAGTGCACTCCTCCTAAATTCGTGTTGTGCACGTTTGTTTTGTGGACGAGAAATTAAGGCCTGTCTGGCATCATTCCGTATGTCTCTTTTCAAACCTGTAGCATTAGTTTTTTCATACAATTTACGTGTCTGAATCACTGTGATGTGTGATGTCCTCAAGCGAAATTATGTTCACCCTGGATTATCTGTATGAGTCATATCTAAACTGTTGATCATTAAAATATTAGTACGAGAAAGGATAACATGTACCATTTTACTTGTCATGCATTTACACGTTAGTGGAAAGAGACCATGATTAAATTTGTAGGTGACATCAGAAAGGATAATTTACAACATTTTACTTATCATGTATGCCCCTTAGTGGAAAAACATCATGATCAGATTTGTAGGTGATCGAGTAGTTTACGCGAAATCTAATGCATGGGGGTGCCAGGTTTGATAACAATGATTGTAACCGGTGTGGGCACACCGAGCGAGGTGGCGCAGAGGCTACACACTGGACTCATATTGAGGAGGAAGACGGTTCAATACCGCGTCCGGTGCGGGAGGTCACTTTGTCAATCTAAGAAACGGTACGTCTATGAGATATTTATTCTTTATTGGCCTGCAGACAAAAGGAAGAAAGGAGGCGTTTAACGAAGGAAGATCAGGATTTAGATTTTCCGTGATTTCCCTAAATCTCTCCAGGCCAATGCCCGGATGGTTCCTGTGAAAGGCCGCGGCCGATTTCCTTCCCCATCCTTCCCTAACCCGATCAGACCGATCACCTCGCTGCTTGGTCTCCTCCCTCAAACAACACAGCCAACCGTCCGGGCATTGAGCCGAACTATGCTTGGAAGACAGATAAGGGTAGGTCGTAGCATACGGGTTGAACTCCATGCCACAGTTCATCTATCAAAGGGGATGATCTTCAAGAAAACAAGACCGGACGTCTTCAACGCGTGGAAGACCTGGAGAAGGTTGCCAGGGCAACACTCGTTCACAACATGTATCGAGGTGAGACCGGAAGGGCATGTGGTCTTAAGTTACCTTGTCAGAAGGTAACGTCACAGAGGCCTCTCATAAATTGGGGGGAGACTTAATACGTCTTAAATAAAACGGTCACTATCCAAGTTACTGGAAAGTCAACCAAAGATGATAGTGTTATGTTTGTACTTCCTCACCCTCACGGGTACGCCCACCGTAATGGTTCAAATGGCTTTGAGCACTATGGGACTGAGGTCATCAGTCCCCTAGAACTTAGAAGTTCCTAAACCTAACTAACCTAAGGACATCACACACGTCCATGCCCGAGGCAGGATTCGAACCTGCGACCGTAGCGGTTTCGCGTTTCCAGACTGTAGCGCCTGGACGCTGAGTCAGTCTTTCCGACAGTAATTTCCTTTTCGAATTTTTCACGTTCTTAAAGCTCCCATTTCGCCTTAGCTTCACTGTACTTCCTACGTATTTCGTTCCTAAGAGACTTGTATTTCTGTGTTCCTGAGTTTCACTAAACATTCTTCTACCACCTTCTTTCAACGATCAACTGAAGTATTTCTTCTGTTACCGATGGGTTACTTCGCAGTCAACTACTTTGTCTCTTTGTTTCTCTTTCCAACTACTGTGATTGTCCTTTTTAGAGTTATGCTTTACCCTTCAACTGAACTGCCTACGGAACTATTCCTTATCAATGTATGTAGTGCCTCAGAGAATTTCAAGCGTATCTCGTCATTCCTTAGTACTTCTGCTTCCCACTTATTTGCGTACTGATCGTTCCTCTCTTAAACGACAGCATACTCTTTATCAAGACTAAAACCGCTCCTGTATATTCCTTACAATCCCGTATCTGATTTCGAAATCTCTAACTGGCCATGATGTAATTTAACTGAATTCTTCCCGTACCTACCGCCCTTTTCTAAGTATACCTCCTTCTTTTGTGATTCTTGAGCAGAGTATTCGCTATAAGTAGCTCAAATTTATTGCAGAATTCAATTAATCCTTCTAATCTCTCATTCCCCATACCAAGCCAAAGTTCTCAAGTAACCTTTTCTTCTGCTACTTCCTCAACAAACGCATTTCAGTTCCCCATGACGGATTTTCATCTCCCTTTACGTACCGAATTACTCGTTCAGTATCCTCATACAGTTTCTCTATTTCTTCATCTTCAACTTGGGACATCGCTATGTACCTGTATACCTGAACTATCGTTGTCGTTGAAGGTTTGCTGTCGATCCTGATGAGAACAACCCCATCACTGTATTGTTCGCAGCAGCCGGCCGGAGTAGCCGAGCGGTTATAGGCGCTTCAGTCTGGAACCGCGCGACCGCTACGGTCGCAGGTTCGAATCCTCCCTCGGGAATGGATGTGTGTGATGTCCTTATGTTAGTTAGGTTTAAGTAGTTCTAAGTTCTAGGGACTGATGACCTTAGATGTTAAGTCCCATAGTGCTCAGAGCCATTTGAACCATCTTTTGTTCGCAGTAACACACTCTCTGCCCTACCTTATACATTATGAATCCTGCACCCAATACACCATTTTCAACTGCTGCTAATATAATCATGCAATCATCTATCCAGAAACCGTTGCCATCTTGCCATTTCACTTCGCTGACTCCTACTGTGTCTAGATAGCACCTTCCCTTTTCCCTTTTCCGATTTTCTAGCTTTCCTAACAAGTTTAGAATCCTGACGTTCCACGCCCCGATTATTAGAACGTTATCCTTTCGGGGGAGTTTCAATATTTCCTTCATAGGTTGCAGTTCCCTCCCGGAGATCCGAAGAGGGGACTATCCCTTGAAAAACGGGCATTCCTGGTCAAGAGAAGTCTACTAGCTTCAAACATGGCTCTTAATTTGCGGGAATAATTTCTGAGAATGAACGTTTGGAGCAGAGCGTCGTATGGTAGTGAAACATGGACAGTGGAAAATCGGAACAAAACAGAATCGAATCGTTGCAGATGTGGTGCTACAGACAAATGTTGTAAATTAGGTAGACCGATCAGGTAAGAAATGAGAGAAATAC
This sequence comes from Schistocerca gregaria, assembly GCF_023897955.1. Lineage (NCBI taxonomy): Eukaryota > Metazoa > Arthropoda > Insecta > Orthoptera > Acrididae > Schistocerca > Schistocerca gregaria. Next base: position 584,854,137 of record NC_064924.1, on the reverse strand, counting down.
AAGTCTCTTAGGAACGAAAACGTAGGAAGTACAGCGAAGCTAAGGCGAAGTGAGAGCGTGAAGAATGTGAAGAAATCGAAAAGGAAATTACTGTCGGAAGGACTAACTCAGCGTACAGAAATGTCAAAACAACATTCGGTGCACTTAAAAGTGACGAAGATAATATTGAGACTGCAACGGGGATTCCCGCTGTTAAATACAGAGGAGAGAGCAGATAGAAGCAAAGAATACACTGAAGGCTTCTGTGAGGGGGAAGACTTGTCAGATGTGATAGAGGAAGAAACAGGAGTAGATATAGAAGAGGTAGAGAATCCGAAATTACAATTCGAATTTTAAAGAGCTTTAGAAGGCTTAAGCTCATATAAGGCAGAAGAGATAGATTACATTCCATCAAAATTTCTAAAACCGTTAGGGTGAACGGCAACAAAACGACCATTAGCTTTCGTATTTAGAATGTTTGAATCTGGCGATATATCTCCTGAAATTACGAAAAATGTCATCCTTACAATTCCGAAAACTGCAAGAACTAACAAGTTCGAGAATTTTCCCACAATCAGCTTAAAAGCTCATCCATCAAAGTTGCTGACAAGCATAATATACGGAAGATTGGAAAAGAAAATTGATTATGTGCTAGATGACGATCAGTTTGGCTTTAGAAGAGATAAGGCACAAGAGAGGCAGTTCTTACTTGGCAGCTGATAATGGAATCAACACTAAAGAAATTTCAAGAAACGTTCTTATGATTGGTCGACCTGGTAAAGCGTTCGACAGTGTCAAGTGGTGCAAGGTTTTCAAATACTGACAAAAATAGTGGGAAGCTACAGGGAGAGTCAGGTAATACATAAGTACAAGAGCCGGGATGGAATAATTAGTGTGGAGGATCAAGAAAGAATTGCTCAGATTAAGAGAGTTGAAAGATAGGGGTGTAGTCTTTCACCCACAGTCTTCAGTCTGCATCGCAGAAGCAATAATAGAAATATAGGTTCAAGATTGGAATCAAAAACCATGGCGAAACGCTATAAATGGTAAGATTCATTAATGACAATGCTACCTTCAGTGGTATCTAATGGGTAGAGAGAATGGACTGAGGGTAAATTGAAGAAAGACGTAAGTAATGAGAAGTAGCAGAAACGAGAACAGCTATGAACGTATTAACAGGATTGATGGTCACGAAGTAGATGAAGTTAAGGAATTCTGCTACCTCGGCAGGAAAATAACTCATGACGGACTGAGCTAGGGGGACATCAGTAGCAGACTACCACTAGCATAAAGGATATTTCTGGTCAATGGAAGGCTAGTAGTATCCCACAAAGGCCTAAATCTGGGGAAGAAATTTCTGAGCACACAGCAGTTTAGGGTAGTGAATCATGGACTGTGGAGAAATCGGAAGACAATTTAAGCATTTGAGATGTGGTACTACAGAAGTTTAAAATTAGGTGGACTGATAAGATTAGGAGTGCGCAGAATCGGAGAGGAGAGGAAAGTATTGAAAGTACTGACAAGAAGAAAGAACAGGATGATAGGACATCTATTAAGCCATCAGAGAACATCTTCCTTGACGCTAGAGGGAGCTGCAGACAGTAGAAACTGTGGAGGACGACCGAGATTGGAATACATCCAGAAAATAACTGAGGATTATTTTTCGTCCTAGGTATCAGAATTCTTTAACTTCATCTATTTCTGGAGCATCATTCCTCATACTGAGTTTCTCACTGTTCTCATTTTTCCTGCTTTTATTATTTCGTCTGCCTTCGATTTACTCTCAACCCACATTTTTCACACGTTAGACTGCTCATTCCATTCAACTGATCGTGGTATTCTTCTGCACTTTCACTGAAGATGTAAATGTCATGAGTGCATCTAATCACTGAAATCCTTTCTTTCCTTTTTGATCACACTTTTGCATTTTTCTTTCAGTCCCTTCATTGCTTCTTCGATTTATCGATTGAAGAGGAGCGGCGAAAAACTACAACCTTGTCTTACAACTTTTGAATCCAAGCAGTTCGTCGTTGGTCTTCCAGTCGTATTGTATATTACTCATCTTTTCCTACAGATAGACAAATAGACGACAGAAGGATAGAGAAACAATTAAAATCGCTCAAAAGAGGAAAGGCCGCTGGACCTGATGGGATACCAGTTCGATTTTACACAGAGTATGCGAAGGAACTTGCCCCCCTCTTGCAGCGGTGTACCGTAGGTCTCTAGAAGAGCGTTTCGTTCCAAAGAATTGGAAAAGAGCACAGATGATCCCCGTTTTCAAAAGGGACGTCGAACAGATGTGCAGAACTATAGACCTATATATCTCTAACGTCGATCAGTTGTAGAATTTTGGAACAGGTATTATGTTCGAGTATAATGACTCTTCTGGAGACTAGAAATCTACTCTGTAGGAATCAGGAGACTTTTTCGCGTCTCAGGTATGTCAAGGACCACCCCCAGCCCATGTTAAAAGCTAGAGCCCTCCAGAAAAGCAGTATAGATCTCACGATAACGCTAAAAGGACCACACCAGCCGCAGGTTTTAGCGTGAGACTTTTTAGCGTCTCTGTTACGTTGCAAACTTTAAAAACATTGCCCCACCACGATAAGTATAACGTTTCTCATTGGATAGTCAGAATTTTTGTAGGCGGAGCTTAAGGTTAACATTGAGACCCTGATTGGTCAGATGAAAACACAGCCAGATAGCTTTTTTAAATCTACTTCGGTAAATTGTAGTAAGGAGAAGTGGAGAGTTGGTTCCGAGACGGCGAGCTGGATGGCTGCTGCGCCGGCCGCTGCCGCCCTGACGCTGCCTAAACACCGACAAGGTAATGAACGCACGCGATGCCGCATTTTTGAGCGCATAAGGCTTCACTCAGAACTGCAGAAGTCTCATCAGTTACACCCCCTTTTTGCGTAATACTAGTGTCGATCGTTAATTAAAACTCATGGTGTTCACATTTGCCACTTGAAGAACAGATCTGAAACGCGATAATTTTTCTTTTATATAGTTATTGAGAAGCCACATCAGCCACCGTAATTTACGACAAGTTAGTTAAGTAATTAAAGATAATTGAGGGTCACTGTAGACCATTTTGATAGTTTTCTCTTTTGTGAAACTTAAATTAAACCTAGATTATAGATGTGATATGGCATAGATCATCCTTCGATCGATTGTAGAACTTGGAAACCCATTTAGGGAATATTCGTTCACATTTTTGTTGAACGCAGTTGGTTTTTACCATCCTGTATTAAAACATTTCCTTTTATCAATAGTGAAATTTATAAACGATGTTTTGTGAGTAGAATAAAACTTGCAATGGTAAATTTAACTGCTTTTTCGACGTTATTTTACCAGCTAACTAAAAATAGGAAAGCCTTGAACCCTTTCCACTAAATTTAGATAGTATTAAGATTCTTTTACAGGGAGTGCAGTGGAGCTGACGCTGAGATCATTTAGTATTTGGTTATATCATCGCGAGTCTCACTGAACTCTTCTGAATTCTACATGTCATGTGTGGTCTGGCGTCTCCTTACCAGCAGCAGGTCCCAGGTTCAAACTAGTTAATTCCCTAAAAAACACGCTCAGAGCGTCGTTGCGCGAAAGTGGTAGGGAGACACGATATAGTACAAACAGACACCACCATGAATGTTTAGACCCTTTTCATTTAGCTACAAAATGGCAGGTCAGCAACTGGAAGCAGGTCATTCCATAAATTATCTGGGAGTATGCATTAGGAGTGATTTAAAATGGAATGATCATACAATGTGGATCGTTGGTAAAGCAGATCCCAGACTGAAATTCATTGGAAGAATCCTAAGGAAATGCAATCCGAAAACAAAGGAAGTAGGTTACAGTACGCTTGTTCGCCCACTGCTTCAATACCGCTCAGCAGTGAGGGATTCGTACCAGATATGGTTGATAGAAGAGATCCTACGGAGAGCAGCACGCTTCGTTACAGGATCCTTTAGTAATCGCGAAAGCGTTACGGAGATGATAGACTCCAGTGGAAGACTCTGCAGGAGAGACGCTCAGTAGCTCGGCACTGGCTTTTATTAAAGTTTCGAGAACATATCTTCACCGAAGAGTCAGGCAGCATATTCCTCTCTCCTACGTATATCTCGCGAAGAGACCATGAGGGTAAAATCAGAGAGCTTGGAGCCCACACAGAAGCATACCGACAATCCTTCTTTCCACGAACAATAAGAGACTGGAATAGAAGGGAGAACCGATAGAGGTACTCAACGTACCCTCCGCCACACACCGTCAGGTGGCTTGCGGAGTATGGATGTCGATGTAGATTACTCCTTTTCTCTCAGAATTTGACCATCTGACATTTTCGAACGTTTTTTCCGGGTCGACAATCCTTTGAACGTGTCGTGATTTTCCCTCAGTCTTGTTTCCATTTCTTCTGTATAATTTTGTCAGAAGCTTGTATGCACCATCTGTTAAGCTGATTGAGGGATAATTCTCGCAGTCATTGTCTCTTTCTATTTTCGGGATCGTATGGATGATGTTTTCCCGAATGTTTGAAGGTATATTACCAGACTCATACATTCTACGCATCAACATGTGTTCTTTTTTTGTTGCTACTTTTTCACTGATTTCAGATATTCCGATTGAATATTATTTACCTCATCTGCCTTGTCATATGTTCAGTCACGCAAAGCTCTTTTAGAGTACTACTCTAATACTGGATCCCCTATCTGCTCCCTGTCAGCCTACTTTCCATCATTATAGAATTATTATCCCAGTCTCTATCTGCTCCTGGGTACGCCTTACAATCTCTTTTCGCGATCTCTGCCTGACCGTGATGTAATCTTACTAGAATCTTACTACATTTCCCGACATTTTTGAGGTATACCTCCACTTTATGCGATTTTTGAGGAGAGTATTACTAGCTGGAATTTAATCCAGAGCTCAGGTAGTCTCTCTTCTCCCATTTGTACTTGCAAGCCCATATTCTTGGGTAAAACTTTCTTCTGCTCCTTCCATTGCAACCGCTTTCGATTCTCCAATGAGTATTAGGTTTTCGTCTCCCTTTCAATAGTAAAATGCCCTTTCAGTATCCTCATATGCTATCTCTGCCTCCTCGTATTTGCTTGCGACGCTTCTATACCTGAACTGTTGTTTTCGGTGTTGGTTTGCCGTCGAGTACCATGAGAACGAAACTATCAATGAACCGTTCGCAGTAACGCACTACTTGACCTAGCTTTCTACTCATAACGAGTTCTACATCCATTATACAGTTCTCCGCTGCCGTTAACGTTACCCTGTATTCGTCTGACCAAAAATCATTGATTTCCACTTGTAACACGTCCGGAAGTACAAATGGGTTGGGTACTACATTTAAACTGCCTTCGTCGTTCCAGACCTGTTGCTTTTCTTGACTGTGCGCTCTATCCACACCACGTACCTGGTAATCCCGCGGCGGTCGTTCTGTTCTGCTCCACACTGCTGCTGGCGGTTGGCTTGCCTGAAATTAGATATCGAAAAAATGCAACCCGGTTTAGGGGAGCCACTCAACGTTTACACACAACACTGTCCTATGTCTGGTATGGACATCTATATTATGAGACGATATGGAAACCACAAGTTGCACATTTACACTCTAAATCGTAAATGTTTATCCCAATTAACCATTTTTATGATTAACAGTCCTAAATATAATTCAGACGAACGTACGCGTTACCGACACGACGCGGGTGATTGTTGATAATGTGGAAGCCGAATGGTTGAACGACAGTTCTTACGCTCGTCACACATACAGATATCTGGTAATAGTCCTCCTTGTCACTAGTGATGATGTAACACTGTTCGTAAAGTTAATTTTTCAGTTTTGAGTTCTCACTTTTACGTCCGTGCGCGTAACCGTCGCGGCGCGACTGATTGTTGATGATGCGGAACGAGATGATCGAACGCACGTTCTCACGCTCGCTACAAATCACTGGCACTTGATTTCACTCTTTTGTGGTAAATAGTATTACTGATTCACATTTGTTCATTCTGGGAGACAGAACACGGCGCAGATGGTCGATGCTATGCGACATGCAACGAGAGGATACATAAATACGTTATTAACGTCACTGCTCATTTTCTATTACTTCTTGACGCACTTTCCTCTGAACCATTTCCATATGTCAAAACTTTACTGTAATAGCACTTGTAGCAACACTTCAACCTGAATACTAACAATGCTTCTACATGCAGAGCTACACACTACACAACATCACAGTTTCGTGTCCCGTGCTCGACTCACTACAGACGGGGCTGCCCGCAAACATACTCCACAACTAAGCCAGCGATATGACAGTACGCTTACACACTGTATCTAGATTAAGCCATAGCATTTACGTTTTCAGATTTTCTAGCAAACCTTACTTCTCACTAACCATGCCCCGACTCCTAGGATATTGCCTTCTCTTTCGATATTCAGTCTTTTTCTCATGGTCATCTGCCCTGGCAGTCCCCTCTCTGCGATCCCAGTGGGCGATTAGTCAGCAATCTTTTAATCTATAGCACACGAAGACAAATTTTCAATTAGAGGTCACATGTCCTGTTTATACACGTGATGCATCTTTACTGCAGTAGATTCCATTGCTATCTCCATCTGCATGCCGTTTATCATGGCTGATTTTTCCGTCTTTTAGGGGCAGTTTCCCACCCAAAGAGCAAGCGAGTGTCCTGAACCTCTGTCCGCTCCTCTGACTTCTTTCACAAGAACGGTGACAGAAGGTGGCCCTTTACTGTATGATTTAGTAATATTATATCTCCCTCCCTCTCTCTCTCTCTCTCTCTCTCTCTCTCTCTCTCTCTCTCTCTCTCTCTCTCTCTCTGTGTGTGTGTGTGTGTGTGTGTGTGTGTGTGTGTATGTATTTGCTATGTGTTAATATATGTGCATGTATTTGTGTGCTGGTTGCAGATCGTGCACTTCACACAAGTAGGCTGGTGTTTTGTAGATGCACGACAGACACCTTGAGTAATAACAAAAGCGTCAAAAAATTAACGGACTGTATTCACCTGGTAAAAAAGTGTAAGATAATTATTTCACCTAAACAATCTCCTAATTAAAATAATGGTAAATCGTGGTGTCTTCTGTGCCTTTTCTGGCGCCTTTGAAACCCAAATCGGGGTTGTGGAAGCAGTCGAGGCACGTTCAAAGGAAGTTCGCCTCTTTCCTTTTATATATAGCTTCAAAGGGAGTCCGCCTCGACCGAATGAATAATAAGTGTCACAGCTGCGAGGGCCTTCTGTCGCATTCATCGCGAAACTCGTGAAAGGATGCATTACTGCCTGCGGCGTTCCGACCGTTCCAATCACGAGCTGCTCTGAATTCCATTATACGCTCTATCAGGGAGGGAGGTAATGATATCTGCTATCTCTGGCTGCCTGTGCTCAAAAGACGCCTGTGTATGCGACGGCAGAGCCCGACCACCCGCGACACACAGGGGGAGGCGGCGGCGCGCGTCCAATCACCCACCCCTCCCGCCAGTTGCCTGCCGGCACAAGTCAGAGACAGCACGGGCATTCGCCTGTCAATAACACACCGCCGGGCTTTGGTTCCAGAGCCCGAGTCACGCGCAACACAAGAACATTTCCACGTCGGAACCGCAAGGGCGTGTTGAGACTGTACTGTAGTGAAGTTATTGTATGACGTGCAAGTGAAGACAAGGAGAGAATCAATTGGTAATACAAAAGATATCGAAGTAAGTCACCTTGCCGTATAAGTACTAATAGTGTCCGTTAACTCCTGATGGTGTGGAAGGATATGGAAGGAAGGAAAATTGAGAACGGCGCCCATGTTCCATTTTTTCTACAACTGAGAAACACATTTTCAAGGCAGCCATCCTGTCTGAGAGATACTTCATGTAAAAAGGACCCAAAAATACAATGGGGGGTCAAAAGTCTCTCCCTGGTTTTAAATGTCCAGAAGTCTTATGACTGTTGATATTTATTAATGAACGTTGTGTTTTAGTGGGCAACAGCCTTGCCGCAATGGATACATCTGTTCCGGTCAGATCACTGAAGCTAAGCGCTGTCGGGCGTGCCCGGCACTTGGATGGGTGACCATCCGGGGCGCCATGCACTGTTGCCATTTTTTGGGGTGTACTCAGCTTCGTGAGGGCAACTGAGGAGCTACTCGACCGAATAGTAGCGGCTACGGTCAATGAAAACCATCATAACGAGTGGGAGAGCGGTGTGCTCATCACACGTCCCTCCTATCCGCATTCTCAGCTGAGGATGACACGGCGGTCGGATGGTCCCGATGAGCCACTTGTGGCCTGGAACGGATTACTTTTGTGTTTTAGTACAGGATCCCAGAGAATACCTTGACCGTCCACTGCAACTTCTTACGGTGAACGACGAGATGGCAGGAAAGTTGACTTTAGAAGAGCACGCCAAGTTCGCTTCATGGTTTGAAGTGTGGCGATCCGTAGCTCTTGTTCTGCGATTGTGGCAGGGTGTTCTAGGCCCTCATGCCATACCTGATGCTAAAAGCATTAGGAAATGACACGCCAAGCTAACGAAAACTGGGTCAGTTATGGAGAAACCACGAGGAAGACGGCATTTGGTGTCTCTTTCTCCAGAAAATGTGGCGGCAGTGACGGACCTCTTCAAGCACAGCATTTTCAAATTAGCACGCGAGGCACCTCACGAAAGTGGAATCAGCAAGCGCGCAGTGTGTGTTGTGTGAAAGAACGACCTGATGTGGAAATCCCATTACGCTCAGGTGTTATTGTTGCAGTATAGTGGAAGGTGGAAGGACTATGGGGAAATTGTCCTCTCAGGCAAAACGATTGGCGTAATTAGTTGAAGAACACTATTTGGAGCGGTGAGGTAGTGTTTCACGTTGGAGGTTTCGTCAATCGACACAGCTACCATTACTAAACTAAACTCCGTCCGAACAGGCCTTGAAAGGCCCAACGGTACCGACCGGCCGCCGTGTCATCCTCAGTCCACACGCGTCATTGGATGCTGATACGGAGAAGCATGTAGTCAGTACACCGTTCTCCACGCCGTATGTCAGTTTACGAGACCGGACCCGAAACTTCTCAATCAAGTAACTCTTAAGTTGGCCTCAGAAGGGCTGAGTACTCCCCGCTTGCCAACAGCGCTCGATAGACCGGATGGTAACCCAACCAAGTGCTAGCCAAGCCCCACAACCCTTAACTTCAGTGAAACTGATGGGAACCGGTGTTGCCACTGCGGCAAGGCTGTTGGCCAGCTACCATTACTGAGCAGAAACAAATCCAGGAATAACAGTTGAATGTTCTCAAGGTCGACCAGAATTGGCAATCTGGTGCGATATAACCGCGGATGACCTCATTGGTCAATTCATATTCCAAGACGTGAACAGCGACCCGTATTGCCATATGTTGAATGAATGTGTCCACTGACATCACAATTTGACGACGTTGCGGACAACCTTTTCAGCACGGCGTAACACCAACTCATTTTACCTGCGTCATTCGTGACTGGCTGGAAGAACACTTTGCAGGACGTTGGCTGAGACGGCGATGATCCCATGAATGGCTACCGGGAAGTCCCAGCCTTACCCATTATGATTTCTTCTTGTGAGTCTTGCCCACAGAAGAGGAGTTCCGCACAAATCCACGCGCTTTCGAGGTATTAGATTATAAGAACTCTGATGTCTTCGCAAACGTACCTGTCAATTTCCTGCAGAATTCAGTTGATGACATTCCTATATTTTTACGTCGTTTGGTCGACAACGCAGGACCTTATGTGGAGTTGTAGTGTAGTATACATATTTTGATGGTCCTGTGCAATGATTCATTAATAAAAATTTTTGGACATTTGAAACTTCGGAGCAAGTTTTTATCCACCCTTTAGAATTTTCCTGTAATGCTCCATGGGCATAAGCAATTTCCTCTGATTTCAAAAATGTTACGTTTATCTAAGTGTTTGTTCTTTCTGATGTTTTGAATTAATGACTGCGAATGAGCCACGTCCCTTTTCAGTTCAGTGCTGTGATGCATATACTAGGGACTGCTCTATATCGTTTTCGATGATGTAATAAGGAAGCGTATCATTGGCGGAGACTATTAGGTGACATATTTCAACGTTTACAACGGATTGTCTTAGATAATAAAAAGCATAAAAGTAGAGAGATAAATACTTAAATAAAAATGCATAAATTATCAGATTATAGAAAAGATATAGTTTGATCGAACAACATCAGTCAAAAAAGATGTGTGGGAGCCAGTCAGTAAAGGTAAATGGAACAGCAAACAATCGGCTTTCATCGTAGCGTTTACTTTAGAGCTTTGCTCACGATATTCTGTCAAGAAGTTAATTTATATTATCTGTACTTTTGTCTGTTTTGACTAGTGTTTATATTTTGAAAGGGATTAAGTAATTTTTTCGCGAATTAGCTTTTGTTTCAAGAAGTTGATAAATCTGTTTACAGTTGTTTAATTTATTTTTGAGTTAAGTGTTGTATTCTTGGTATACAGTGAGTAATTTGCAAAGCTGATTTTAGTGTTTGCTTAATATTTTCTTTTATATATTGTGTTCGTCCCTACTTCAGTGAGTTGGGTAATTGTACCTGTTGATGAGATCTGTTTGCTCTTTCTCAATTGGTATTGACTGCTTCGTTCTTTTTTATTTTCTTTAGACTTTATAAAGTTTGTAAACAGCGTGATACTGGTAACGATTGCGGCTATTATGTGCAGCCACAGCAAGAGCTGACCTCTTTCCGGAAACTGCTGTAAACTTCGCTGGCCACGGTCGACATGTTCCAGACTACTGCTCAAAGCTGCAGTGATACTGGGGAATCAATGGCGAAACGTGCGATACCTCTGGTGCGTTGGAATTTCCTTGTAGCTCAAGTGTAGTTACCTCTGCCGATACGTAACATTGACATAACTGTCTTCCCCTGAGGTTCTACTACGCTCACCATGGATTACAGTCAATTTTGCGTTATCTTTACTGGGAATAAGAGTGTCTAAATATAATCAGTGACGAGGTATAGACATTAAACTTAAACATTCAACACGACAAAGACCTATTTTAAAAGCTGCATTTGTGTGTGTGTGTGCATGCGTGTGTGAGCGTGTTTGTATCCAGTTACCACAACTGTAGTTTCGTAGCTTTGACGAATGCAGCAGCTCCACGGTAAGGTGTTTAGGCTCATTTTGTACTCCATATTTCTAAGCCAATGAAATGTACGACAACGCTTCACTTTCTAAACACATGTTCGAAAAAATTCACAGTCCTCTTGTTAAGTCACTATTTAAACAGTCAGGATACCGTAACTGTCCCATTTTTTATATCGAACTCAGTTTATGGATTCCGATTATGGCAGCTCTACTTTGCTAACACATATATTAATACTACTAATTACATACAGTTTACAATCTTCCTGTTCAAATGGCTCTGAGCACTATGAGACTTAACATCTGAGGTTTGAGCACTATGAGACTTAACATCTGAGGTTATCAGTCCCCTAGCACTTAGACCTACTTAAACCTAACTAACCTAAGGACACCACACACATCCATGCCCTAGGCAGGATTCGAACCTGCAACCGTAGCGGTCCCGCGGTTCCAGACTGAAGGGCCTAGAACCGCTCGGCCACTACGGCCGGCTTACAATTTTCTTAAGTATTCCATCACTTTCTAGGCAACATCGTAAACGGACGGGAAATTTAACCGACAGGAAGAAGATGCAGTGATATGCGAATGATTAGCTTTTCAGAGCATTCACACAACGTACTGACATGAGGAAAGTTTCTAACCGATTTCTCATACACAAACAGCAGTTGACCGGCGTTGCCTGGTGAAACGTTGTTGTGATGCCTTGTGTAAGGAGGAGAAATGCTTACCATCATGTTTCCGACTTTGTTAAAGGTCGGATTGTACCCTATCGCCGGCCGGAGTGGCCGAGCGCTTCTAGGCGCTACGCAAGTGATGATCGTTTACACATAAGACGTAGACCTTATGGTCGGTGTCTCGTAGAATGCTTTCGTCCAATACCCTCTGGCCACACCCAGGGCTATCGTTGGGGATGCAATAAGCTACAACTCTCGGTCCAGAATGAGATTTTCACTCTGCAGTGCTGATACGAAACTTCCTGGCAGATTAAAACTGTGTGCCGGACCGAGACTCGAACTCGGGACCTTTGCCCTTGGCAGTCAAGCGTTCTACCAACTGAGCTTCCCAAGCACGACTCACGCCCCGTCCTCATAGCTGTATTTCTGCCAGTATCTCGTCTCCTACCTTCCAAACTTTACAGAAGCTCTTCTGAAAACCCTGCATAACTAGCACACCTGAAAGAAAGGACATTGCGGAGACATGGCTTAGCCGCAGCCTATGGGATGTTTCCCGAATGCGATTTTCACTCTGCAGCGGATTTTGCGCTGATATGAAACTTTCTGGAAGATTAAACAACTCTCGTTGTTCACCTCTGGTGTTTCTGGAGGGAGCGCTAACCAGCGGTTTGTCCCTGCAGATTGTTATTAGATCCGTTCACTTGTGAGCCTTGGAACGGGAAGGTGATGCGTTATTCTACCTGGGTACTGCTCGCCTACACACTAACCGTGGAACTCAATGAGCTGTGTCACACTTGCAGAAACACTCCCGGCTAGCTTGAGCTTGGACTTGTCTCGAACCGAGAACGTGTCGGGTGTGATGGGACGAGAAGTGGCTCTCGCATCCACCACCTCTTACAGAACTATGAGAATAGGTCGAGTGGAAGCCAGAGTCAGCGTCAGTGATGCGGTCTGTGAAGGCTACACCACGCACTAATGTTGTGCCCCGGCGTGGGTCTATAGTTAGTACTTTAGAACCAATTGTGCTATTGATCTCTAAATGTAATCATATCATGTAGTCCACACGTATTGTAGCAACAACACATCTTCAGACAATTGGAAATGTCTAAAGGTGTACTAATTTTGTTCCGGTGTTGTATGTGAGCAGAGCAGTCGCCGGTTCGAATCCTGCCTCGGCTATGGATGTTTGTGATGTCCTTAGGTTAGTTAGGTTTAAGTAGTTCTACGTTCTAGGGGACTGATGACCGCAGATGTTTAGTCTTATAGTGCTCAGAGCCATTTCTTCTGTGTGAGCTTTTGAGTTAGATGTGCAACACTTGTGCAACGAATTCTGTTTAAATGTGTAGGCAGGCTATTGGGCACATAAATGTTGCCGGTAAACTGTGATGGCCAACATCGGTATCGAGTTGGGGGTTCACTATTTTGAATGTCTCACCACCTTCGTGAGCGAAATAATATGTAACGCATACGAAGCTCTATATACATAATCCTTAAGAAGAATTTAATAAAGATAAGTAAAGCATCTCAATTACGCCAGATGTCAATTGTCACGCTTTACGAGTAATAATTCGGACTTATTTCGAACTCTACGTATTATAAAAAACGTTTGTGGGTGTGGAAGGCGAGGTTATCTAGGCATGGACTCGTGTTTCGGTAACTGTTGTTAAACATCGATTAGAATGGACAGGGACTGCGATTGCTGTGTTCGGATGAGGGCTGACTTGGCATCCCTTCGCTCACAGCTGCAATCGGCGCTGACTTCGGTCGCGCAGCTTGAGGCTGTTGCCAATGGGCACCACTGTGGGGAGCCGGACTCGGGTATCACGGGGATGTCAACCTCGTTCCGTCTGTCCCCAGATCGGTCTGCCGCTGTCGTTGCCCCGGTTGCTGCCCGCAGTGGGGCTGAGCCCTAGCCTGTGGTTGATTGGGAGGTCGTTCCAAGGTGTGGCAGGCAGCGAAAGGCGTCCCCGGAGGCTGATCAGAAAGCCTCCCCGGTGCGTCTGACAAACCGGTTTCAGGCACTGTCTCTGGCTGAGCCAGATGCAGCTGCCTGCCCTGTTTCAGAGGATCATTCTCAGCCTTCAAGGTCCGGGCAATCGCAGAGGGTGGGCTTACTGGTAGTTGGGAGCTCCAATGTTAGGCACGTAATGGGGCCCCTTAGGGATACGGCGGCTAAGGAGGGGAAGAAATCCAGTGTGCACTCCGTGTGCATTCCGGGAGGAGTCATTCCTGATGTGGAAAGGGTCCTTCCGGATGCCATGAAGAGCACAGGGTGCAGCCAGCAGCAGGTGGTGGCACATGTCGGCACTAATGACGTGTGTCGCTTTGGATCTGAGGAAATTCTCTGGATTCCAGCGGCTATCTGATTTGGTGAAGGCTGCCGGTCTTGCTTACGAGATGAAGGCAGAGCTCACCATCTGCAGCATCGTTGACAGAACCGACTGCGGACCTTTGGTGCAGGGCCGGGTGGAGAGTCTGAATCAGAGGCTCAGACGGTTTTGCGACCGTATTGGCTGCAGATTCCTTGACTTGCGCCATAGGGTGGTGGGGTTTCGGGTTCCGCTGAATAGGTCAGGAGTTCACTACACTCAGCTGGCGGCTACACGGGTAGCGGAGGCTGTGTGGCGTGGACTGGGCGGTTTTTTAGGTTAGAAGGCCTCGGGAAAGTGCGGGATGGGCTGCAATGTCAAAGGGTGCTTGGCAATTACAGGACGTGCTTGGATCAAGGAACAGTCAGAATTATAGTTGTAAATTGTTGTAGTTGCGCTGGAAAAGTCCCTGAGCTAAAAGCGCTAATAGAAAGCACAGAAGCTGATATCGTTATAGCTACAGAAAGCTGGCTAGAGCCTGAAATAAGTTTTGCAGAAATTTTTTACGAAGTCTCAGACGGTGTTCAGGAAAGATAGATTAGGCAGAATTGGTGGTGGAGCGTTTGTGTCTGTCAGTAGTGGTTTATCTTGTAGTGAAGTCAAAGTAGATACTCCGTGCGAATTGGTATGGGTGGAGGTTATACTTAACAGCCGAATTAAGTTAATAATTGGCTCCTTCTACCGACCCCCAGACTCCGATGATACAGTTGCGGAACAGTTCAGAGAAAGTTTGAGTCTCGTAACAAATAAATACCCCACTCATACGGTTATAGTTGGTGGGGTCTTCAACCTACCCTGGGTATGTGGGCAAAAATACTTGTTCAAAACAGGTGGTAGGCAGAAAACGTCTTCCGAGATTGTCCTAAATGAATTCTCCAAAGATTATTTCGAGCAGTTAGTCCACGAACCCACGCGAATTGTAAATGGTTGCGAAAACACACTTGACCACTTGGCCACAAACAATCCAGAGCTGATAGAGAGCATCATGACTGATACAGGGATTAGTGATCACAACATTGTAGCTAGGCTCAATACCATTTCTTCCAAATCCATCAGAAACAAACGCAAAATAATTTTATTTAAAAAAGCGGATAAAGTGCCACTAGAAGCCTTCCTAAAAGACAATTTCCATTCCTTCCGAACTGACTATGCGAATGTAGACGAGATGTGGCTCAAATTCAAAGATATAGTAGCAACAGCAATTGAGATATTCATACCTCATAAATTGGTAACAGATGGAACGGATCCCCCGTGGTACACAAAAAAGGTCCGAACGCTGTTGCAGAGGCAACGGAAAAAGCATGCGAAGTTAAGAAGAACGCGAAATCCCGAAGATGGGCTAAAATTTACAGACGCGCGAAATTTGGCACGTACTTCGATGCGAGATGCCTTTAATAGGTTCCACAACGAAACATTATCTCGAAATTTGGTAGAAAATCCGAAGAAATTCTGGTCGTATGTAAAGTACACAAGCGGCAAGACGCAGTCAATACCTTCGCTGTGCAGTGCCGATGGTACTGTTATCGACGACTGTGCCGCTAAAGCGGAGTTATTGAACGCAGTTTTCCGAAATTCCTTCACCAGGGAAGACGAATCGAATATTCCAGAATTTGAAACACGAACATCTGCTAGCATGAGCTTCTTAGAAGTAGATACCTTAGGGGTTGCGAAGCAACTCAAATCGCTTGATACGGGCAAGTCTTCAGGTCCAGATTGTATACCGATTAGGTTCATTTCAGATTACGCTGATACTATAGCTCCCTAATTAGCACTCATATACAACCGCTCGCTCACCGATAGATCTGTACCTACAGATTGGAAAATTGCGCAGGTCGCACCAGTGTTCAAGAAGGGTAGTAGGAGTAATCCATTTAACTACAGACCTATATCATTGACGTCGGTTTGCAGTAGGGTTTTGGAGCATATACTGTATTCAAACATTATGAATCACCTCGAAGGGAACGATCTATTGACACGTAATCAGCATGGCTTCAGAAAACATCGCTCTTGTGCAACGCAGCTAGCTCTTTATTCGCACGAAGTAATGGCCGCTATCGACTGGGGATCTCAAGTTGATTCCGTATTTCTAGATTTCCGGAAAGCTTTTGACACCCTCACAAGCGACTTCTAATCAAGTTGCGGAGCTATGGGGTATCGTCTCAGTTGTGCGACTGGATTCGTGATTTCCTGTCAGGAAGGTCGCAGTTCGTAGTAGTAGACGGCAAATCATCGAGTAAAACTGAAGTGATATCCGGTGTTCCCCAGGCAAGCGTCCTGGGACCTCTACTGTTCCTGATCTATATAAATGACCTGGGTGACAATCTGAGCAGTTCTCTTAGACTGTTCGCAGATGATGCTGTAATTTACCGTGTAGTAAGGTCATCCGAAGACCAGTATCAGCTGCAAACCGATTTAGAAAAGATTGCTGTATGGTGTGCCAGGTGGCAGTTGACGCTAAATAACGAAAAGTGTGAGATGATCCACATGAGTTCCAAAAGAAATCCGTTGGAATTCGATTACTCGATAAATAGTACAATTCTCAAGGCTGTCAATTCAACTAAGTACCTGGGTGTTAAAATTACGAACAACTTCAGTTGGAAGGACCACATAGATAATATTGTCGGGAAGGCGAGTCAAAGGTTGCGTTTCATTGGCAGGACACTTAGAAGATGCAACAAGTCCACTAAAGAGACAGCTTACTCTACACTCGTTCGTCCTCTGTTAGAATATTGCTGCGCGGTGTGGGATCCTTACCAGGTGGGATTGACGGAGGACATCGAAAGGGTGCAAAAAAGGGCAGCTCGTTTTGTATTATCGCGTTATAGGGGAGAGAGTGTGTCAGATATGATACACGAGTTGGGATGGAAGTCATTACAGCATAGACGTTTTTCGTCGCGGCGAGAGCTTTTTACGAAATTTCAGTCACCAACTTTCTCTTCCGAATGCGAAAATATTTTGTTGAGCCCAACCTACATAGGTAGGAATGATCATCAAAATAAAATAAGAGAAATCAGAGCTTGAACAGAAAGGTTTAGGTGTTCGGTTTTCCCGCTCGCTGTTCGGGAGTGGAATTGTAGAGAGATAGTATGATTGTGGTTCGATGAACCCTCTGCCAAGAACTTAAATGTGAATTGCAGAGTAGTCATGTAGATGTAGATGTAGATGTTTCTTTACTTTGCCTCTGAGGATTTTGCATCACTCTCACTTAATCTTTAATCAGTCTTTTACTTACAACTTTTTTTACTTGACTAACAAGGGGCGGCTGGATTACGCTGCCAGCAGATGACACTGTTTTAATAACTTTCATTCCAACTCTACCATCGCAACTTCTGTAGTTGCAACTGAACGTCCGGCATACTGACAAGTTGAAGTTCGTAGTTATTAGGTTGGAATGTAGCTTTCGTCCGTGCCTCAGAGCTCCCTTGGCGCTCGAAATCACTCCAGCGGCCACAGTCCTTGTACTATTGTAGGCCCGAAGCACGTGAAACAGAAAGTGTATTGCACAACTGTGTCAGAGACTATTATTCTCATACCATTCCGTTCCTTTTTCACCCCTGTATTTGGCAACATCTTCCATTCCTGCAGTTGGCCCCTGTAATCGTATAACTACGTTAATTCATGAACATTGTTTGCATATGCGATATTTATAATAAACCGGACGATTTTTCCAAACTGTGTTAAAACTGGCTTGGGCCACTTTCCAGTGGTAATCACAAGGGTGCCACCTTTTTTTACCGCGCGACTACTACGGTCGCAGGTTCGAATCCTGCCTCGGGCATGGATGTGTGTGATGTCCTTAGGTTAGTTAGGTTTAAGTAGTTCTAAGTTCTAGGGGACTGATGACCACAGATGTTAAGTCCCATAGTGCTCAGAGCCATTTTTTGAGCCACCTTTTTATTTTTATTGCTAGACTAGTTTCGGTTCTCAGTAATGCTTGCATTAATAGCTACAGTATGGCTATTCCGTGTATTCAAACAGCTAGTCTCCAGTGATAGTTACGAGGGGCATCCATCACGTAATGCAACACATTTTTGTCTTGGTCAGTTTCGGTTAAAAATGAAGAATTTGTTGTGCGACTTCGTGGAATATTCTCTTCTTCAGCCTCTGTAGCTTCATGAAGTCCGATCGATGGCGAAACTATGCACAGTATTCAAAATGGCGTCTGTATCGGTGTTGCATTCTGAACAGAGAGGTGTCGTTGAGTTTCTTTTGGCGCGAAACCTGATTCTTGCATACATTCATAGGCGCTTGGAGAATGTCTACGGAGACCTACCGGCGAACAAAAGCACGGTGAGTCGTTGTGTGAGGCATCTGCTGTCATCGCAACGAGGTCTCTCGAACCCGTCCTGTCACCAGGGTGGTGTTCGCCGGCCGCACAGCACTGACTGCTGCTACGTTAGAGTGTGAGGACAGTCTCACTCGAGGTGATCGACGGATCGAAATCAAACAGTTCGCTACGCAACTGCACGTCTCTGTCTGTAGCGTTGCCACACTCGTCCACCGCTGTGTTCCACGTGGTCTAACAGATGACCATAAACAATAACGAAGGACGACCTGCGGAACTGCTTGTCCACTAGGAGGCTGATCGTGACAGTTTCTTGCAGAACATCGTCGCAGGCTAAAATATAATTTTTACGGTAGTCCACAGCCTCAATATTGTGAATAAATACCTGGTCCAGGTAAACTGTAATATTGTTATTAATTTCTTTGCTGTTCTATGCAATTGTCCAACTTCGACTTTTGGTCATTTTCAAGCACTTGTATTAAGCTTACAGCTTCATTTTACATTATAAAATATCGCTGGTACATGTGGACAGGAATACCTCTTACTTCTGTTCGTGTGACACAAGAACTATACACTATTGTACTGGATTACGACTATTATCCGCCACAAACACAAGGATGTCTTCTTGTAGTATAATCATATACGCACAGAATTAAGTTGTATTCCTGTCGACAAGTATCAGCATATACACTCCTGGAAATGGAAAAAAGAACACATTGACACCGCGACAGCATGCCGCGACAGCGTGGACATGAACCGTATGTGCAGTTGACGGACTTTGAGCGAGGGCGTATAGTGGGCATGCGGGAGGCCTGGTGGACGTACCGCTGAATTGCTCAACACGTGGGGCGTAAGGCCTCCACAGTACATCGATGTTGTCGCCAGTGGTCGGCGGAAGGTGCACGTACCCGTCGACCTGGGACCGGACCACAGTGACGCACGGATGCACGCCAAGACCGTAGGATCCTACGCAGTGCCGTAGGGGACCGCACCGCCACTTCCCAGCAAATTAGGGACACTGTTGCTCCTGGGGTATCAGCGAGGACCATTCGCAACCGTCTCCATGAAGCTGGGCTACGGTCCCGCACACCGTTAGGCCGTCTTCCGCTCACGCCCCAACATCATGCAGCCCGCCTCCAGTGGTGTCGCGACAGGCGTGAATGGAGGGACGAATGGAGACGTGTCGTCTTCAGCGATGAGAGTCGCTTCAGCCTTGGTGCCAATGATGGTCGTATGCGTGTTTGGCGCCGTGCAGGTGAGCGCCACAATCAGGACTGCATACGACCGAGGCACACAGGGCCAACACCCGGCATCATGGTGTGGGGAGCGATCTCCTACACTGGCCGTACACCTCTGGTGATCGTCGAGGGGACACTGAATAGTGCACGGTACATCCAAACCGTCATCGAACCCATCGTTCTACCATTCCTAGACCGGCAAGGGAACTTGCTGTTCCAACAGGACAATGCACGTCCGCATGTATCCCGTGCCACCCAACGTGCTCTAGAAGGTGTAAGTCAACTACCCTGGCCAGCAAGATGTCCGGATCTGTCCCCCATTGAGCATGTTTGGGACTGGATGAAGCGTTGTCTCACGCGGTCTGCACGTACAGCACGAACGCTGGTCCAACTGAGGCGCCAGGTGGAAATGGCATGGCAAGCCGTTCCACAGGACTACATCCAGCATCTCTACGATCGTCTCCATGGGAGAATAGCAGCCTGCATTGCTGCGAAAGGTGGATATACACTGTACTAGTGCCGATATTGTACATGCTCTGTTACCTGTGTCTATGTGCCTGTGGTTCTGTCGGTGTGATCATGTGATGTATCTGACCCCAGGAATGTATCAATAAAGTTTCCCCTTCCTGGGACAATGAATTCACGGTGTTCTTATTTCAATTTCCAGGAGTGTATTATGATGCGAAATGAAGATGGAAACGTAAGTCATTTGGTTGAAAATAACCGTAGTTCAAAATTTTCTAGTCCTTCCTGGACCACGTTTTTATTCACATAACATGGTCACCCAGCGATGAAACATGGCTTCATCACTTCTCACTGAAAACAGAACGGCAATACATAGAGCGGCACCACATCACCTCTTCTCCGAGGAAAATATTCAACGTCGTACCCTACGTCATTACAGTCATTACGACGGTCTTCTGTCAGAATGTTGGGTTATTCTGGTTGATATCCGCCTTCATCGTGCAACAATCAACTCTGAAATCGCCTGTACTAAACTCAGGAAATTGAAGAAACGAATTTTGAATGTTCGTTACAGTTGCGATGTGTTGATGAACCTCACGTGGCAACAACACGATGGCATTTCCCTTATCCGCTGTTAGAACCACCGTGTGAGGATCTCTCGTAACGTTCATAGCGCGGCCCTTTTCATGGCAGAAACATTGCTCCAGTGAGTTGGAGCTTTTGTGAGCACAAGTTTCACGTATTATTTCTTCTGCAGTATGACTAGGGAGTTCCCTCAACAGCAGTAATAAAACCAGCGAGAGGCAAGGACCTTGGCTTAAGGGCGTAGTTCAAGCATTTCACAAACGCAGACAGAGATACGTTGTCCAAAACCGTATCTGTTAAACTGACCACGGAACGTCAAAAAGTAGCTTCTTGTTAAGGTTTTATTTAGTTCAAGCCCATTGAGAATGTGGTCTATTTTAATAAATTTGACAGGTATTAAAGCGATGATTCATGCTTAGATACCTTTGGATTGAATTTCTAACACTAAGAGACGCCATATATTTATTTTTGTTGGTATTACCCTCAGGGGCAAATAATGAACACCAAAATTATTACAGTTTCTATGTTGATGATGAATATGGGTATAGCATCAATTTCCTTAAACTTCCAGTCTCGTTCAAATGTCAGTAGGATCAAGACGAAATTAAACAACCATGTGCTACCTTAGCGTGTTCACGTGGTCCTTCTATAGATCTGAAAGGTCCCTTCTTGTTTTGATATACTTCGCTATCCTTTTGAATAACCGCAATTCTGTGCTCTGAAATAGGTCTTGGGCAATGTGGCGTATCACTGGATGAACAGGAGCCGAAGTCAGTTGTAACAGATATATGTTCATTCTCAGTCATTTTCTCAACATGACTATGATTTTTATTTTTTCAGAGTCACCAATGTGAAAGTCTTCAGTAAAATCACATGCAGTAGGCTTTTCAACCGTGTGTTCAGTCTCGACATCTAGTTTTCGATACGACCGAACCGGATTCAACACTATGATTACTCTTTCCTCCATTATCTTTATTGTCTCCATGAGTGAAAAGGTATTTGAAAAATATCAATTTATGCTCTTCAGTCTCCCCTTTTCTTAGATTTCTTTTCCTAGTGCCAGATGGTGGAATACTTTTCACTAAAAGAAATATTCTCCAGATTATTTATGTGACGACTTGGTTTACACATCGTTTAACAGTAATTTTTCCTCTTTGTCTACCTTGTAGTTAAATGTATGCTCGTCTACAAATGAATGGATAGAAGGTCGTATTTTTAATTTACTGTCTGCAAAAGTATTATTGGTTTGTTAAACATCATGATCCTCAAATTTTTAACTCATACAGTATCACAACAAAGGGTTATTTGGTGAAAAAATGTAAACTAAGAATATCATGTTTACAAATTATTACAGTATATTTTAAGTTCAATACATTTCTGATCCTGGTAATATACACCAGAAAATTTTGAAATAACAACATTCTTAAAAATGTATTTACTTACTTCTTGGTCCCTGCTTACGCACACAATAATACTACTAATCGAGCTTTATGAAGAATGAAATCAAATAAAATCGAAACTGTAGGTGCTCTAGAGAGCATGCGTCAGCAGAATTTAGCGTTTTCCTAGTTCTGACGGTTATTTCCCTAGAGTTTCAAATAAAAGGGAAGTTCCGCAGCGGCTACAATCTTTATTTTCTCTCCGAAATATTACAGGTCATAACGTAATTTTACGATTGTAAGGTTATGAATGATTGTCCTTGTTGCTATTCTTTAATGGCTTTCTTGTTTCTTTAACGAAGGTGTTGGTAATATAATTTCATTGTTTTTCGGATCTATTATTTATGCTTCGCTCATCAGGAAATAACTTTACAAAACATATATCTACGCTGGGTTGCGATGTATAAAGTCTGGATGACTAGTCTTTCGTTTGGTGTGTACAGCTGGTTGAAACAGTTGCTTGAATCTAGATATCTCTACTCTAGTTTATATAATTCAGTTTTCTTATTCATAAAGTAAAATATACGCTTATTATGTACAGCACTGTACCTATGTGCGTGCTTACATTACGCCTGTGTAGATGCCGT
The DNA here is from genome assembly GCF_023897955.1 of Schistocerca gregaria. Lineage (NCBI taxonomy): Eukaryota > Metazoa > Arthropoda > Insecta > Orthoptera > Acrididae > Schistocerca > Schistocerca gregaria. The sequence continues at coordinate 584,831,399 of NC_064924.1, read as the reverse complement.
AGTTAAAAAAACAAAAAAAAAGTTTTTTGTAGAGTAACTGCGTCTAGCTGACAATTAGTTATCATTCTACAGTTTTTAAGTTTTATGCATGGTTTTACAAAATTCTGAAAATACCCGTTAGCAACTGCTATGACCTTTTTTTTGGAGGAAGATTAAAAATGGTCTGGTCCTGGAGCTGGAGGCCCACCAAAACTCGAGACCGTCGAGGCTTGGAGTTCCCCCCCCCCCCCCCCCCCCGCCCTTGACAAGGATCAGTGGCCTGGGACAGAACCCCCATTCCCACCCCCCTTTATTCATACGCTACTGGTTACACATCACCTGCGCATGTGATTTTGAACAGTACCACTAAACCGGTTGATACCTGATAATAAATCAGCGAAGTGATTAGTCACAGGCGTAATTGCAATATCTACTAGGTTTTATCAAAAAATTCTTAATGTCTTGCTAACTAAAAGAGGTGCTTTCATGATACTTCAAACTTACCACTGTTATACTTTCTACATTTTATTCACTGTAGTAGGTACAGTGCTGTCTGTTTGCATATATACATGTGGTTCACGAAACAGCGTTTCGAAATCCTACTTATGCACTGTTTTAGATCAATTTGGTGTACGGGATGATATTAGTGTTCTAAAAGTTTCGATTTATAATTTAGTTTTAACAACTAAACAATTATTTCTTTAGCTGTTCCCGCCGCCTGTGTGAGGGACGAGCAGGAAACACATCGTGAAGACAAAGCCCATGTCTCTCTACGGAAATTAACAAGATGGAGGCCCGAGGATGGCTGAAAGCCTCCGATCTTCTGACAGCGACTCTGGTAACCCTCAGGCGAACCAAATGCGGACCAAATGGCGAGCAAAGACAACCCCTGCATCGAGTTTGGAGCTGTTGACAATATATCGTTACTGGAACTGGCTATCATTCTACTGCCTATCTTCTTCATTGAAACTGATCGCTCTACAACATACATTATAAAAGTTCACCATCAGTGTACTGATGTATGATCTTTCGTATTGTAGATCTTTTGTATTGTATATACATTCAGTAACAAAAAAGTGGTACTGCAATACCACATCTAAATTGACTGATCCAGCTTTCGTATCCCAGGCGGCCTGAATGAAAAGAGCTTGCTCCAGTTAGCAGGTAAAATAAATACTTATAAACCATCGGGATCTCAGGTCATTGTCCCACTCAGTAGCAGACTGTGGAAGGCGTGGACCACGACCCTGCTGATAAGTGGTCATTGATTAGTATACACACAGGAAAAACGTGGTAGAAATCGCAACACAAATACACTGAAACGTCAAAGAAACTGATTTAGGCATGCGTATTCAAGTACAGAGAAATGTAAACAGGCAAAAAACGGCGCTGCGTTCGGCAACGTTTATATGAGATAACATGTGCCTGGTGCAGTTATTAAAACGATTACTGCTGCTACAAAGACAGGTTATCAACATTTAGTTTAGTTTGACGTGGTGTTATAGTCGGCGAAAGAGCGATGGGACACAGATCAGAGGTAGCGATGAAGTGGGTATTTACCCTTACGACCATTTCGCGAGTGTACCGTGAATATCAGGAATCCGATAGAAGATGAAATCTCCTTCATCGCTGCGACTGAAAAGAGATTCTGCCAGAACTGGACCAACGACAACTAAATAGAATTATTCAACGTGAGAGAAGTGCTACCCTCCCGCAAATTATTGCCGATTTTAATGCTGAGCCAACAAGTGTCAGTGTGCAAACACTTCAACGAAAAGTCATCGATAAGGGCTCTCGGAACCAAAGGCCCACTCGTGTACCCTTGATGACTGGACGACACAAGGCTTTACGCCTTGCCTGTGCTTTTCAACACCGACACTGGACTGTTGATTTGGAAATTTGTGTTAAGGTCTTATGGGACCAAATTGCTAAGGTCATCGTTACCTAAGCTTACACACTATTTAATCTAAATTTAACTAACTTAAGCTAACGATGACACCCACACCCATTCCTGAGGGAGGAGTCGAACCTCCAATGGGGGGAGCCGCGGGAACCGTGACAAGACGCCGTAGACCGCGCGGCTACCCCGCGCGCCGGCTGTGATGGCTGGGAACATGTTGCCTGCTCGGACGATTCTCGTTTCAAGTTGTATAGAGGGGACGGACTTATGCGCGTATGGAGACAGCCTCATGCGCCCATTGGCCCTGCATGTCAGCAGGGGACTCTTCAAGCCGTTGGAGGTTTGTGTAATGGTGTGGGACATGTGCAGATGGAGTGATATGGGCCCCTGGTAAGTTCAGATACGACTCTGACAGATGACAGGTACGTAAGAATCCTGCCAGATCAACTGCATCCATTCTTGTCCATTGTGCATTTGGAATAACTTGAGCAATTCCAGCAGGACAATGAGACACCTCATAGGACCAGAACTGTTACAGTGTGGCTCCAGGAACACTCTGCCGAGTTTAAACATTTCCGCTGGCCACCGCACACCCCAGACGTGAATATTACTGAGCATTTCTGGGATGCTCTGCAACGTGCTGTTCAGAAATCTCCACCCAACCGTATTCTTAGGGATTTATGGCCAGCCCTGCAAGCTTCATGGTTTCAGTTCCCTTAGTCATTAGTCGAGTCCATGCCACGTCGTGTTTCGGCAGATATGTATGCTCGAGGGCCCCTACACGATATTAGGCAGGTGTACCAGTTTCTTTGGCCCTTCACTGTAAAAGATTTGGAAACCTGCACAAACAGATTAGCACAGGACAACATTCCCTTAACCGAAAGGCATCCTGAACTGACATAATCACATTCACAGGATGACGTACAGAAATGGCATTCAGCTATAACTACTCGGATTTAATTGAGAACAATTCCGAGAGAATTCTGAAATATGAGAAATACCTTTCAGCAACGAGATTTGGGGGTGGAGATGGTGAACCTTACCGCATGGCTGGCGCTGCTGCTCTCATATATTACCGCGAAACACACGCGATCACCAAATGAGCGAGACGGCACTCGAATCCGAACGCCAGTGTTAGCCTATGCCTGAAGTCACGAACCGTTGAGCTTTAGCGTCGCACGGTGGAGGGCACCTGTGGATAGTACGTGGTCGCGGGCGAGACGGTAGTTCGTGGATATTCCAAGAAAACGTTCCAGAATGGGCACGGGCAGCGAAGCTCAGCGGTTTTGTTAGCTCGTTGGCACCTCACACTAGTGGACCGCCCCGATAGCTGAATCGTCAGCGTGACGGATTGCCGTCCTACGGGCCCGGGTTTGATTACCGGCTGGGTCGAGGATTTTCTCCGCTCAGGGACTGGGTGTTGTGTTGCCTTAATCATCATTTCATCCCCACATGGTGCGCAGGTCGCCCAATGTGACGTCGAATGTAATAAGACCTGCACCAAGGTGGCCCGAGCTGCCCGGTAAAGGGCCTCCCGGCCAATGACGCCAAACGCTCATTTCCACTTACCTCAGACTATTGTATCTACGGCGGAGAATAGTAGTTCCAGTGCGGCTTGCTGAGTGGTCAAGCGGCTAACTGTCGTCGGCTGGGTTATAGACCTGGCCGCTTCCTTTTTGCCCCAGAAGTTTCCTAACCTCGCGCAGCATCGCGTCTGGGACGACACGTGTTCTGTGTTCTTGCGCGCCTCGAAACGAAGAAGACACTTTGCTTAAAATGTCGCAGCTGTTTTGAATGATTTACTAATTCCAAAATGACGGCAGCCGAGATTTCGGTTGTTATGTGTGTAGGGAATAATTATTACAAGATTTCTTTGGTTTCTGTAATTTTTTAGATGCTCTAAACCACGTTTGAATCTTGAAATAATTCGAAATAAAATTGATACGTAAATTATGGAGAGAGCAGCGGTTTTTTCCTTGTCAAAAGATCCTCAATCTCTCACCTGATTTTCTATTCATTAATTATTCTCGACTCATCCTTTGTTTCCGGCCTTGTACGGCCACTGATGCGCTCGTCACTGACCATGGCGTTCTCGGAAGGATTCGCAACAATAAAGGTTCCATTCCAAATCGATTGCACAATCATTTGTGTTCATACGTTAAAGTACTGCCAGGATGTACTTTAACCCAAATACTTGTCTGAGACGTGCAAAGCACGTGGAGAAGCCTCAGCAGCGGTCCAATCTGGTGCTCTTACGAGTAAAGAGAGTTATATTATAGTCACATTCCGGGCGAGGTTCGTATTGCTCACGTAATCATGAGCTTAAAGATAGAAGCCATTGATCTATAGATAAAATAATTAAGAAGTTGATGAAAATAATAACTCAAGGGATGGATAAAATCAATTCCATTGGCAAACTGAAACTACTGATGGTTCGCCTGAGTAGAGGACCGTCGAATTGTGGGGCTAGAGCAGTTTCCGTATTTGCGAATCAAATAATTCAGGACGTCCACAATATGTATTAAAACTGTGAAGTTCGAGGCCATTACTTTCAAATTGAAGCTGCAGCCACGCCGACGTGGAAGGCCCCTGTTGCCGCCAGCGTTCAAGGAGCAACCGAATGCAGCAGAAATAGTTTGCATTGCCACCCCCAGGAAAGCTGGCTGTAAAGATCTTTTCTTATAAATGACACTAGAAGACTACAGATAGAAGCTCTCTCAACCACGTTTCCTTGCATTTATTTGTCGGCTTCACATCGTTGTTAGAATGCGGGATACGTGATTTTTTACTGTGCATATTGTGGCTTCGATCTCTTTGGAAGCAACCATGTGAACATTCTGTCAACTTCGGTCAAGATGTTTTGGGGCACAATGCTTGTGGCAAGTTCGAGCGTGATTTAGATGCAGATATGATACTTCCATCGCGAGTAACCGGCATTACGATTCCATCGGTGCTACGGCAGCAAGACATTTCACGTTGACCCTGTCTGTATGTTAGTATTACGTTATTCTTCATGGCTACCTACTATCTTCCGTCAATGTCAATCCCCAAAATTAATCTTCGTTGACACTGTCTATATGTTAGTATTACGTTATTCCTCATGGCTACCTACTACCTTCCGTCAATGTCAATCCCCCAAATTCATCTTAGTTTTTCCGATTGTTACTCTCTCTAGGGTTTGCATTGGTCTCTTTTTTGATTCTCATTGCTTTTCATACCTATTTCGCTTGTCCTGCAGCAAATAGGCAGCTTGCCATGTTCTACACATTTGTGAATAGGCTAAATTCCGTTCTTTGTGACAAGACTACTTCGCATTTATGTATTTGTATCGTGAATATATCTGCTTTAGTTTCAACTCATTGTCATTACTGGTCTGTAGTTTTCCTCTACCCTCTTTATCAATTAAGGCATTTATCAAGGCGTTATAATTCCTTGCTTGAGATGATGAAGGTTCATGTGCCCATTGTCCACGGAACGAAATATTAGCAGGTGAAATTGCTTTTATCTGCTGTCATAAAGACAGTCACTGTCAATACATCTCATTACCATCCAATAAACCCACAGCTTAAAACCAAGAAAACAGGAAGACGTACACAACTGTTACAATACTTCTTAAGTAGGCGATGGTCTGTAGCACCGCTACTTTTAAATTATTTTTGTCTTTTAACGACCTAAGCTTCGGAGGTGAACCTCTGCTGTGAATTCAGTTTCCCAATTTCATTTATACGATCGTTCATTTCATAACTGCGAGATAAAAATGTGAATTTTGTAAGGCTAGGGCCTCCCGTAGGGTAGACCATTCCCCTGGTGCAAGTCTTCCGATTTTACGTCACTTCGGTGACTTGAGCGTCGATGGGGATGAAACGAATATGAGTAGGAGAACACAACACCCAGTCCCTGAACGGAGAAAATCTCCGCCCCAGCCGGGAATCGAACCCAGCCTCTTAGGATTGACATTTTGTCGCGCTGACCACACAACTACCGGGGGGCGGACAACTGCGACATTAAAGATGTTAAATTCTAAACTTGAATCGTATTTCCCAGACTTCACGTCGACAGATTTATTTACCACTATTGAAGTACAACGTTATTGTAATCAAATAATAGCCAGTTTCAGTTGACGAGTAACTACCGTCAGATTGTAGTTACAGTAAAAGTGCTACCTAAGAACAGTTTTAACCACAACACTTGTCAACATTCAAGGGTGATCAAAAGATGAAACCTATAGCAGACTATAGAGAAATCAGTAATCATCTAGTTGTAATTACATTATACTGCGATAAAGGCTGTTAAAATTCATGTAACCCGACTTTGATGACAGCTAAAAGTGCAGCATTTTGCAGGAACGTCGTGGGAGATTAACCTGTGCATCAGAGCAAACATATGGCAGAGTTTCGAAACGCACTTTCCCTCCCTGCCGAAGTTGGATAAGCAGCTGCAGCAGCAAGTCGTATAACCCTAACTTACTTATTTGTTAGATAGTTTAATTAATTTCTTTGCGTGTTTTTAGGTACTTGCATTGTTTAATTCATATATTTCGGGCGTATTATAGTATTTGAGGGTTGTAGCATCGCGCCTTAATACCTGAATAGTGCAAATTCGCGTAGTCGTCTGTCTTCTGTTTTTGTTTTGAACAGCCAGTGTCGGTTGGTCACAGTCATTGTGCTCCCTGCCGCCGTTGGATAAGCAGCTGCAGCAGCAAGTCGTATAACCCTAGCTTACTTATTAGTTAGACAGTTTAATTAATTTCTTTGCGTGTTTTTGGGTACTTGCATTGTTTAATTCATATATTTCGGGCGTATTATAGTATTTGACAGTTGTAGCATCGCGCTTTAGTGTTTACTTCGTAGTTTCTTATTTAAATTGCGTGTGCGTTTCGTATAGGAGGTGCAATTTCGAGTTTTAGTTACTGTAATCGTAAATTCAGCAGACTGTAGTGCAGTCGTTAGGCATTTGTACAGGTTAGTTGATACATTCTTTGCGTGTTCCGCTTGCGTTATCTAGGCACGGACTCGTGTTTCGGTAACTGTTGTTAAACATCGATTAGAATGGACAGGGACTGCGATTGCTGTGTTCGGATGAGGGCTGACTTGGCATCCCTTCGCTCACAGCTGCAATCGGCGCTGACTTCGGTCGCGCAGCTTGAGGCTGTTGCCAATGGGCACCACTGTGGGGAGCCGGACTCGGGTATCACGGGGATGTCAACCTCGTTCCGTCTGTCCCCAGATCGGTCTGCCGCTGTCGTTGCCCCGGTTGCTGCCCGCAGTGGGGCTGAGCCCTCGCCAGTGGTTGATTGGGAGGTCGTTCCAAGGCGTGGCAGGCAGCGAAAGGCGTCCCCTGAGGCTGATCAGAAAGCCTCCCCGGTGCGTCTGACAAACCGGTTTCAGGCACTGTCTCTGGCTGAGCCAGATGCAGCTGCCTGCCCTGTTTCAGAGGATCATTCTCAGCCTTCAAGGTCCGGGCAATCGCAGAGGGTGGGCTTACTGGTAGTTGGGAGCTCCAATGTTAGGCGCGTAATGGGGCCCCTTAGGGATACGGCGGCTAAGGAGGGGAAGAAATCCAGTGTGCACTCCGTGTGCATTGCGGGAGGAGTCATTCCTGATGTGGAAAGGGTCCTTCCGGATGCCATGAAGAGCACAGGGTGCAGCCAGCTGCAGGTGTTGGCACATGTCGGCACTAATGACGTGTGTCGCTTTGGATCTGAGGAAATTCTCTCTGGATTCCAGCGGCTATCTGATTTGGTGAAGGCTGCCGGTCTTGCTTACGAAATGAAGGCAGAGCTCACCATCTGCAGCATCGTTGACAGAACCGACTGCGGACCTTTGGTACAGAGCCGGGTGGAGGGTCTGAATCAGAGGCTCAGACGGTTTTGCGACCGTACTGGCTGCAGATTCCTTGACTTGCGCCATAGGGTGGTGGGGTTTCGGGTTCCGCTGAATAGGTCAGGACTTCACTACACTCAGCTGGCGGCTACACGGGTAGCGGAGGCTGTGTGGCGTGGACTGGGCGGTTTTTTAGGTTAGAAGGCCTCGGGAAAGTGCGGGATGGGCTGCAATGTCAAAGGGTGCTTGGAAATTACAGGACGTGCTTGGATCAAGGAACAGTCGGAATTATAGTTGTAAATTGTTGTAGTTGCGCTGGAAAAGTCCCTGAGCTAAAAGCGCTAACAGAAAGCACAGAAGCTGATATCGTTATAGCTACAGAAAGCTGCCTAAAGCCTGAAATAAGTTCTGCAGAAATTTTTACGAAGTCTCAGACGGTGTTCAGGAAAGATAGATTAAGCAGAATTGGTGGTGGAGTGTTTGTGTCTGTCAGTAGTGGTTTATCTTGTAGTGAAGTCGAAATAGATACTCCGTGCGAATTGGTGTAGGTGGAGGTTATACTTAACAGCCGAATTAAGTTAATAATTGGCTCCTTCTACCGACCCCCAGACTCCGATGATACAGTTGCGGAACAGTTCAGAGAAAGTTTGAGTCTCGTAACAAATAAATACCCCACTCATACGGTTATAGTTGGTGGGGACTTCAACCTACCCTCGGTATGTTGGCAAAAATACTTGTTCAAAACCGGTGGTAGGCAGAAAACGTCTTCCGAGATTGTCCTAAATGGATTCTCCGAAAATTATTTCGAGCAGTTAGTCCACGAACCCACGCGAATTGTAAATGGTTGCGAAAACACACTTGACCTCTTGGCCACAAACAATCCAGAGCTGATAGAGAGCATCATGACTGATACAGGGATTAGTGATCACAACATTGTAGCTAGGCTCAATACCATTTCTTCCAAATCCATCAGAAACAAACGCAAAATAATTTTATTTAAAAAAGCGGATAAAGTGCCACTAGAAGCCTTCCTAAAAGACAATTTCCATTCCTTCCGAACTGACTATGCGAATGTAGACGAGATGTGGCTCAAATTCAAGGATATAGTAGCAACAGCAATTGAGAGATTCATACCTCATAAATTGGTAAGAGATGGAACGGATCCCCCGTGGTACACAAAAAAGGTCCGAACGCTGTTGCAGAGGCAACGGAAAAAGCATGCGAAGTTCAGAAGAACGCGAAATCCCGAAGATGGGCTAAAATTTACAGACGCGCGAAATTTGGCACGTACTTCGATGCGAGATGCCTTTAATAGGTTCCACAACGAAACATTGTCTCGAAATTTGGTAGAAAATCCGAAGAAATTCTGGTCGTATGTAAAGTACACAAGCGGCAAGACGCAGTCAATACCTTCGCTGCGCAGTGCCGATGGTACTGTTATCGACGACTGTGCCGCTAAAGCGGAGTTATTGAACGCAGTTTTCCGAAATTCCTTCACCAGGGAAGACGAATGCAATATTCCAGAATTTGAAACACGAACATCTGCTAGCATGAGTTTCTTAGAAGTAGATACCTTAGGGGTTGCGAAGCAACTCAAATCGCTTGATACGGGCAAGTCTTCAGGTCCAGATTGTATACCGATTAGGTTCCTTTCAGATTACGCTGATACTATAGCTCCCTAATTAGCACTCATATACAACCGCTCGCTCACCGATAGATCTGTACCTACAAATTGGAAAATTGCGCAGGTCGCACCAGTGTTCAAGAAGGGTAGTAGGAGTAATCCATTTAACTACAGACCTATATCATTGACGTCGGTTTGCAGTAGGGTTTTGGAGCATATACTGTATTCAAACATTATGAATCACCTCGAAGGGAACGATCTATTGACACGTAAACAGCATGGCTTCAGAAAACATCGCTCTTGTGCGACGCAGCTAGCTCTTTATTCGCACGAAGTAATGGCCGCTATCGACAGGGGATCTCAAGTTGATTCCGTATTTCTAGATTTCCGGAAAGCTTTTGACACCGTTCCTCACAAGCGACTTCTAATCAAGTTGCGGAGCTATGGGGTATCGTCTCAGTTGTGCGACTGGATTCGTGATTTCCTGTCAGGAAGGTCGCAGTTCGTAGTAGTAGACGGCAAATCATCGAGTAAAACTGAAGTGATATCAGGTGTTCCCCAGGGAAGCGTCCTGGGACCTCTACTGTTCCTGATCTATATAAATGACCTGGGTGACAATCTGAGCAGTTCTCTTAGACTGTTCGCAGATGATGCTGTAATTTACCGTGTAGTAAGGTCATCCGAAGACCAGTATCAGCTGCAAAGCGATTTAGAAAAGATTGCTGTATGGTGTGTCAGGTGGCAGTTGACGCTAAATAACGAAAAGTGTGAGATGATCCACATGAGTTCCAAAAGAAATCCGTTGGAATTCGATTACTCGATAAATAGAACAATTCTCAAGGCTGTCAATTCAACTAAGTACCTGGGTGTTAAAATTACGAACAACTTCAGTTGGAAGGACCACATAGATAATATTGTCGGGAAGGTGAGCCAAAGGTTGCGTTTCATTGGCAGGACACTTAGAAGATGCAACAAGTCCACTAAAGAGACAGCTTACACTACACTCGTTCGTCCTCTGTTAGAATATTGCTGCGCGGTGTGGGATCCTTACCAGGTGTTATTGACGGAGGACATCGAAAGGGTGCAAAAAAGGGCAGCTCGTTTTGTATTATCGCGTTATAGGGGAGAGAGTGTGTCAGATATGATACAGGAGTTGGGATGGAAGTCATTATAGCATAGACGTTTTTCGTCGCGGCGAGACCTTTTTACGAAATTTCAGTCACCATCTTTCTCTTCCGTATGCGAAAATATTTTTGTTGAGCCCAACCTACATAGGTAGGAATGATCATCAAAATAAAATAAGAGAAATCAGAGCTCGAACAGAAAGGTTTAGGTGTTCGTTTTTCCCGCTCGCTGTTCGGGAGAGGAATAGTAGAGAGATAGTATGATTGTGATTCGATGAACCCTCTGCCAAGCACTTAAATGTGAATTGCAGAGTAGTCATGTAGATGTAGATGTAGATGTACACATTGATATTATAAAGGCCATATAGGTTCCATAACGACAGTCCGTACGATAATGTAGAAATTTGGGAGCTTCTGTGTGTAGAACATTAGAAGAAGCGAAGGGAACCAAGCTCAAGAAGATGTATATGAAGCAAGTTACACATGGAAGAATAAGTGGTCACGTTACGTAGAGTGAAATAAACAATTTGACTGTAAGGGATCTGCGCTTGAATTCACTCTTGTCTGTTACCCAGAAACGGCTTCGCGCCTAATTCCCGGCAGGGCGTGCGTTGTTACTTCCAAGACTTTTACAGATATACCAGGCTCGCTGAGGGGAGTCTGTATCTGACAGTCAAGAAGGAGGTGACCAGCGGGAAACAGGAGCGCAGTGTCCATTCCGAACTCAGAAGCTTGCTTAAAAAACGTCTTGTAGCAGAGTAGTGTTTGGCTGAGGACATGACGCTGGCACACTGCCTATTTGACGTTACGGGCAGGAAGCGAAGAGGGTTTCTGAACTTCGGGCGAAGGAATCGTCGTGTCGCGGAGAGCTATCAGTGGAAGATTGGTGTACCAGGTACCACATGGAATAGCCACCATCCCGCTAAAAAGAAATTAACCTTGTGAGCACTTTATGGAACATTTCCTGCTGCAGTGCCCTAGAATGGAGCGAGTCGACATCAACGTACAGTGCTGTCTGTTTTAGTGCTACTTATCGGAACTTCACTCCTTATCGTTATGTAGTCGATTTATTGCTAAGTCTGTGTTACTGGCGCAGACAGATTTGAAAAGAGTTGATTATTCGTTCTTTGGTGTTACACTGCTTCTGCCCGTTAATTTATTCTCGTTATGTGGGTCGGAATAACATGTTATTTGCTGTAAATTTAACTTCCTCATTGATTCGTTTGAGTACCATGGTGGTACTGGGAGTATAGATCTGAGTGATACGCTTTATTTGAACTTGCTCTGTGAGTGCGTCCAGTTTTGATAGTTATTATGTGAAAATTGTAACTTATCCAAGTTGATCCAGCAAATTTTGCGCATTTCTGTTCGATTTGGCTTCTGTCAGCAACCCTGTTTCGATCAAGTCTCAGCCTAGCTGTCCTATTCTTGTACCACGTTTTTCTGAACTTGTAGTTAGTTTATTATTCCATAGCTAATGACTAATGTGTTAGGTAAAAACAACAATGTTCTAATTTATCTTACCCTTATTCGAGGTGATTAAATAATTTATTAGTACTGTAAGAGGTTATTTTACAAATATACTGACGGGAAAAAATCGCAACACAAAAAAAGTGTGAACGAAGGGTACTGAAATTTCTGAAACACGTTTGTATAGGTAACATATGTAAGTCATTAACTTCGCAAAGTCACAGGTTAATGAAAGGGGGAAGGCTGGTACACTAATAATCAGTGTAACCATCAGAATGTTAAATGAAACCATGCAAACGTCCATGCATTGAGATGTTCAGTTACCAGATGCCAGTTTGCGAGATGGTGTTCGATGCTGGTTTATACAATGCTGGAGTTTCCATCCAATGATTTCCCTCCTGTGCTCGGTTGGATGCACATATGGTTATCGAGCAGGCTAAGGCAATATTTTGATACTCGTAGAGCATTATGGGCCCAACTATGGTATGTGGACGACCGTTATCCCGTTGGAAATCACCCCTTGCAATACTGTTCGCGAGTGGCAGCACAACGAGTCAAATCACCAGACTGACGTAGAAATCCGCAGTCAGGGTGCGTGGGGTGACCACGATAGTGCTCTTGCTGCCCAACGACATCGTACCGCAGACCATAACTCCATGTGTATGTCCAGTATATCGTGTATGCAAACTGGTCTGTTGAAAACCCTTATTTGGCCTCCTCCTATCTAACACGCGACCATCATTGGCACCGAGGCAGAATCAGCTTTCATCAGAAGACGTAACAGATCCCCACCAAGCAATCCCGTGAGTTCTTGCTTGACGCTACTACGGTGGTTTGGGGTCAATATACTGTAATTCACGCAACAGGACGCCTGGCTTGGAGCTCTTCTTGAAGTAACCGATTTGTAACATTTCGTTGGGTCACTGTGGTGCCAAATGCTGTTCAAATTAGTACTGCACACGCAGTACAATGTTCCAGAGCCATACGCCGAACACGATTCTCTGTCCGCTCAGTAGTGTCACGCCGACTTCTAGCGATCATACATTTCCGTGACTACCGACGCCGCAATTAAGTTTAGTGGCTACATTCCTGCCTAGTCTTTCTACAACATCACAGAAGGAACATTCAGCTTCTGGTAGCCCTGTTACGAGACCTCGTTCAAACGCAATGAGGTGTTGACAATCACGTCTTTGTCGCCTTAAAGGCGTTCTCGATTAATATCAACTCACATCGTCCAATTGCAAAGGTAACTGCGGCTCACGACAGTTGCAGCGTGTATTTAGAGCAAACGCCACTTACAACCTCACAGTGGCGCTACTACCTCCTCTCATATGTGACTGAGGTGAAATCTAAATAGAAATCATCTTTTTGATGTAAAAATAAGTCTTCACAACTTTCGTTTATGGCTCACAACTGCTTCTTTAGATTGTGATCCTTCTTCCACCACTGTATCCTTGGACAGAGGCAATGCAATATGTAACTGTGAAACTTTGTAGACCCCCCCGTTATTAGGAACAGTTTACTGAGTGCTTGTGAAACATTCTAGTTTTAAGTTTCAGAAGTACCAGTGACCGCGCTATTTTACCAGCGTCCTGTAGAATGGCGTGTCCAGTGCTGTGAACTGCTGCAGGGTTTGAGTCCTGCCCACACTCGCTTTATAGTAAGAGGAAGCTATCTACACGGTTGCTGTCATTTATTAGTGCAGTTTAAACGACTCGGCAACCATTTGTTCTTTGTTTCATAATGAATTGAATACTGGTTTATTTTAATGAAATTGTTGCTCTGTGAATATTACTTATTTGACGACCTAGCACCTTACTCCCTGGCCTTTTCAAGAAGAGCTACAGACCAGAAAAGGCAGCACTCATTGTCCCCTAATGGTGGGGGCGTATGAAGCTACAGGCAAGCAACACGGTCATGAAAATTTCTTTTCTGCCACTGTTGTGGAAGCAATGAAGGCAGTGACGGCAGACAGCAATCTTCCGATTCTAAATTGTTTGTTTATTGTCTACATGATCGTTTAAAGAACCATGATGGACGTTTCAACCCATGGCAACGATAACCGAAAATGGTCTTTGCTAATAGGAAACCTCTATAAATATCTGTGATGGATGTAGAAATTTGTTCCAATGCTGGTGTCATTCGACGGATTACAGTGTACTATTAATAATAAAATTGTAAAACCGTCATGCATGCCTGAAATACTACCTGACTTAATGCTGTCACGCTGAAAGCCATAATGGTTTCGTTCCCTTTATATTTTACATGGTGCACTCAGGCATCGTGGTGTCCACAGTTAGGCATGAGAGGTGTCTTTTATGTGACGAGGCGAGGACGAAACATCCACATTACCATATTTGTGTGAAAACTACATCCACTGAAGTTACAAAGCTTTTAAGTTGTAATTTTCTTTTCATTACATTGTGTTGCCAGGTTTTGACTAATAAAAAGGCTCTCCAGATGCTCAGTTATGCCGGCCGGTGTGGCCAAGCGGCTCTAGGCGCTAGTCTGGAACCGCGCGGCCGCTACGGTCGCAGGTTCCACTCCCGCCTCGCGCTTGGATGTATGTGATGTCCTTAGGTTAGTTAAGTTTAAGTAGTTCTACGTTCTAGGGGACTGATGATCTTAGTTGTTAAGTCCCATAGTGCTCAGAGCCATTTGAACCATTTTTTGCTCAGAAATAAATTAAGTCTACAATGCTAATTTACGCCATTATATTAAGTCATCCTGAAGTATAATTGAAACTGACATTTTAATACGTTATGTGATGGTTACATAAATATCTGTTAAATAGGGGATGGTAGACAATGCTTATACAAGTACAGCACAAGTATACAAACGATGTACGAGTTAAGTATGCTTAAAGATGCTACGTCCAATTATAAAAGCTGTAATTGTCAAGCTGGTTTAAAAGTCTGGGCACATCATAATCGTAAAAACTCATAAATACTTCATAAATACTGCCTTTTATTGGCAGAACGATTAGGAAATGTACCAGGTCTACTAAAGAGGCTCCTTAGACTGCGCTTTTCCGCCCTCTTTTGGAGTACTGCTAGTGTGGTGTGGGATCCGCATCAGATAGGTTTGACGCACGACATCGATGAAGTTCAAAGAAGGGCAGCACGTACGTATTATCGCGAAACAGTGGAGAGAATGCCACGGATATGGTACACGAAATGGGATTACAGTCACTAAAACAATTTAGTTTTTCGCTGCAGCAGTACGTTTTCATGAAATTGCTATCATCAACTTTCTCCTCAGAGTGTGAAAATATTTTGCTGGCGCTCATCCTCACAGGGACAAATGATCATCGAAACAAAATAAGAGAAATCAGAGCTCACGCAGAAAGATTTAAGTGTTCGTTCTCCCCACGCGATTTTCGAGAGCGGAATGATAAAACGGTGGTTCCATGGCCCATCTGCCAGCCACATACTTGTGAATTTCAGAGAAGCCACATAGGTATAGATGTAGATGTGGACAAAACCGCAAGCTATGTTTCGGGATGCTCTTAAAATGGGCCAAGGCTGAAAATGGCAGAGCTGAATAAAATATTTTGAAATACAGCTAGATGGAAAGATGCTTTTTCTAAAACTCTATCGAGGCTGTGGTGCATACTGAGAAGAAATTGAAGATTAGACTTATTGAGGTTTGCACATAGGATTTAAAGCGATCAGTTCTCCTGCGCTCCACACTTGACTGGAACGGGAAGAAGGAGTAATAGCTGGTACTGTGGGACGTACTCTCTGCTGTGCACTTCACAGTGGTTTATACAGTGTGGTCCTTTGATAGTGATCGGGCCAAATATCTCACAAAATAAATATCAAACCAAACAAAAAACCCACAAGGAACGAAACTCGTCTAGCTTGAAGGGGGAGACCAGATGGCGCTATGGTTGGCCCGCTAGATGGCTCTGCCGTATGTCAAACGGATATAAACTGCGTTTGTTTAAATAGGAACCCCCTTTTTATTACATATTCATGTAGTACGTAAACAAATATGAATGTTTTAGTTGGACCACTTTTTTCGCTTTGTAATAGATGGCGCTGTAATAGTCACAGACGTGTACGTACATGGTATCAGGTAAACATTCCTCCAGTGCGGAGGGTATTTGCTTCGCGATACATTACCCGTGTGAAAATGGACCGTTTACCAATTGCGTATTGTGTTGATATATGCTATGTATGCTGCTCGGTATCCTGGACGGCATCATCCAAGTGTCCGGTCCGCTTGCTGGATAGTTACGTTATTTAAGCAAGCAGGAAGTGTTCAGCCATATGTGAAACGTCAACCACGACCTGCTTCAAATGACGATGTCCAAGTAGGTTTTTTAGCTGCTCTCACGGATAATCCGCACATCAATAGCAGACAAATTGCGCGAGAATCGGGAATTTCAAAAACGTCGGTGTTGAGAATGCTACATCAACATTGATTGCACCCGTACCATATTTCTATGCACCAGGAATTGCCATGGCGACGACATTGAACGTCGTGTACAGTTCTGCTACTGCGCACAAGAGAAATTACGGGACGTTGACAGATTTTTTGCACGCGTTCTATTTAGCGACGAAGCGTCATTCACCAACAGCGATAACGTAAACCGCCATAATATGCAGTATTGGGCAACGGAAAATCCACGATAGCTGCGACAAGAGAAACATCAGTGACCTCGGTGGGTTAAGGTATGGTGCGAGATTATGGGAGGAAGGATAATTGGCCCTCATTTTATCGATGGTGGAATGTAAGCTGATTTCCTACGTAATGTTCTACCGATGTTCGAATGGTTCAAATGGCTCTGAGCACTATGGGACTCAATTGCTGTGGTCATCAGTCCCCTAGAACGTAGAACTACATAAACCTAACCAACCTAAGGGCATCACACACATCCATGCCCGAGGCAGGATTCGAACGTGCGACCGTAGCAGTCGCACGGTTCCGGACTGCGCGCCTAGAACCACGAGACCACTGCTGCCGGCCCCTACCGTTGTTAGTACAAGATATTTCACTGGATGTCAGAATGTCGATGCACTTCCAACATGGTGGATGTCCGGCACATAGCTCGCGTGCGGTTGAGGCGTTATAGAATAACATATTTCATGACAAGTGGATTGGTCGTCGAAGCACCATACCATGGCCCGCCCGTTCGCCTGATCTGACGTCTCCGGATATCTTTCTGTGGGGAAAGTTGAAGGATATTTGCTATCGTAATCCACCGACAACGCCTGACAACATACGTCAGCGCATTGTCAATGCATATGCGAACATTACGGAAGGCGAACTACTCTCTGTTGAGAGGCATGTCGTTACACGTATTGCCATATGCATTGAGGTTGACGGACATCATTCTCTTCATTTATTGCATTAATTTGGTATTTACAGGTAAACACGCTGAAAGAGCATGCGTTCTCAGAAATGATATGTTCACAGAGGTACATGTATCACATTGGAACAAACGAAATAAAATGTTCAAACGTACCTATGTTCTGTATTTAAATTAAAAAAACCTACCTGTTGCCAACTGTTCGTCTAAAAGTGTGAGCCATATGTTGGTGACTATTACAGCGCCATCTATCATAAAGCGAGAAAAATGTGGTCCAACTAAACCATTCATTTTTCTTTACGTACTACACGAATATGTATTTAAAAAATGGAGGTTCCTATTTTAAAAACGCAGTTGATATCCGTTTGACCTATGGCAGCACCATCTAACGGACCAACCATAGCGCTATCTGGTTCTCCCTTCAAGGTAGACGAGTTTCATTCTTTGTAGTTTATTCGTTTGACGCTTATTTTGTGAGATATTTGGCCCGGTCACCATCAATGGACCACCCTGTAGAGCATAGAAGTAAGTGTAACAACAGTTTTTAATAGCAACAGCTACTTTTACTAACGTACCCGTACATCTCTTTCACGTTACAATGGAAATAACGAGACAGTAAAAATTAAAGCATTCTTCAACCGCAGATTAGGTGGTGTTTCTCAGAGCCTTTGAAATGCTTCTGTTAGCATCCAGAGGCTACGCTGCAGTGAATGGAGGCAGTTGGTCCCTGGCAATGGACGCGGCACGGTGAGACTGCGTTGAGTGACTCCTCCCTCCCCTCTTAGGTTGGCCCGACGTCTAATGGACTTCCTAACCAAGGAGCCGCGACTCTTGTAACGCAGTTATTGCTCTTGCAGCGCAGCGCGGCGTCGTGGCGGCCAGTGGAAACTTGCCACGGGTAACTTGGCGGCCTCCGCACGCACAGCCCCCAATAACAGCATGGCCACCCTTAGGCGGCAGGGCTCCCCCTCTTACAAGATGGAGCTCGCCTGAGACCGCGTCCCTAAACGCCTTAATCAAATATCGGCACCTGTTATCTCCAAGTTTTACCCACGACTCAGGCTCATCAAAATGGAAATTTGTAGTCTAGCTAAAATAACGCGGTCTGCGGCCAGAAGTTTAATATCTTGACGCTATCAAGGTGAACGGAGAGTAAGTTACAGCGAAAGTTTTTTTGAAGGAACCTACGCAGGACTGGAATACTCTCTTTGAGATTTTGAAGGTAACAGCGATAAGAAGCAGGAATCAGAAGTTTATAGGCAACTTCTACATTAAGCAGCCTGCAGTTAAGAAAGGCGAAGGGCGTGAAAGCGAAGCAGTAGTTAAAATGGGAGCAATACAGGTTTGTTTTCTATACCCTCTGTTTGACTGTAAATTTTGTAATATCAGTCGCTTATTTTGTAGGTGCCTTGAAGCTGGAGCACATATTTAAGTTTGCCATCCACTGACGCGGCCATTGGCCAAAAAACATTAAGGGATACTATAATGACATAAAAGTGGTAATAGGTGTAACCAATAAACAAAAATTACATGGGCATTGATTGATGAAATATTTACAGTAAAATTGAGTGAGCTCAGTGACGCTTCCCGCCAACAACGTGCCAACTAAGAACATATCCCTGATGTTACTTATACTGTAAAACCATCATACTGCGAAAGAGAGCAAGGACAAATATGCGAAGGGAACTGGACAAAAGGCAATAGAATTTAAAACTTGAGGTTTGCAGATGACAGAAAACAGCGACGAAGAAGGACTGGAAGGAGTATATTAACGGAATGGATAGTGGTTAGAAAAGTAATTAAAAGATGAAGAGCAACAAATGCAGGCAATGGCCTTGCCGCAGTGGATTCACCGGTTCCCGTCAGATCACCGAAGTTAAGAGCTGTCGGACGTGGCCGCCACTTGCCATTTTTCGAGGTAAAACAAAAAAATAAGAAAACATCATAACGATCGGGAGAGCAGTGGGCTGACTACATGTCCCTCCTATCCGCATCCTCATCTGAGGATGCCACGGCCGTCGAATAGTCCCGATGGGCCACTTTTGGCTTGAAGACGGAGTGCTGTGCAACGAAATTAAAATAATGTTAAAGGGCTCATGGATGCTGACGAAAATAGATTAGTAAATCACAGTCAAAAGGCATTAGAATTATTGTGTTATATGGACAGCAAAGTACCTAGCGATGGCCATAGTAGCGAATGTAAGTGCAGACTGGCCGTAATAACAAATACGTTTCTGTAAAAGAGAAATTGGTTAACATTAAATATAAAACGTAAATATTAGAAAGAATTTGACCAGTGTGTAGCTTTGAACAGAAGTGAAATGTGGATGGTATGTCACACAACAATTAATCAGGAACTTCTGAAATATGGTGTACTATAGGTTTTTGGTGGAGTCGGATTTGAGTAGAGACTGTACAGGCGTCGGATCAATTTAACAACTAATGCATCAAAAACAAAATATTCTTCAGAACAAAAGAATATAAATTAAATGGAAGTTAAAAGACCAATATAGTCCTTAAAAGCAAGGGTCAAGCAAGAGAATAATGTTTAAAATATTGGGCAACAACAATAATAATTAAAATATATTGTCCTTGACCACAGAAAGAAAACTACAATAAATATCGCTTCTGCAATCAACCATAGCCGTTAAGACATCTCTGAGACGTAATTAAGATCACCCACATGACAAAGAGCTAAATATGGCTCTTCGAATACTCCAACCACAAGCTACTCCTATGGGAAGCTACTATTACCTACTCATACATCTCAACATAGTCTTCTGTACAACGGAACACAAAAATGAAACATTGTCACAAACCAAAATAACAAGTTAACTTTCTTTCTACAAATGGCATATATCAGATCACTCGTATTCACAGTGTAATAATTACTACAACCATATTTACAACAGAACATAAAAGTAAACCAGGCTGATGACGTGTAATTAACAAAATCATAATGGCTGTCACCTGTGGAGAACTCTTTGTCGTAGCCAGTTTTCCATGATGCAACAATCATAACACGTCGCACTCGAACTATGGGCTTTCTGTGCTTAATGTTACTTGTTGACAAATACACTCAGTGCTCCACTTTAACTGTGCACTGTACACTATATTGGATCACTGGACCACCACGATGCCTCTTTCTCCATTTCCACTGGAATCGACGTTCTGTGTTCTGGGAAAAGACAATAACTGCTCCACCGGGTTGTTTGTGCCCACACAACCGTTAGGGATATCCCTTGGTGCTCCAGCTTGCAGAATGTTTCCGGTCCTTAGCCGTGCAGCAGCTGACTTCCACAGGTCCGTCGCTGCTCGACCTCGCCCGCAGCGGCGCCACCAAACCTCTCGCAATGCCATTGAAACAGGCCACCGAGTACGACACTATAGCCGTCGCCAAAACGAATGTGACATTCCACACGGCACAGTGGTGTTATAGGAGAATGATAAGATAAGGTAGGGAGGATGAGCTAATAACGAGGTATTAAATCGAAATAGGAAGAAAAGAATGTTATGCCACAATTTGACTAAAAGAAGGGGTGGCTGATGGGACACATTCTGAGGCATCAACGTATCATCAGTTTGGCTATAGACGGAGGCCCAACCCTGATTGCAGTAAGTAGGTCCAAACGCTTTTAATGTGCAAGAGTTACACAGTAGTGAAGATATTTATAAACTATACAGTAACATGGAGATCTGCATCAAGCCAGTATTCCAGCTGAACACCATAAGAACAGCAACTTAGAAGACACACAGAAAAAAATGTATCTTATTTTTCTCATTGTAAGTAAGGTGACACCACACAGCTATTAAAATATTGTAATATGACTAGTTTAAAACTTTTTCTAAATCCTTTAAGAAAACGACATTACAAGAGACATTGCCCAACTCTCCAAATAGAGGATATGGACCATCCATATTGTGGGGAGACGGGTGGGAAAATTTATTACTATTGTAGCCGTTCTCAACAAAGGCGCTCTAACTACAATGTTGGCAACCAGAAAGTGATCACCACAAACGTGATGCCTGTAATTAAAGTTAACTGTGCCCACTCTGATGGAGAAATGAGGTTATAAATCATTGAAGTTCACTACGCTGACGATATAGGATGATGTCTGGGATTCATAGAAATTGCAGTTTAACATTTTTCACTATCTTCTGAAAACGATAAAGCGTAAAGTTTCAGACAAATGTTTACCCAAGCAATGTCACTACCAGCTAATGTACTATCAGAGCAGTTCAGAGTCTATTGCGCGGATCCTATTATCCCTAGATAATGAAACTGTCCAATAATCGTTATTGTTGTAAATGTTCAAAGTGAATGCTCACCAAAATTTGATGTTTATACTCATCAAACGCCACGCTAGTAATGATAGAAGGTCTGGCCTGTGGCGACACGTGAAAGTACGACTGACGCAAACTGAGAATAAATCACTGCAGTCGTTCCGCAATTAACACTTTACCCTAATGCAATCTCATTGTTACATGCGTACCGAGTTACGTAATATGGCTGTTCCTTGCAACTGAACAGACTCGACACGGGTTCCGATATAGAGTGCTTGCTGATACGAATCTAGAAGTGAACTGGGGCCTGACTCTAGCTCGCAGCGCTCTTATTTATATAGCCGCGGTGCAGACCGCCGAAGGCACAGTCGACAAAATTTGCCTTCCTAACTAGCTGCTCGTCTAGTAAAGCACCACTTCAAGTCATTAAATATTTAATTGCTTCATTCGCTGAAGGTCAATGGAGCTCTCAATTTAATTGTGCAATCAGCACACAGGTAAGTATCGGTAACAAAATTCTAGGCTAAATACTTTTGGCGAGAGAATAATTTTAGTTGCACCGCACGCAATAGATGAATTCCGAAATTGCCCTTTGGAGAGACACTACAGCTATTGTTTTATAGCTACCTTTCGGAAACTTCTCACATCTTTGTTATTATGGCGTATCACCATTCTACATAAATCTAAACATCCTAGCTTTATCTAACCACTTACTTAAACTATCTTGCTTCCATACTCTTAGGACACAGAAACAGAAAATCACGAATTTCAACCAAAATATTACTTTGTGAGTTCCTGCTTGCTGTCTCCATTAACTTACAATGTAAAAGGAACCCGAATATAAATTTAGAAGTTTATAGCTCCTTCCTCTTGCACAGATGATTTTTATGCAAAAGTCCAATTTTAGAAAACTGTTAAAGTTAATAAACTGAAACTTAATATATTATTATTTTAGCATCACTCCTGAATGCTATTAACTTTTCAGATTATTTACTTTACTTTTAAGGTATTACACAACATTCTTGACGTCATAGCTAGTTATAGCGGACTAGGCTGGCACACAATGGAAAGCATATGAATTCTATATGGCGTGAGTAGGCTGTTTCCCTGCAATATGGCAGTCCATGTTAACGCCAGAATGATCGAAGATAAATAGCTTGGTTCACTAAACTAGCAGTCGTCAGGCGACGGGCAACCTTGATGGAACGAGAAATACAAGCCAGCTATAGATACTGTTGTGGCACCAAACGTACCTTCTGCTGACATGAATCTTTGGTTCCCTCTGTTACAGTGAGTGACAGTTTGTCTGTCAATTACTTTGTTAACGAATAGGACGATTCATACTACACATGAGTGGACACTAGTGTGTTGATGCACTGCCGAATGGACGGCTCATGTACTCTACTGATGTGTTTCAACGCAGCAATAGCTTCAGACGTTTTGTCTGTAATGTCTTCACAAGAAACGGTGAGAAGAAATCCTAGGTTCCAATTCATATTGATTAATATCCTACAAAAGCTTTTGTGGTAAGTTTACTCACTGCTGAAAGGTTTAAAGGATGACTGCGTTGGTAGTTCATTTTATGATTCGAAGGTCTGAATAATTAATTGAACAAGAACACTGTTACATGATGAATAAATATTTTGAACTAAAGAAACTACCTGAAGTATTTAGCAACATTTAGAAATCTAAATGGTGAAGATTTGATGCCAGGAATCACTGCTGAATCATGACTACTTTTATAAGCTACCACGTTCGACTTAGCTAATATGGTCTTCTACAAAGCGTCGGAACAAAACTGAGAATGAATGTCTTTGAAAGTCACTTCAGGCCATTAGGTGCGTTAATATCTAGACATTACTATACCTGAGAAATTGAAAAGCCGAAGATATCTTCATGTGTAGTGTAAGCATCTTTTTGTTGGGTATAATCTTTTAGCAAAAGAGTCATAAGCTCGAAAAGAATGAAGTCAATGACTACTTTACACTTACGATCTGATACTGGGAATGACTGAGACTAAGTATAGCCCGAGACCATCGCAGAACCCGTTCATCTCGTAAAGCTGTCAAAAACCGCTTGCTGGAGGACAGTAGTTATCTGCTGACGACTCGTAATGCCGTGGACTGATAGGCTTATAGACCAGTTAACAATGTAATAAGAGATTAATCTCAGTATGGTAGCAACTACATTTAAATCAGTGTTTATAAGGCGAAAGACATTTTTGGAGTATTGCCTGTTGGTTTCTGTCTCCAGATATTCGCTCGTCGTTTGTTTGGTGTTTTCTCTGACTTTTTGCCTGCACTTGTGGCTGGCATTGGAAACAGTTCGTCCTACTTTGATGGAATTGACATCGAGACTGGAGATTATTGGGTAAAAGTTACATCATCGGAGTGCCTTTCCCTGGTCAATACTGTTGCCGTCCCCCGTTGTTACGATCAAGAATCATTCACTGCAGCACAAAATTCAACAAAATGGCAACAGTTTTAACAAGAATTGGGCAAATACGTATAAGGAAAAATATGTATAAACTATCTGATTATCTGACCAAATTATCCAGACAGTTACTAGCGACCAATAAAATGGTTGTCCACACTTCGCCTGCTTCGTTCACTGGTTTACTGACGTGTATGAATGTCTTTGGAGGAGTAGCATTCCATTCTTCCCAAGAGCCGAAAATTTACTTCTATATTAATCTTAGCTTTTGTGGGTGTTCTGAAAACTACTGCACATACACGTCTGGGACGTGTTTTATTAGATTCACCAGATAAATAACTACAAAGTAAATGGAAATCGTGCTTTGCTTCAACCTCGTACATCTTTTCGATGGCTTCATATTAGCGAAGTTGTTAAATTTCAGGCAAGATATTATATTAGCCGTAACTCCGTAACTAAATTGTTGCGGATCTTTTTTTTCTTTAGTTTTAGTTGTAGAACAACATATTAAAATATTTGCATATCTTCGTGAATCATCACACACACACACACACACACACACACACAGTATAACGTCCACATGTATTTCTTTTGTACAATGAGCTTATTTCAGAGATTTGGTACTTTTTGTGTTTAATTGCATTTTTACACATCTGTCTTTTAAGTACATAAGTTGGAGCAATAGATTAGAATGAAAATAACGTTCCACTCTCGTCAAACGGTTCAATAACACTGCTACTGCAGTGGATAAGTTTGAATATAAAAACTCATATACTGGACAGAATATTGCTTTCAACATGTTACTTTGCATTGTCCAATCTATGCTCTGTACTCATTAGACTATTCCTACCGTTCACTACATACTGCTGTACTTATTCACTTTGACACAGCGAATCATATCACTGAAATTTTTTAATTCTGAATTTTGATCACACTGTCAAAAATTTCTTGTATTTTCGTCACTGCTTCTAAGGAGTATGGACTAAGGACTGAAGTTGAAAGACGGTAATCCCGTCTTAGACCATTTTTAGTCTGAACACTTCGTTCTAGGTCTTCTATTCTTACTGGTTCCTCTTCTTTCTTCCACACATTGGATATTATCCGTCTTTCCCAATAGCTTATTTCTACTTTACTCAAGATTTCAAACAGCATATACCATTTTACGCTGTAGAAAGCCTTTTCAAAGTGGACAGATCCTTACAGCGTTCAGATGTTCGCTAACAATGAGTCGGAATACTATTATCATTGGCCACAGCGAGATTAAACGAAGTCTCATGGCGTTGCAATCATGTGATGTAGGAGGGAAAGTATGTAAATCGATCAGAGGCGGATGCGTAATCATTCTAGCATCTATCATCAGCTCAGCTGGAGAAATTCACTGATTGAGCAACTTGGGCAAAGGGCAGTGAGGCGTGTCGCGAATCGACTTATCGCTCCGAGCTTTCGTACGCGCTCACAGGAGGCTTGTACAAATTCTCTGGCGAGCTCGCTGTCTCTAAGAGAGTTCGCCGAGGAAGTAGGTGGTTCTTAGCCGGAACGGTCGTGGGCCATGCGGAGCACCTGGTGCTCCGGCGTTGCCGGCTGTGCTTTCTACGTCGGGCACGTGAGCTGCGTTCCGCCGTATCTGGTGGATAGCGGAAATAGGCACTTCTCTACCGCTCCCAAAGGACTGATGCTCCAAACCGCCGTCTGCGCCAGATCTCTGCTCTGTTCTCCGCCACGGGGCAGCAAGCTGCATGTCTACGTCTCTCATTTAATACGCTGTGAGGAGCATGAATATGTTTTTTACATTTAGCAGTCCCGCAACGTTTATGTAACTGTAGCTACGACACGTTATACGATCAGAGTGTCTTCCAAGGTGTGCTGACTTGGATAATGCTCTTTAACTGGGAGGGCTTCAAAGAAAAACCCATACCTGCTAATTACCATCTTGCTCTTTAAAACATTTGATTTGTTTGACAAGGTTCACCTCATATTCTGAAACTTCCTACTAAAAACAGGCTTGCTGTTTATTGCTCTTGTTCTCTGGTGAGACAAGTGAATAAGGGCATGCAATCTGGCATTCTGTAAATTATTCGCCTGTGAACAATCTTATGTTTGGTGTGGTTTTTAACGCTTCATCTGTGTTGTTGTGTCCAGACTTGTAGAGGTGGTACAGCCTGGTATGTGTAAGTATTGATGGAACTGTCTACTTAATACCGTTAGTGTGGGTCTTGCAACCAGAATAATTTCGGCTTCTTGAAATGAAGAAAAATTTTATTGACTTATTGGAGCTGCGTATTATATGATCTTCTACCATGATTTTTTTTACTTCTCCTTTATTACACTGTAGAACCGAGTAGTACTGAAAAAAAAGATGCAGCTTGTCCCTAAATCTAATCCCCAGAGTGTGAGATTCACCCTATTTGGTGCCACGCTATATTGCGCGTGTTAATTTTACTGTCTTTGTACTAATAATCGTGTTTCAGTTTAAGAACCAATTAATTTGGGCTGCTGGGCCGCCCTCTTCTGGAGAGTCACGTTTTATACCACCATATGCGAACCGCTCTCAGTACGAAAATTTTGCTTCGAATTTTTTGTAAAAATTTCAGCAGCCAATTTCTTATTACCGTTGTTGTACACGCAGAAGATTCACTACACATTTCTTATTATATTTGTTATATGCGTAAATATTTCACCTTGAAATATCTTATTGCAGTTGCTGTATACGACTGATCTTAAAACATTTCTTAAATTGATTTAAGTGTCTCTGGATGTGCCCAGTTAAGTTTCAGTTTGGTGTTACTGCGAGTTTGTGTGCACTATTTCACGTACTGCTGAAACCTTAGAGGGGTTCTTGGTTTTATTTAAAGCCTGTGCCATTAATATTAAGTAATTTACATTCAGATGCCTATTGATGTAAAGAGTAATGGTAAATT
The DNA here is from genome assembly GCF_023897955.1 of Schistocerca gregaria. Lineage (NCBI taxonomy): Eukaryota > Metazoa > Arthropoda > Insecta > Orthoptera > Acrididae > Schistocerca > Schistocerca gregaria. Next base: position 584,804,528 of record NC_064924.1, on the reverse strand, counting down.
TCGTCATACCCCTAATTTTTGCACTGTAGTGCACTTAATTAAGAAATTTCTATCTACACTGATCAGTCAGAACATTATGACCACCTTTGGCAAGAATAATAGCAGCGACGCGTCGTGGCATGGAAGTAATTAATCCTTGGTAGGTTGCTGGAGTGAGTTGGCACGACATTTTACACACAAGTCATCTAGTTCCTATAAATCCCAGGAAGGTGGGCGATGAGTTCTGACACCAAGTTAAATCTCATTCCAGGAATCTTCGCTCGGGTCCAGATCTTGCGTGTTGGGGACCTGTATATCAACTGGAACTTGGCACTGAGTTCCTCGAACCATTCCATCATGCTCCTGGTCTTGTGACATGGCACACTGATCAGTGAGAAATGTAACTTCAGTCGGGAAACTCAATAGTCGTGAAGGGGTATACATGGTCTGGAATAAGGATGTCCGCATGAATTTTCCCCAAAGCGTAATGGAGCCGCCACCAGTCTGTCTCCGTTTAACAGGTGTCAAGCAGCTGTTTCCCTAGAAGGCGGAGATTTCGCGCCGTGTAATCGGCACGATGAAGGAGGCATCGGCATTCAGCAGACCGTGCAAAGCTCTTCCACGTCCAATGGCGATGCTCACGTGCCTATTTCAGTTGTGGTATTAACATTGGCACACAGCTGCGGAGGCCCGTCGTTAGGAATGTTCGGTGCACTGTGTCCAGGCACCCTTGTACTCTCACCAGCATTCAAGTCTGATGCTAGTTCCGCTATAGTTCGCCGCCTGTCCTGATTTACAAGTCTCCCCAGCCTGCGGCGTCCGACATCTGTAACGAGAGATGGCCACCAAACCCCGTGACGTCTGATCTTGCTTTCAGCTTGGTTCCACCACTTGTCCAAGACACTGAGCACACCACTCCTCGAACACCGGACAAGGTGGGCAGTTTCCGATATGCTCGTGCCGAGCCTCTGGTCTATCACAATCCGCTCTCGAGCCAACTCCGACAGATCGCACGCCTTCCGCATTCTACACCGGGACAGCACGCCCACCTACATACACCTTGCATGTTCTGATTCGCAGTCATTCCTCACCAGAGTACGCTGCCATCGCATGGACTGGTTCTTACCGAAAGTAGGTTGGAGGCCATAATGCTCTGGCTTTGGTTTCGCGGGGCATCCTTTTAAGGTTTCCGATTTATGTGATATGTTGTAATTTTAATAAATTGTAATAAAAATGTGGCGTAACGAATAATGCTGAACCCAGTTTATCCAGACCTTCCTCGTCCTTCCTTGTAGAGGCGCATTGAGGCCTCAGGCAAACTGTTATGACACACTGAGCGTATCGGCTCTTCCTGTGCTATTGTCTGTTGTTTATGGAAAGAGACTGGAGGGCTGTGATATCGCGAATTGGCTACAAGGTTCTGGAAGCCCACGCGTCACCATGCAGTGCCGGCTCTGTAGAGCTGGACTAGTGGCCATCTGTGTGTGATCTGATGTCATGGACCCATGCAAGTGTAGGCGTAAGTATTTCGAGCGCACTGATCAGTGAAAGTTTTTGAATTCTGTGGTCCTACGCAGCAGACGATCCTTAAATGTTCCACTGTTGACCTACCGTCCCCGTCTTTTACTATTACACCTAGCACAGGATCGTCGAGGCTGGATCATGGGTCTCCTGGTAGGATGAATCACGCTTGTTGTTACGTCACATTTAGTTGTCGCGTTCCGATATACCGTTGTTCACGGGAACAACTAACAAGTTTATTTCAATTATTTTTCAAAAGAAACATGTAAGTATCTGAACCACAGATGAAAATATGTTCAGTCAGATACGGGGTCGTACAAATACCACAAAATTTAGCCAAGCAGAATAGATCCTCGTCTTTTCATTTTAGTCATCAGTCTTGTGCTTAGTTTGATGCAGCCTGCCAAGAAGTCGTCTCCTGCGCCAAACTCTTTGTCTTGGAATAGCAGTTGCATCCAAGGTCCTCAGTTATTTGTTGCATATGTTATAACTGTCTCAGGTTCCATGGAGCTTCATCACTAAAACCTTCACACATTATTTATAATCCTGACCCTTCCTTTATCAATGTTTTCCAAGTCGTTTGTGCCGAGAACCTGCTCACCGTTATCAGTACATTTCAGTTTCCTTGTATTGCATCACAACCCCATACGCTTTGATTCTCTTATATACAATACTGTGCTGCAAACATACATTATCAGAAACATCATCCTCCAATTAAGATCCTTGTTTGATACCTGTAATGTTCTACGGCCAAGAATGCTATCTCTGCCTGTGAAAATATGCTCTTCATGTCCTTGATTCGTCCGTCATGATTTCTTTTCCGTCCAAGCTAGTAGAATTTATTCACTTTCTTTATTTTGGGGTCCATTATTCATTTGGCAAATTCAGTGGTATTTCTGCTCCTCCTCCTTTCACTTTTCTTTGCTTTACTCAGTCCACATCAGTGCTGAAACACTTTCAGGGACCGTCTTCCCAAAAGACGACTTTCAGTCCCTTTCCATTGTTACTGGCTACCATTTTGGAAGGCAAGTAACTGTTGAAATCAAGCGATGGAAGGGTAGGGGCTTGTAACGGCAGGGGGAAAAATGCCAAGGCAAGCGCCAAGGGAAAAAACTCTGCGACAGTAGGATGGGTAGTAAGGGCAGAAGCGACTTGCTAACTGCGACAGTGCATGCAAGGTGTGGTTATGTTAGTGCGAAAAATCGTGCATCGTTACCTTTCTCGTTGCGGAACCTCCTTGTAGGGCTTGCTACAGCTGCTGCGTCCCTGTAACAATTCAAGGCCGTCATACATTATTGGGTGATCGGTCATAGATCAGCTCACAGTACAGGGGGTGTGTGCGGCTAGTTTTCGTGCTGTGTACAGTACGGTTTCCCTGCGTTAGCCTGTGTTTCGGCGGGTCGAGCATCTGGGGTTGCCAGTAGTAGCTGTGTTGCAGGGGCTCGCCAGTACAGTCGTGTTAGCGTGCTATGGACCATAGATGTTTAGGTTCTTGCTAATACTGGCTGGAAGAGTGGTCAGCTGACCACATATAGTACCATACTGACCCAAGTGGCACCACTGCTGGAGGATGACACGAAGAAAAAATTATTACGAAGGCCTTCTTTCTGTCGTTCTACTAAATGATATTAAAATATGAAGAAAGGAAAGAATTTTCTACATATCTCATGAAAGACTTTTTATGTACTGAATCGCGAATAATTGCAGGGTAAGCTATATCTGCATCATGCTGGTAGCTAGACATGTTATTAACCGCCAAGGCTGCAACAGTTGCCGTCGTCGGCCGCACATTGACGTTGCCTAAGGGGGCACCCAGTTGTAAATAGGCGCTGCGCGGAGGGCTCCTCCGGCCCTTAAAGGCGGGGCTCGCCGCAGACGCAGTCTCGGGCCCCCGTAATGTGCCGCTATTTGTAGCTTCCGCCTGAGATACGGCCGCGGCTCCGCCGTACGTTATACGCAGTCCTGGGGATGCCGTTAAAACTGCTGCGCCGCCGCCGCAAACCCCCGGCAGGCCCAGAAAAATCGCCGCCCTACAAATTTGCCCCATCGATAAAGAAAAGAGCCAGGCCCAGCCGTAGCCAGTGGCGGAGGGCGAATTTGTCGGCCGCGAAATCTGTCTGGGATGGCTCCTCCCACCCCTCGGGAAGAGCTGGCCTTTCAGCCGGCGCTGCTGTGTAGGGAGGAGGCGCACACTCGGAGAGTGCGCGGCAGTTCCACCCCTGAATATCCCCAGCCTGATAAACGATGGCCGCTAGTGTCACTTTTTCGAAAATCTCTTAAGGGCAACGTGGTGCCGTTCGCTGATTTATGTGGGGCATTTGTAGCGATACCTAGCAGCGTTACCAAACGCACTGTGCTGCAAAGTCACTCACTACACAATGATAGCTAGCAGGTGGCTATTCATTGAAGCTAATCCCCTCTAATGCACGGATCTGTGAAACTATGTGAAATACCTATTGTTGACTTAAAAGATGTTAAAGCTTGAGATAAATATGAGTTGCTTCTACAATTATAGTGCCAAAGGAAAGCTGCTGTATACTTCACGGAATCGGTGTGTTTAGCCTGCAGGGAAATGAATACTTATTGATGTTACACTCTTTGACTAACTTTGCACCACGGTGGCAGCTTGAGCTAACATCAATTAAAAAAAAAACTGATGTGCATTCGGCAAGTCAGCTGTGAGCAGGCAATGACACGTAGTGGATGTGTGGTCGTACAGTGTCAAAGATGTCACACAAATTGGAATGGATCTACATCTCTAAATCAAGTGTACAAGGCAATCAGCATCGTAATTCTGCAAAACACATGTACTGCAATATGGTATTTACTAGCCGACACAGGGCAAGCGACTTTCGGTTAAAATGTCTCCCCTATACAGGTATATACCGGGCGATCAAAAAGTCAGTTTAAATTTGAAAACTGAATAAACCGCAAAATAATGTAGATAAAGAAATACAAATTGACACACGTGCTTGGAATTAAATGGGGTTTTATTAGAACAAAAAAAGTTGCAAAAGTTCAAAAAATGTCCGCCGGGTGGCGCTTCATCTGATAAGGATAGCAATAATTACCATAACAAAGTAAGACAAAGCAAAGATGATGTTCTTTACAGGAAATGCTCAATATGTCCACCATCATTCCTCAACAATAGCTGTAGTCGAGGAATAAAATTGTGAACAGCACTTCAATGCATGTCCGGAGTTATGGTGAGGCGTTGGCGTCGGATGTCGTCTTTCAGCATCCCTAGAGATGTCGGTCGATCACGATACACTTACGAGTTGAGCCAGTAATCAGACACTGACGTTTTACGGTCCAGCGCCATCTGTCGGGCATTTTATATACTTGGTTTCATTTCTTCTAATAAAACTCCATGTCATTCCAAGCATGTGCGTCACTTTTTACCTGTCTATCTACATTATTCAGAGGTTTATTAAATTTTCAAATTTATACTGACTTTTTGATCACCCGGTACATAATGAACGTGTGAGAACTGGTTGTAGACACACGGTTGATGACATATTGTAGTTGGGATCTGTCCGTGCAGCGTGCTCGGATAGCCTGATACAGCCGACCAGTCACGCTAAGCGTGAAATCCGGGTTCGAGCTCCGGCCCGGCACAGATTTTCCTTTTCGTTTTTCCATTATATTACTAAGGTTGTCCATATTCGCACTTGCGAACACATCTCATGTGTAATCTAAAAAATATTTTACAGAAGAGAAAACTGTATGGAAAGTTTGTCCCGCATACCCTGCCTCCCGTCTAAACGCAACGAAGTCTGGACGCACGGCGCGACTTGACTGAAATGCAAAACGCTGAAACTTCTTTCAGAAAATATCGTTAAACGTGACGAAACTCGAAGTTATCAGTAAGAAATTGCCACAAAGTGATAACGTGCAGAAATTCAAGAGAAGAGCCAACGTTTGGACGACAAAAGTAAAATTCAAGCAAATGTGATAAGAGACATGAAAAACATCCCAAAGAAGGACTTCCCTTACAGTTCCACATAATTGTGGGAACGTTCAGTGAGCTGTGCTGAAGTGCGGGGAGACTGTGTAGAACCCGTTAAGCCTTAAAACAAACATCTTAAGTTTTCTCTATTTACATTAATCTGCTCAACTATTGGGACATCCTGACAAATCATAACTGTAATCTGGACGGGCCATGAAGCCATAATATTGTCAATTCACTCATCAATCTCTATTAGGGCTATCAAGGAACTACCCATGAGTATGCCTCACAATTAGACTTCCACCTGTACTTCTACGTTCGAAAAACCACAGAAGTAATGTCACTTTTACGAAATTATTCTTAATTCTTTATTTCACGAGAAAAAGTCTAGGTCACGAATCTTTTAGTCATTATGAATGGTTTCAGCCGAGCGAGGTGGTACAGTGGTTAGCACACTGGACTCGCATTCGGGAGGACGACGGTTCAATCCAACGTCTGGCCATCTTGATTTAGGTTTTCCGTGATATCCCTATATCGCTCCAGGCAAAATCCGGTATGGTTCCTTTGAAAGGGCGTGACGGACTTCCTTCCCTTCCTTCCCTAATCCGAAGAGCCCAATGAACTCGCTATCTGGTCTCCTCCCCCACAACCACCCAACCCAATCCTTTACAATTATATCACTTTTATGTATAAGAGTAGAAACATTGTTTGTCTCCTGTCGTCCTGCCTATGTAAAGAAGTATATGAAAGAGATAAAAAGCGGAACGTCCTAACTTACACGAAGTACTGGTCCGTTATTATCACCGGTGACAGCTGGAGTAACACGTTACCACTAAGAAACAACAAAAGACTTCTCTATTAAATCTCACTCTAGGCCTTTCTGTTATAGTAGAATGGATGCAGCAAAACATGTACATATTGACGTGTGCTGTTGTAATACTTGTTAATTTCTTACAAACGCTATTGTACGAAAGAAATGTATTAAAAGAGAGACATATATTTTTTTTCCAAAATTAAACTGTCTTTTTATAGACACTGTGGTAGTTTGGCAACCAACAGACTGGTCAATATGGTGTGTTGGTGTCAGTGAGAGATCTCATCGAACTTTCGCAAAAATGTCATTCGCACAGTCTCAAAGATGCCAAGAACAAGTAAGTTTGGCAACTGTCGTACAATGAGCTAAGCAGCTCGTACTGCCATTGCCAAGAATGCTATATAGAGGAATCGAAAAGAAAACTGAAGATTGGTTAGATGATCCGTTTTTGTTTCACAAACGTAAAGGCGCCACTGAGACAGACTTTGCGACTGATAATGGATGCCAGAATTAGATAAATCAGGATATGTTCGTAGGAATCGGAGATCCAGGGAAATCTTTCTATAGTGTAAAGTGGACCAAAATTTTCGAAGTTCGGAGAAGAATAGGTATAAGGGCAGACTGGTAATATACGTTACGTACAAATAGCCAAGAGGGAATAATAAGAATGGAGGAACGAGAAAAACGTTTGTTCGATCACACTGCTCATTTCTGGTTGCTCCTACGACTAATGGTATGTATGTATTGTATAATCCAAGCATGCTGAAATTACTACTGTATCACGATGCCGCGATCTGAGAGCAGATGGAATAGTTTTTATTATTAGGCCATTTTCAGTATTGGAATTGAGATAATGATATCATTAAAATTATTAATTTTAATCAAATTAAAGGCACCAGTTAGCATTTCTAATATTGTGCTTGCTAATGTAAGTAAGAATTAAGAAACCTCAAGGCACCGTAAGATTTGTTGATGTAGAGAAAGCGTTTGACAATGTTAATGGTGCAAGATGTTCTAAATTCTCTAAAAGGAAAAGAATAAATAGGCAAAATATATGACAAAATAAATCAGTACAGGAAGAAAGAGGGGAAAATGAAGGTGGAAGACAAATAACGGAATATTCAGATTAGGTAGAGTATAAGACAGGGACGAAGACTTTGCCACTACTTTTCAGTCGATACATGTACGAAGACAGATAGAAAAGAAGGGTTCAACAGCGGGATTCAGCGTCATTGTGAAAGGATATCATTGATAAGGTTCCATGATGACGTTTCTATGCTCCATAAATGCGTGGAGAATTACCGTAGTTGGCGAAGGGAACGAATAGTCTGTCGGGTACAAAAGAAAACAAACACAGTGGTTAGTATAAATGAGATTTATAATAAACGTAACATCAAAAAATGATGACCATAAAGTAGCCGAATCTAAGGTATTCTGCTATTCTGAAATCGTAGATGCAAAACAACACACGAGGGACGAGGAAAGAAGGAACTAAAATGCGGAGTAGCACAAGCAATGAGGGCATACCCAGCTAAGAGAGGTACACTACTATCAAACACTGACTTTAATTTGTGGAAAAAACTTATGAAAATGTGCATTAGGAGCAGGTAATTGCATGTTATTGAACTATGCACAAGGGGAAACAGGACAGGAAGCGAATCTAAGCATTTGTGATGTGGTGCTGCAGGAGGAACACTAATAAAACAGAAATAAGGTTGTTTTCCACAGGACTGAAGAAGGAACGCATGGGAAACACTGAGAAGAAGAAGGTATAGGAAGGTAGGACACGTGTTAAGACATCGGGGAATAACTACCATGGTAATAGAGGGAGTGCAGAGGATAAAAGAATAGCCACCTTAGCGGAAGAGATTGACTCAAAAGAGGAATATATGGCGGGTAGCATTAACCTACTCAGAAAACATATGTCGAAAGGAATAAGTCTGGGTATGAAGACAGTAGAAACCGTCTCATCGCCAGATAATAAACTGATTCTCATGTCATATGACGAAAGACGAAATATAAAATAAAGATGTATAAAAAATAAAGATTTATAAAAAAACATAGGTTATTTGCCGAACACAGAGCGCAGGGAAAGAAACAGAACTCTACAGTATTCGCATGATGAGAGAGACTATGTTCTTCTTGTAGCCGTCAGCTGTCCTGTAACTTGGCTTGATCAGAAGCTGCGAAGCTCAAAGCGCAATTATAACTTGTCTGGAGGAGTGGTCAAACTAAAACTCCACTGAGATGCAACTGACTGGACGTAGCTGACAGGCCAGTGGATGGTTCTGAAGACTGAAAGTTCATCGGTGCAACATTTCTGCCTATACACCACTTCAGTACTAGTGATAAGAGTTCGATTTTTAACTTGGCCAATTGTTTCATCTATAAAGACTTGTTTCCTAGCAGCTTTCAATCTCAAAATGATTCTTGAGGGCATAGTAACTGCTGCACTGGGTAAATCAAAGAGTTTGAGTACAGTGATTTACACTTTACTACAAATAGTTCTGTGCCGGGAGGAATCACATTAAAACTGATGACTGCTAGAATAATATACTTGATTATTAATTCGTGAGTAACGGTTATAAAACTGCCACAGAGACTTTGTGCCCGATCTCCAGGGATCAGTCATTACCATACCGCTGTCGTTGCTAGTCACTTCTATTTGAGTACATCTATTAATTTTGTATGTTTGGTAAATGCTACAAGTGTTTTAGGTAGAATGACTAGTAGAAGTGCAAATTCATGACCAGATGAGTCTCGATTCGGTACCCTTTTCAGTTCTATCTCTTTCAACTAATGTTTAAATCGAAGTGATTTCGGCAGCGTTGCTTGGATAAAGGAAGTTGTCGTTTGCATTGACATTTAAAGTAAATGTGTCTTGTACACGTTCCTGGAAAAGTTTAGATTGTGTTATCCTTGCTATATTGGTATTATTTATATTGTCAATAACTAGTCTCATTAATTGTTCCTGTGAGAAATGCGATATCCAGTCGTTCAGTATCGTAGGTCTCTTAAGCTGTGCAGTTATTGTTAAAGTATGTAAAGTTTCTGATGGAATATGATTTGACGCACAAGTTGTGACGACATCATCCGTTTGACCGACTACAGTAATGTATCCTTTAATATACTATTTTTTTTAATTACGTGGGCTATTCACACTACATATTGGAAAAACCACTTTTGTTAGGGGACAGAAATGTATCTTGGTACATTTTTCAGATATTCAGTTCTAAAGGAAGTTTAATATACTTTCTTATTCCTTTTATAAATGATGGCATTCAAATTGCAAGATTCTCAATCCTTTTTCTGAAAGTACAAATAATTCTCCAGAAAATTAGCGTTTCTCCTCAAACGTGAAAACAAGTTCCATGGTACAATGTAGTAAAGTACTACTAAGAAACATTCGATTGAAATTTCATAGCGTTACATTCGATAAAATCTATTGTGTTTAGTATCCTACACCCTAATTCTGCTGCACACCAATAAAAGATGGTTCAAATGGCTCTAAGTACTATGGGACTTAACATCTGACGACATAAGTCCCCTAGACTTTGAACTATTTAAGCCTAAATAACCTAGGAATATCACCCACGTCCACGCCCGAGGCGGGATTCGAACTTGCGACCGTAGCAGGCACGTGGTTCCGGACTGAAGTGCCTAGAAACGCGCGACCACAGAGGCCGGTTGCACACCAATAATCAGTCAGTGAAATCAAATTAAACTTAAGTATCGTTAAAAACCAGTTACAGGATAAATACGTTTTGAAACAGAAGCTATTGGAAAATAACGTAAATTTCTATTCTGAACGTAGGAAAAATCATTACGACATTTAAGCATCATTCATCTATTTGCAAACATCACATGATCCATGGTAGAACCTTCTTCAGTTTCAAGGTTCAACACGGTGCACGACGGACAACGTATGTCATAACGGTTCACATTATACATACACAGTTATAAAAATATATACAATTTTCTTCAAGATAAAATGGTATACTTGAAGAAATATCATTGTATTTCAAATAGTTTTAATTCGGTCTCTTGTTCGGCTTTAGGAAACTAAAGGGAGAACGCGTTTGGGGTTACGATCTATGGCGAGCAGTTGGAATATGCACGAAGAGCGGCCTTATTGACTAACTTCTGAGCTAAATAACTCGGTAACAGCACCAAGTATCGAACTTTTACCTTAACAACTATTTCTCAGGAGAATTTACCTTACAACATCCTTACAAGCTTTTCAGACTGTTTATGACTGCTCTGTATAATAATGTGATATGTCTAAGATCTTTCGAAATCTACTGTATTCACATTCCTAGTTTCAGTATTTCATTGCTATATCCATTTATAATTAATCCACAAATAGCTTGGTCCGAAAATATAATAAATCAAGTCAAGCATTCTGAACGTCATAAACTGTTACACATCAATCGACTATACATCAGATCCATACATACTAAGAGAGATTTATGTGATTATAGTATTTATAATGTTAAGTAGTTGAATGTCACACAACATTGCACTTCCGCACTTCTGTAGAGTACTCTAATAAACGTAAGTAAGGGCTGTTAAACGATTTTCTCTTTGATTGTGTGTTGACTCAACAGCAAAATAACTGTCATAGGCACCTCACTGTGTACTACAATGTTTTTTAGCAACTTTGTTATTACCTCCTAAACGAAACTATTGTTTTCTTTACTTGTTTGACATGCATAAGCACAGATTCACTTAGGATCTGCGGAACGAACGCCAGCATATCTCTGGTTTTGTAAATATGTATAATCTACTACCGCAGTCCGCTTGCTTAGCTGAGTGGTAACGGACTGAGTGTGGACTGAGTGTTGTGTAGTCCTGATCGTCATTTCATCCTCATCACCGGTACACAAGACACCCAATTTTGCGTCGACTGAAATAAGACTTCCCACTTGGCGGCCGAACTTCCCAGAATGGGGCCTCCCGGGCAACAGTGCCATAAGATCATTTTTATCTACTACTTTTCGTGACGTGTTCTACATTACTGAGGTTAGATGGAAGAAAAAGTACACCTAAACTGCATCAGACTATTCGTAAAGCAGCTGGTTGGTAGGGAAACCTGGACAGCGATCGTCGACTTTAGTTTATTTCATTGTTTGTTCATAATTGCTGTATTTGTAACTGTCAATGTACTTGTGACTGTCCAAGTGCATCAAACACTATACCTGAAACAACGCCCTGCAGAACGCAGTGTAAATAGCGTGCTGTGACACGATACTGCAACACAGTATTTGCCTTACGTGGATGGTCTTGCCGTGTGTTGCAGGGCTGCCTAGCCGCGAGGCGCGCAGCTACGACGCCGGCGTGCACCGCGGCGGTGGCGGCGGCAAGCACCACGAAGCCGACTCTGCAGCGGCCGGCGCCGCCGCCGCCTCCGGGGCCAACGCGCTGCGGTCCGCGCCGGCGCCCACCTCCATATTCGCCACCGAGAACTCGACCGTGGCGGTGGCGCAGGTGGGCGGCACGGCAACCCTGCCGTGTGTCGTGCGCAAATTTGCCTCCGGAGTGGTGAGTCGCTGCTCCTACACACGAACACTAAAGTGATTCTTCTGCCCTTCCTTATCATCTTCCTTGACTGATTTTATGCGGCTAGACACGATTAGCTCTCTTGTGTCAACCTCTTCACCTCACAAGGGGACCGTGGCTCTCCGTCATCATCGATTTAGTCGAAATTAACGGTTTATGCAAGGTTTGGTAGGAAATGAAAGTGACAGAAGTGGCAGCTTTAGATGACTATGCTTTTAGAAAGAAATAGCGTTTTTGGTGCAAGTCAGGTGAGGCATCAGCTGTTTATGTTAGCGAAGGTCACAGGTAGCCGTCGGTGATGGCGAAAGAACACAGAACTGTAATCCTAACGTCATGGGGTCGAATAGCTAAGCGGAAAGCCTTCGTTTATTTTAATTTTTACGTTATTTGGACTGGAAGTAAACTGGGATAATGCTCAATATGTTATATTTACAAAAATTTTCATAAAAGGGAAGGAAAGGGAAGACAAAAGAAGATTTACGATTGCAGATACATTTCGAGGAAGGAATTCAATGTGTTACAAGAAACCGTCGTATATAAAATGAGATACTTTCAATATTTTACAATTGATGATTTACGCTTTCTGGGGTAATATACATCGTAAAACCAGGGGAAAAAGTAATTTTCTCAGCATCTTGCACACGTTGTAAACGCCGCATTTGACACTAAATAATGTAAAGTGTAAATTCGGCTTCGTGAGTACTAAAATAAATCCGCTAAATTTCGGTTACGTGATAAATGACACAAATCTGAAGGTGTAAGTTCGAGAAAATACTTAGACATTACAGTCACGAATAACTGAAACTGGAACAGTGACATACATGACGTTATGAGTAACGCAACAACGACTGTAGTGAAGAGGCTGTGTACACCAAGCCTGTCCACCGTATCCTGGAGACTTGTGCTGTGTGGGATCTGCATAGGTCTGGTCCGACATAGGACATCGAAAAAGATCAAAGAAGGACAGTTCGTTTTGTAATATTGCAAACTAGGGGACAGAACGCCACGTACATGATTCTTTAACTGAGGTGGCAAGCATTAAAACAAAGGCGTTTTTCGCTGCAGCAGGATCTTCTCGTGAAATTTGCCTCTTCAACATTCTCCTACGATTGCGAAAATATTCTTTTGGTGCTCTCCAACACAGTGAGAAATGATCAGCAAGATAAAATAAGAGAGATCATAGCTCGCATAGTAGTATTTTAGAGTTCGTTTTTCCAACTCTCCATTCCAGAATGGAACGGCAGAGGTAGAGTTGGCAGGTGATTCGATGAACGCTCTGCCAGGCACTTAATTTTGAACTGCAGAGTAACCATGTAGGCGTAGATGCAGATTACTTGCTTCATTTAAAGTTTCTGTACAGATATAAACTTCATTTAGGTTCATAAAAGGTCCCCTCTCATCACACCGTTTGACAGTAAAATGTGCGTAACGCACCATAGCTTCAAATATTGGCGAGTATACCTTGCGACGTACAACGGAACATATGTTTATTGATACAGTCTTCTCTGGATTTGATTTATTTCTCTCTCGATGAGATAAGAAGAGTTTCAGGGTTTTTGATCAAATTCTTTAGCTGACGATAGAAATAGACATCACAAAGTTGCACAACTGATGTACTTTTGTGGGAAATCATTTTGGTATTGCACGATAGTAATCATCCTTCACCTTGAAAATTCTGTCACGTAATTAGGGACTTTTTTTTTCCTCGCCAAGACTCTTAACAGAAGAAATATTTTCTCCGGCTCATAGGTTTTAATCCTATGTAGTACAATATATTGAGCATTATATCGGTTTATTTGCAGTGTAAGTAAGGCAAAAATTTAAAATAGCAGATTGGCGCATAAGATCGCGATTCCACGACCCTCAGACTACTATTAAGCACTTTTCTCGCTGAGCCAGTCGCTGAATGGAAACCATGCTACGACCAGTGGCTCATATCTCTCCCGACGCAAGCTGAAAACGCAAATTTTTTCTCAACGCTTGGCCACCTGGAGGTTCCACTACTGTCACCTAACCCGCATCATATCTCTGAACGGAATCGGTGATGATGATTAGGCCCGGTCGTCTTGCAGGAGTAAAACTTAACCAAACGTCCTCAGTTCCTTGTTGCATATCAGCTCCTGTCCATCTCCAAAATTTTTGACCTATATTGATCCCTGTAACGCAGTATAAGTTATTACCTCATGTCACACCTAATTTCCTACCTCCCTGAATCTGTAATTACGGTTCCCACTATTCTTTTGTCACTGATTCTCGAAAGACCTTTTTCGTCTCTTATTAATCCTCATAATTGTCAGTAACCATCTGCATCCAAATTTTACATTAGATTTGACGCTATTCTCATTTCTATCATTCCTCTGTAGTTTTGTCTTCCTTTGATTTAGTGTCAAGGTCTGCGCTCACGAGACATATCCTTTTATAGTTCTTCATATTACGAGAGGACAGCAATGCCATTTGCGTATTTCTCTGTTTCTCCTAGTATTTACGAACAATCATCTACTCTTATCGCTGTTTTGAATGATTTTAATATGGTCAGTTTTTCATTACCATAAGCAAAACATTGATTATGACCACTAATTGCAAGATTTAGATTTTCTTTAAGCAAGTTAGAAGAAATACTGCTATGTTTCACTAGAGGCAAAAAAATATTTCCACTGACTGCAAAAGAATGTACTATGTGAGAACAATTAAATACAAATAACTTACGTGTTTGCTGCCGGGTGACGTCGTCGACCACCGCCGATATTTCGACAGCCCTGCCATTCTCAAGGCACAAATGCAAAAAGGAAGCAATGTGCAAGGAAATTAAATACCTCGGTTCACAGAGGAGAAACAAGGAAGATACCACACACAGTAACCGCAAAGTAAACAAATCACTGATAACCAACATCAGAAATGTCGATAGTTACTGTTATTCAACAGGTGAGGTAGCCCTAATTCCGTCCCTCTGTTGTTTGATGAGAGACGGAGCCGGATTCCAAGCAGCATTTAGACAAAATCCACTATCTCTGTTTATAAGGTTGCTTGATAGTTTGATTTCAACCACTTCCTTAATAACACTATTTTAATAGCTGGACGTGGAAGCCAGAATCTCCGTGTTGTTGTATTCCATAGGATGACCGGTGTCGAGGCAATGTTCTGCAATAGCGGATTTGCTCGGCTGTTGTAACCGTGTCTTCCACAGTCCTGATTGTCTGACCAATATATGACATACCACAACTGCAAGGAATCCGATAGACACCAGCCTTACGCTAACCAAGATCATCTTTTAGGGACGCCAACAGGGCCTTAATCTTAGAAGGTGGTCGAAAAACACATTTCACATCAAATTTCCGCAAAATGCGGCCAATCCTGTTAGAAATGGTTCCTGCTTAAGGCAAAAAGCCCGTAGACTTAGGTGCCACTTCGTTACTATCATCAGTCACCCGTTGCACAGAAGGCTGATGGCGCAACGCACATTTGATCTGCCTCTCACTAAAACCATTCTGACGAAAGGTGCCTTCGAGATGTGATAGCTCAACCGCCAAACTTTCAATGTCTGAAATAACGTTGGCCCTGTGAACTAAGGTACGAAGTACGCCTTCACGCTGAGCTGGATGGTGACAACTATTAGCTCGCAGATACAAGTCAGTGTGGGTGGGCTTCCTATAAACAGAATGTCCCAACGTACCATTAGTCTTCCTTCTGACCAAAACATCAAGGAAGGGAAGGCATCCATTCTCCTCCACCTCCATAGCAAATTCAATATTTGGGTGGATTGAATTCAGGTGTTCCAAGAACCGGTTTAAATTCTCACTACAATAAGGCCAAACAACGAAAGTATTATCTACATATCTGAAAAAGCACCCACGTTTCAAGACTGCTGACTCCAATGCACGTTCCTCAAAGTCCTCCATGAACAAATTAGCCACAATAGGTGACAATGGGCTTCCCATTGCAACTCCATCAGTCTGTTCGTAGTACTGACCTTTGAATAAAAAGTAAGTGGAAGTCAGCACATGTCGAAACAAATTTGTTAACTCGACACCAAACTTAACCTCAATTAGGGCTACCTCACCTGTTGAATAATAGTAACTATCGACATTTCTGATGTTGGTTATCTGTGATTTGTTTACTTTGCGGTTACTGTGTGTGGTATCTTGCTTGTTTCTCCTCTGTGAACCGAGGTATTAAATTTCCTTGCACATTGCTTCCTTTTTGCATTTGTGCCTTGAGAATGGCAGGGTGTGCTCCTTTCGAAATATCGGCGGTGGTCGACGACGTCACCCGGCAGCAAAGCCGTAAGTTATTTGAACATTCAACTCGCCGGGAAATGTTAAGGTCTCACAATTAAATACAACTTTTTTCAGACATAAATTTGGTTTCAAGAAACTAAATTACATACAATATTTTTGTCATTATAATCTAAAATCCTTCTCGGTCATTTGCTGGAAGCAAAATATATTCTCCGATTATGCTGCAAAAGACCTCTGAGGCCAAACACTGCTTTATGGGGCATTTAAACTATTAATGGAGTACACCGTGCGAAAATGTGACTACTATTTTCGTCGTATGATCGGCTAAGTAGTTTTCTCGTTGTCTTCTTCTGCGCTAGATGGAACAAAGTTTAAAACACAGTTCTAGAATTTGGTGTGAGTATGATTAAAATCTCTGTCCCACCGCTTTCGAGACATAGGTTTTCTGTTCTCCATTTACCACTTCAGACAAACCCATGGATGGTTACTTTTGAGAAGGACATTGGTGCCAGCACATTCTTCCGTAAGGAAAGGACTAATGAAGATAAAGGGATTGTGTTGTTCCTACGGGGATCGTGTGAGTGGTGGTACCAGAAAACGTTCTAGGTGCCATATCTCATATTTCTCAAGAGACACCAAATACATTTACCTCATTTTGTACGGAACTTGTTTGCATCCAAAAATTTGAGGATGCATTCTGGTACCACAGAATTAGGATGCCCACCTCATCACTGCAAAAAGTAATGAGAAATTAGGAACTCAATACTTGTTAAGAACGTTGTAAATGTCATACAAAGAAACTGGCTGGTTGCAGCTGACAATAACATACTTGTACCAAGTGCCATTAATACAGAGGCATTACTTTTTATCTGCGATGTACAGCAGAAATATTTTGACCAATAAATCTATAGTTAAGAAGTATCATTGCTCAATTCTTTTACATTTTTTTCCAAAAAAATTAAATTCGCGAAAAGAATCTCTGAATTCTAACTTCTGATTCTTTAACAACACTATTCTTGGGATCAGATGTTTACTTTAAAACTCCCTATGCTGTTGAGGAAAAAACAGAAACACCGTCAAGAAATCTCTAATAATCATGGTTCTTCTTTCAGATGAAGTGATGAAGTACAGCATGACATACAACTGCCACAGTCTTTCTTCCTTTGTGTACAATGACATTTTCCTGTTGTGTTTCAGAGTAACTGTTTTTACTCGTTCTTCGACATATAAGACACTTTGATAATGCTGCTTTCGGAGATGTCACACGCTTGCATTGACAACAATGTTTCAGTAGCATTTTTAAAATGAAAAACGTCAGTTGTAAGCATTGGAGTGGCATTTTGGACGCCTGAGGGACGTGCTATTAGGCACAGGTACAATGCAGCTTCTAGTAATGAATGTTTGAAACATTTCCTCCGCTTCGACAAGTTCAAGGATTTGCAGCAAAGTAGTGAGAACACAATAGCACTGAAAACGCCCTTTTTAAAAAAAGTCAAACTCCGGACGTTTTACATATGTACTCTCCATATGACTCATTTATTTCTCGTAATTTCAGAATATATGCATGAAACAAATTAATGTACAACCTGAAGATGCACTGCTTCATCATATGTTGTAATTTTCTCACTAAATCTTCTAGTGATTTTTTATTTAGCCTCTCTTATGGATAGGAATACCATCAGTTGTTTGAATGCCATTGAGAGTGTGATAGCCAAGGTAACCTTACTTTCATTTTTTCCTGTACATCTTTATCTCCTGTTCGTTCTCTTACTTCACTTGTGTTACATCCTGGCTAACTAATATAATGGTACAGATCTACAGCCTGGTTAAATTTTCTGTTTCCCGTTAAATATCTATCAATCTCGTTGGCCAGCAGTGACAGTAACAACTAAATATCGGCTAGCGGTGAAATGAGGAGATCTCGATGGAGGTAATTCCTACTATTGTACAAGAGCTGTTAATTCATCACTGAATAAAACGTTTTACTGTTATATTTAGAGAAATCTTTTGGTCCAGTTTCTGAAATAAAATCTCGAACATCTTATACCTAAACCAAAGTAACGAAAGTAACAGTTTGAAAACACGAGGTACAAGATGTAGCGGAAAACAGGGTTCCTAACGGAGTATACAGGGTGAACGGCCTAAAACTTGCAGAGGAGAAATTGCGAAAATGGTAAGTGCGGTTTTCGCAGAATGGATTGGTAGTCAGGGGCTCGTATTGTTACCCAATAAAAAGACTGTAATAATACTTATAAAGTGTATTTTTGTGCAAACATATAAATTTTTTAGTTGAACTAATTCTATTGACATTAACAAAGTGAATGTAGAGTAAATCAGAATGTCAGTGGTCTTTGTTGTATGGTCCTAGAGCGAGTTGTTTGCGAGATATCGTACTTTGAAAATTTCGCATGCCGACAGCTGTTCAGTAACTGAGGTAGCACACAATAAAGAACAACAAAAGCCGGCCGGGGTGGCAGAGCGGTTCTAGGCTCTACAGTCTGGAAACGCGCGACCGCTACGGTCGTAGGTTCGAATCCTTCCTTGGGCATGGATGTGTGTGCTGTGGATTCTGACCAGTAAAGAGACAGGTGAGCATCACATATTGTGGTTAAAATGACCACCGGCAGCGCTAATACAATCTTCCCGTCTGATATGGAACTATTGCTGCACCTGTGCTAGCATTTCAGGGAGATGTCCCAGCAGGCTGCAGTAATACGACGTTACCTATCGTCGGTTGTAGTCGGCATGACGGTGCAGACAGTGCATTTCAATTTTCCATACAAAAAAAAAAAACTCTAGACGTCAAATCAGGGTAACGGGTCGGCCAGGGTCCTCTGCGTCCAGTCCGACGATTTGGAAACATGCTGTAGTACTCCATGTACTATGGGCTGGGCAGCCATCACGTTGGTACCTCAGCTTGCTCGTAGTCTGAAGAGAAACGCCTTATAGCGTCGATTGAAGATGGTGTTTTAGGAGGCTTCGATATTTGGGCACGTTTAGCGTTCCGCCAATTAAACATGGGCCGAGAAGCCTGTGTTTCACAATCCCACACCACACGTTTACACTCCATTGGCGTTTACGTTCCGTCTGACGAAGCCAACGGGGATTGTCAACAGACCCATAGCGAATGTTTCGGCTATTTACCTTGCCGTGATTGGTAAACGTGGCTTCATCACTAGACAAGATACCTGATACATCTGTAGTACCCTGTCCTAATGACCACGTACAGAAGTTAACAGAATTCTCACAATCGTTTCCGCGCAGCTCTCAATGTGTAGAGATGTGATAGGCATTGCACCTATGTCGATGGAAAATGCGTAGGTCACTCTTGCTATTGCGCTGAAGCTGAAGTGCGGATGAAATGGAATAGCAACAAGAACATTGATTTTCCCTTCTTCTTTTGTCACTTACTTCCTTCTGTTACGTCATATAGGTTTTACACTATCACATTAACGTATTTGATTGATGAGATTGATTTTTAGTTGCCAACATGGTTTACGTGTACTGGGATATCATGAAGCATACACTGTACAAACACGAACTCCAGTCTTCCCACATTATCCGTACACCATGAGTAAGTCGGCTTCTTCTCCATAGGTAAATCCCATCGTCCTCTCACCATCTACTGGTTGGACTGTTACGAATTACCTGACAAGTGTCAGTGCACACAAGGAACACACAAGCGCACAGTAAGCAAACGTAACAACATCGTACCTAGCAACTACGCAGTTTGAATGGTGGAAACAATTTCCAAATTCGATATCTCGTAAACGACTCGCACTAGAATCCTGCAATGAGCGCCATTGACGTTCTAATTTACGCTCCTATCAATGAGTTAATGTCAAAAGGCATTGTCCCATTTAACAAAGGGTGTTTTTGCACGATGTATACACTTTCAAAGTATTATTACAATCTGTTCATTGGTTACAAAAACGAGCCCTGATTACCAGTCCATTCTGTTAAAACCGCACATCAGTAGCACTTTCCATTTTCGCAATATTTGAGGTGCAAGTTCTAGATGACTCAACCTGTGTGTTTATATATTTTCAACAAAAAATTATGTGGTATCCAAACCAACTATATTTGCGAATCCACAAACTATCAGTATTTACATCCCTACAACGACGCAGAAGAAAGGTTAATGCTAAATGTTTAAAAGGAGGTAAAATGTAGTCACAATTTCAAAATTAATTGACTTCCATTCCCTTAGAGATTGGACGGATGTAATGTGTATTATTTCAGTGTGTAGTTATTGTTATTTTGCTTCGTTATTTTTTTTCCTAAAATTATCTATTGCAGGTGTCCTGGATACGAAGGAAGGACTATCAGCTACTAACGGTTGGCCTAGCAACATACAGCAGTGACAGTCGCTTCCAGATTGTGCACGCTAGGCACCTTCAAGTAAGCTCACACTTTTAAAACCTCAGAAAATCTTAAGCGTGTTGCGCTTGTCCTTGTACTAACCCAATTCCTCATTTCCTTATCTTCTCTCAAAATCTCTTCGTTTACGGATAACTGTTTCACGAACTGTGGACTTAATTCTGCTGACATGCGAACAATAATAAGTTTTGTACATAAGAACTGTTTATTGGTAATTTTTGTTTGTGTTTGAATAAATACAACCATAATTTCCCCAAACTTTACAATAAGTAAAATGATCAATCCTTTTTCCAAAAGCGTAATAGTACGCTGTCATAAGCCATTGCTGTTAGAAGCTATTACAATTACAAAGGTATTATTTGTCACTCATTGAACATTTTCATTGTGTTCACATATATTGCATAATAAACACCGGACTCAGAGGCCACTAGATCAGAAAGTGACTTGCAAATTAGGTGATTAACGCAAAACGCTATGACTTAGAGAAAAAAGCTAATTTTCATGTGGCGGGAGAAGAACAATAAATAATCCACCCTCCAGAGAAACAGACCTCGACATTTTTTTTTTTTTAAATCGGTGAAGGTTATAGGGACCCCTCGTGCAAACATATCGACGGAGGCAGAAGTTACGGGAAGATAAATTTTAACTCTGTCCAATATCTATAGCGGTATTATGTTCGTCTATACATACTGTCGTACACCGTAAACTATGTTTATTCACGGAAGTAGATTTTTGGTGACGCAGTAGTAAAAATGCTCTGGATTACCTGAGATTTGTATGTTGTTTGTCACTGCATAATGTATCAGGAAGCAGTCCCAGGTGTAACAACAAACAAACACCAATTCTTGAAAGTATCGGACTCTCATATGCAAAAGGGTTTCGATTGTCCAATTACTTTACAAGTAATTTAATGAGTTAAACATTTGCCTTTAAGCATGGAAGCGAGAAATAAGGGAAAGTTGGAAATAATTCTTACAGTTTGTTGGCAGTCGAAGTGAATGAATATAAAATGGAAAATCTGTGCACCATTTGCAGCACAATCCAATTTTTCATGCATATATATATTTATGACATCATATCTACTGAATTATTTGTTGTACTGCGATATACGTTTGCAGGTACGTTTAGTAGTGTACGTGGATATAGTTTGCGAACTGTGTGGCGAACAGAGTTAGTAGTAAAGCAGTAAATTAAAACGCCATGCCTGATGCGGAAGTCTGGCTGCAGAAACAGCGAAAATGTAATGGACAACAAACTTTTTACTTCCATCATTTTGCAGGGTACGTTAGCAAGAGAAACCTTCGTAATGGCTTGAAACTATTTGTGTACTGTGTTGGCAGTCGCTAAGTGCTGTCATTCTCCAATACTCGATGAATGAAGCCCAAGTATTTGCGCGCTGTCATTTACACTGCCTTAACACAAACGGAGCTTCTAACTGTAATACTTGTCATACTGTGTTAAATTCTTAATGTGACATCACACTTATTAATGAGTTGATTATAACAGATTTTTAAATTTTAAATTCCATCAATAATTAATTACACAAAAAACTGAAAATCTATTTTATGTTGCCAAGAGGCTGCAACTAGTACCGTCTCCCAGGATAGTGTTTTAATAATATAGATATCGGACCGAATGATTTTAGCCAGGAATATGTCTTTCATATCCACGAAGCAAAACCAAATCCTCTTTGCGTTCTTGCGGAGCAGATACTTCTAAAACGTTCTCATTATCAAATCATGATACGAGTAAATATCTAACGGAAATGGTTACGTAACACCTGATACCTGTTTCAGCCGTTATTCTATACTTATTTACTCACAAGAGTCTCTATCCCTTCGTCTGAAGTTACAGTAGTTGCAGTTCTAGGTCCCATGAGACGTCATGAGAACTAAAATTACGGAAAAGACTAAATAGGTCAGAATTATGAAAAATCCGCAATTTCAGGGTTCTACAGGATTAATTGCTACTGTCGGGGCAGCTACTATATATGGAAAAGTGGACGAACTTCTGAAACTCCATATAAGCGACACAACTAATTCTGGGAATTAAACAGCGTGTGGCGAGTATGTGATGTTGAAGTCGGATTTCTGACTGGAAATGGAAGGAAAAATCCCCTATGGACATGTGTCGGGAAACGGATGGAGTACGCGCAACGAAAAAACAACTCCCAGAACATACTACAGGATGCATCGCATCCACATCACAAAGTGGCCTTCATGGGATTGTAGGCAACAGGGATGGTAGTGGCTGTCATGCTGGATGTACATAATAGTGTTTTGTCTCACACCATGTCGGCGGGCCAGCCGCTGTGGCCGAGCGGTTTAGGGGCTCCAGTCCGGAACTGCGCTGCTGCTACAGTCGCAGGCTCCAATCCTGCCTCGGGCATGGATGTGTGTGATGGCCTTAGGTTAGTTATGCTTAGGTAGTTCTAAGTCTAGGGGACTAATGACCTCAGATGTTAAGTCCCATAGTGCTTAGAACCATTTGAACCACCATATCGGCGGGCTACTTGTCTGGATCTTATACTAGGGTTAGTCTCAATATCCTGTAGAACCTGGTTCTCCAAATCTGGTGAACGCACATTCCGCCGCCTCCTTGCACTTTAGTCTATCTGCGAGTACCATGATCACAAAAACGCCCAAAATGTGCTTTAAATGGTGTGTGATTTTGTTGGTGTCTGTGAGGGTACTTGTTTTGGTGTGGCCATGTTGCTTCTCGACCGTTTCCATCTGCTTTAACGCACACAAACACCTTCTCGGCATTTTCCCAACATGAATACCGGACCATTGTGCTGCTTATGGTAAGGGGCATCAGTCACAGCCCGCAGCACACAAGGAACACGTGGCAGAGGGACTGTCACTCGGCAGCACTATCTACCATCGCAGCGATGCGGTCCCGGACATATTTTCACAGGACCATACTTCCTCCATTTACAGTCAGGAATCCGTCCCTGCTGTTTCTCGGTTTTATTAATGTCCACACTGTATTTCATTACCAAAACACCAGTATGACTTTCATAATAATAGCAGGAATAAGGATCAGGGAACTGACTGTGGAATTGGTACAATACGCCATTGTTTCGAAAGCCTTAGAAACGTATATCGAGTAAAAAGATTACATGTTTTTGGACTGTGCTATAGTGAGGCGTTCTGTTTCGAGCAGTTCTAAGTCACCTTCAGGATTCCTTGTATAGGAAACGTACAATACTCTAAACAGAGAAGCTTGTCCTACTTTAAGCGCCTCATTTCCTAATCTAATTCCCCCAGCATCACCCGATTTAATTCGACTACATTCCATTATCCTCGTTTTGCTTTCTTTGATGTTCATCTTACATCCTCCTTTCAAGACACTATCCATTCCGTTCAGCTGCTCTTCCATGTCCATTACTATCTGTGACAGAATTACAAATTAGGTGAGCAGATAATGAATGAGTAAGTTCCTGTAGAATCGTCGAGGAAAGGAACACATGGAAAACTCTGTCAAGAAGAAGGCACATGGCGATAGGACATTTGGTAAGACATGCGAGAGAAACGTCGATGGTACTAGAGAGAACTATAGAGGGTTAGATCCTTGGAGGTACAGGGAAATTACAATTTAACCCACTTATATTTGAGGTCGTATATTGCAAGTTCTACTCTGACATGAAGAGGTTGGCACATTGGAAGAATTCGTGGGGATCGCAGACAAGTTAGAAGACTACCAACTTAAAATAAAGTTTGCAAGTCAATGCTTATCCTTATTATGAAGAGCTTGTGCGCAAGTTTCTCGATATCATGGAGCGTTCATGCAATAAGCATTCTGTCGATAATGACATGTGCGTCTCTAACTTTAAATGTGTAACGGGATATACAAGCATGAAAACACCGTATTTACGGGTTTGTTGTAGCCTTTAACATTACTGGTAGTCTCGGGGAAAATTTAATTACAATTAATTAGTTTTATGGAGGAATCTGGAGATATATCCGTATTTGTCACTCATTGACGATATATTTACTTCAGTCTGACATCTCAGTGAAGCTATATCAACAAAGAGCTCAGAACAGGCTTTACAACTACAGGAAATTTCCGCATTCTTTAATTTTAACAACAGAACGTAGAAATAAATCTGGTTAATTCAATGTGTTTGCAGACGTTTTCGTAAAACTGAGGTTTGCTATATACTGTTTTAAGGTGCCCAGAATTAATATGTAAACAAAATGTAGTTTAATTCCAATGTTGTTGCTTCTTCAGATAGCCCTATAATTCCAGATGGTATTTTTAAGGACTTTTTGTCACCCTCACAGTCTTATGTATAACGTAACATTTCATTATTTACAGAGCTGGGCCTTGCAGATAAAATTCGTGCAGCCACAGGACGCCGGCTGGTACGAATGCCAAGTTTCCACGCATCCGCCGACCAGCATATTTGTTGAACTGAAGGTCACAGGTTAGTGTCATGTAGCGTTCCAGATTTCTTTATTCCTTGAAAAACAGAACTAACAGGACGATATTGGTTGAAGTACTTTATTATTTTGTTTACTGTTTTTCAGACATGTGGAAAGAGTACATAAAACAGTGAAACTCAAGTGATTTCATGGTGAAATAAGTCAAAATCGTATGCTGCTTTATACACTGATGGATATAAAAATATTACACCATGAAACACTAATTCGATGCTTATCAAACGTAGTGGAGACTTTCATCAGATAAAGTGTATTTTAATGTCATCTTGAGCAATTTCGTACCATTCCTCAGATAAATGATTTGCCAGTCTATAAACATCACTGGATCTAGGCTGGTCTGGAAATATTCGTAGTGTCTTCGCATACAAGACACGCTTTTTGAATAACAAATCTGAGAATCTGACAAGCCAGCCACGTATCCATACATTCCTCCGAAAGTCTGTTGTGTGAGCTGCATTGTCGTCTCGTACATTATCGTGCAGGGATATGTCGTTTGGTATCCACGTCATGAAGAGTTAATGGTTAACCATTTTTGCACATACTGTTAGAAATCCGGTATCCCTTTAAGAAATTCCGGATAAGGTAAACTGCCATATTCAGTACCTCCCCAGCACATGATTCCAGGGACTGGAGATACGTGGCTTTCTAGAACTGTCACTTCTGTAGAACTTTCAATAGGCCGTCAAACTGACCAATATAATAGTGAGAACTGTCATCAGGACGCTCCACTGTCTGTCATGCGAGTGACTTTCGCCTTTCTCAAGCACTGAACGATGGAGGTTAAATGCTCTTGTACATGTTGTCAGCAAGCAGTGTTGCGATATCTACCTGGAAATTACCAGCAGCGTTTGACACGCTATGTGGCAATTATGTACTGTCAAATCTGTAGGAATGGCCTTTTCCTGTACTGACGATATAAAAAATAAGCTCGTATAAGAACGAAGTTTCTATCAAAGTTTTCTGAATTGATTGTTGTAGTGCTGCCACCATAGTTTGCAGACAGTCTCGGTAACCAGTTATGTTGACCAGTGATGCAATATACACTCCTGGAAATTGAAATAAGAACACCGTGAATTCATTGTCCCAGGAAGGGGAAACTTTATTGACACATTCCTGGCGTCAGATACATCACATGATCACACTGACAGAACCACAGGCACATAGACACAGGCAACAGAGCATGCACAATGTCGGCACTAGTACAGTGTATATCCACCTTTCGCAGCAATGCAGGCTGCTATTCTCCCATGGAGACGATCGTAGAGATGCTGGATGTAGTCCTGTGGAACGGCTTGCCATGCCATTTCCACCTGGCGCCTCAGTTGGACCAGCGTTCGTGCAGGACGTGCAGACCGCGTGAGACGACGCTTCATCCAGTCCCAAACATGCTCAATGGGGGACAGATCCGGAGATCTTGTTGGCCAGGGTAGTTGACTTACACCTTCTAGAGCACGTTGGGTGGCACGGGATACATGCGGACGTGCATTGTCCTGTTGGAACAGCAAGTTCCCTTGCCGGTCTAGGAATGGTAGAACGATGGGTTCGATGACGGTTTGGATGTACCGTGCACTATTCAGTGTCCCCTCGACGATCACCAGAGGTGTACGGCCAGTGTAGGAGATCGCTCCCCACACCATGATGCCGGGTGTTGGCCCTGTGTGCCTCGGTCGTATGCAGTCCTGATTGTGGCGCTCACCTGCACGGCGCCAAACACGCATACGACCATCATTGGCACCAAGGCAGAAGCGACTCTCATCGCTGAAGCGACACGTCTCCATTCGTCCCTCCATTCACGCCTGTCGCGACACCACTGGAGGCGGGCTGCACGATGTTGGGGCGTGAGCGGAAGACTGCCTAACGGTGTGCGGGACCGTAGCCCATCTTCATGGAGACGGTTTCGAATGGTTCTCGCCGATACCCCAGGAGCAACAGTATCCCTAATTTGCTGGGAAGTGGCGGTGCGGTCCCCTACGGCACTGCGTAGGATCCTACGGTCTTGGCGTGCATCCGTGCGTCGCTGCGGTCCGGTCCCAGGTCGACGGGCACGTGCACCTTCCGCCGACCACTGGCGACAACATCGATGTACTGTGGAGACCTCACGCCCCATATGTTGAGCAATTCGGCGGTACGTCCACCCGGCCTCCCGCATGCACACTATACGCCCTCGCTCAAAGTCCGTCAACTGCACATACGGTGCACGTCCACGCTGTCGCGGCATGCTACCAGTGTTAAAGACTGCGATGGAGCTCCGTATGCCACGGCAAACTGGCTGACACTGACGGCGGCGGTGCACAAATGCTGCGCAGCTAGCGCCATTCGACGGCCAACACCGCGGTTCCTGGTGAGTCCGCTGTGCCGTGCATGTGATCATTGCTTGTACAGCCCTCTCGCAGTGTCCGGAGCAAGAATGGTGGGTC